>NC_082683.1:85211787-85812723 GCF_949987515.2 Delphinus delphis
CTAAGCGATTGGCTCCATCTCCTTGGGAAGTGGCAGCCAGCTCTGGAATGCATCATGCTCTCTCTGCTTTCCCTTCCTCCTATTGCCTTTCCCCGCCCTCACTCTTACTGCTCTGGAATTGAATCCTTCAATGAACCATCTTCACATTAATTTTGACTCAGGTTCTGTTTTCTAAGTTAACACGCATTAAGAAAGAAATGGATTCAAAAATCTATTCAAATGAGTTCAAGATCTATTCAAGACCTACTATTGTGTATGGTTCAATTTGGTATACACATTTAAACTGTGAACATATCTACACAGCTGAGGCTCTACCGTATTCACCTTTGTTTTGGCTGGCCAGGGACTCTGCACATAGTAGGTGCTTCATGGATCTTCCTTGCATGGAATTGGAATAGGTTATCAATGTCCCAGAAAAGTAGGATAGTGTGTGATCAGATAACTGAGCCAAAAACAATTGAGCAGAGCCTAACCATGCTACTGATTTGACACCAAGCTGTAAAAACTTTTCCAGAGGCTGCTTCTGTTTTATGGTGTTCATAAGACAAGACAAATGAAAACCAGGTTGAGGAATGCATAAAAGAAGACATTAAAAGTGTGGGTATTCTAGGGTTAGAGTGAAAAGGAAGGTTTGGTTCAACATGGTTCTATTTCCAAGAATATGCATGTGACAAAAAAGATATACTGTATGTGCATTAACTTTTAAAAACAGCATTTAGTAGAATTTACTATATTTTAAGAATGTACTAGGTTCTTTTTTTTTTTAACCACCCACGTGGTCTTAAATGTTTATTCAAAATAGTGAAATAAAATGGTATCCTCTGGTGAAACAACTAATAATGATCCCTTCTTGTGCAAATTTTCATTCTGATACAGAGTTTCTGTCTCTATTTTTTCATGTTCTTATACAACTGGATCTGCTCTGCTGTTACACATGTGCATTTCTGTTTTCAGATATAACAGTAAAGAGCAGATTTCCTCAATTCCCTACTGCGTAATTCAAGAATTAATCTACTCTAAGGAGAGGAAATTCATGAATTTAAAGTATACCCATCACCACATTAAGTGATTTGCCGAACTTAAAAGCAGTGGCTCGCTACAACAGCTGCTGTGTTATCTCAGATTTCTTACCCCTCATTATCACCACCCCGAAAGAAATGTACATTCTAAGTGGTATAGTAACTTTGGCTTGAACACTCTTTGTTTTTGTTGATTTGTTTTAATGTGGGCTCTTCCATTGTAAGAAAATCTGTTTTAATCTGTTTTGAAGTATGTGTTCATAGAAACAAAACCAAATACTGACTCTACAAAGCTTTACTGGGTGTCCCCCATATAAGCTGTGATGGAATCATGCTGCCTATCGCTGCCCTCCAGGGGGATGTGAAGACCTGGGGATAGTTCCTTCATGTGCTATACCCTGAGTTGGTCCATATCTTAATCTTAGAGGGAAGTGTTTTTTTTTAATTGACACCATCTATGGATTGAACTTCTTGATATGTATATTGCTTTCCTGTGGAGAGATCCCACACACTGTTTTGACTGAATGGAAGGCATATCTTTTTCTTTTTTTTTTTTTAATGTTTTCCTTTTTTTTCCCTCCTTACTTCCCCTTTTACTTTTATTGATTGATTGATTGCTATAAGAACCTAGAATATGATATCAAATTGTAGTTTTAAACTATAATTTAAGAAATAGGTATAGAATGTGAGAAATATGAAAAATATCTTTAAGTTGCTTACATGTATAAAGGCTTTTGACTTTTTAAAAGTAAAATTTGCTTATTTAAAAATTAATGCTCATTATTGAAGAAAATTCTTTAAGTATTTTATTCTACAGAAGGCAGAGAAGCTAGTAGCGTGATAAAGCCATTCATCATAGTCAAGCTTTAAATTGGCAAAACTCATGCCAAACATGGGCTCTGTGGAAGATTTCATGGTCAATTAGGCCAATACATGTATGAAATGGACCCAGCTACAAAGATCATAAAGCCAGTTACTGATCATGTTAATTTCACGCCCCCCAAGTCCCAGAAATAATTTTTGTCCTCGCAGGTTTAAGATATCCAAATAAAATATACAATCAATATTTTTGAACACTATAGAAAGCTTTATAATATTTTATAATGTAGAGTCCTTAGTTCATAAGTATTGTTAGATTTAGTCTTCTGTATTTCTGAGAGGTTTTCAAGAAACCCCAGCTCAAGCTGTCTACAGTATTTTTCATGACAACACGATGGACATAAGCATACAATTTTAGGTATGTATTTTTCCACTTGAAATACAAATTTGAGGCACATGGTTAGTTGTTTGCATTTGTGCAAGCTTCAATTTATACTATAGAAAACCTGCTGACTGGTGTTCCACTCAGGAGCATTCTGTCCTACCATTTTATGCATGTCTGTATTCAAACTAGAATAGTATTAAATGAACCTTTTATATTTTAAATATTCAAGAGTTTTATATTCAAAATTTCTTTTCTCGCTGTCAAACTAGTTTGCCTAAAGGCAAGGTAAGATCAAGTTAGACTCTCAAAGGTAGAATTAAATTTTATCATGGCATCCATCATAATATACAGTTTGCTTAATATGCAAATAAAGAGCATATGGATTCAAAGAATAAAGGATTTTCAGGCAGTGTGTGAAATCCAAGGGACCACTTTTATAGAATAGATTCCTTTTAAATTTACATTCCCATCATTTTAATGAAAACATAGGGTAAACAAATTATAATAGAAATGTTTTAAGTTACTATTTTCCATTCAATTTTACTTCTCCTGGGTTATTTTTCATGACAGCTCTTTATTTAAAACTAATAAAAATAGAAGAGAAGAAATAAAATAAATATACTAGAAAGAAATCATTACCTCAGCCTTTCTGGAGAGTTCCATCCAGTCATTTTTGTTGTAACTGCACATAATGCTAGCAATCACAATCTTTAAAAAGAGAAAGGAAAGAATATTAGATCAAATAGTTATGCCTTTGTACACAAGGGTATATGATATATATATATATATATGTTTATAATGATAAACTATATTATAAAAATTAGTTTTCCATCTGTTGAAAGAAATCATTAAAAAAACAGCAGGGCGTTATAGTGAAGCAAAGGATGAGATCTGGAGCTTCAGACTTACGTTAGAGACTTTCTCATTTACTCTCTTTGTATACTTGAGCAAGTTACTTAAGTTTTCTGATTCTCAGCATTCACATTTTTAAAATGGAGAAAATAATACTGACCTTGCCCATCTCAAAGAGTGATGGTTGGAATTACATGGATTTGTGTATGTGAAAGGGTTGTTTAAATTATACAATGACACAGAAATATTTATTAATATAATTACTGGTATAGCTAAAAGTTTTCAAGGTATGGAAAGGAAGTGAATTAGTGTCTTCTTCAATCATATCTTATTATAGTATGGATAATAACACCTTACATATCATATTCAGAGTGAATTATAGTTTTAAAGTTTGTTAAATGTTGATTATTTAACTATAGTCTTACAGTAACCTTATAATGGAGGCTACATAGAGTAGTATTTACTAGTATCTGCTCTGAAGCCAGAATGTCTAGATCAGAGCTCAGACTCTACCACTAACTGTGTGGCCCTGGGCAAGATATTTAGTTTTCTCACTGGTTAAATATGGATAATAGTACCTTCCTACTTAGAAAAGTGATCATTGAATTGCTAAGATTTTATGGCTCTAATGATGTGCTAGGTAATGTTTTAATGGATTTTACTTTATTAACTTACTTAATCATTCTCAACATTACTCTCCCCATTTTACAGGTGAAGATGCTAAGGCACTGATATGGAAAGGTCACAGCCAGGACTCAGACCCAGAAATCTGGCTGACAGTCTGTGCTTTTAACCACTAGGTTTTGCTGGCCTAATGTAAATATTCAATATATGTCAGTAATTCTTTTTATTATTACCATTTAAAGACTATGAGATTGTGACACAAAGAGTTTGTGCCAAGCCTAAAGTCACAGAGTCCAGTGGAAGAGTCCACTAAAAGACACTGGGCTCTCACCACATACAGGTTTTTAATGTATGTCTAAAAAACAAAAGAAAACAAAGATGTGCTGTACAAGTCAGATGAATGCTTTTAATATTAAGAGAAAGACAGAAAATATGTTGGAGAGAGTTCTGAATACCAGAGCTCGAAATACTGAACAAGTCTGTCCTTAAGATTGGGTCAATTTTTTCTCTCCTGATAGACTGTAATCTCCATGGGTGCCTGGACTGCTCTGCATCATGCATCATTTTATCTACAATAACCAGCATGATGTTTGGCACATAGTAAAACTGAGTGAATAAATGTACGAGGGCACTAAAGGTTTAGGAACAGACAGTTGCTTTTGCAGCTCATCCTTTTAAAATTAAGCAGAAATGAACACCATGCGTTAGAGAAGGGAAAAAAAAAATAAACAATTGGTGAAAACTGTTGGCAAATAATTATTATACGAGTCAGAGTGAAGAGTGAGCAGGGCAGTTGCGAGGGCTGGTCTTGCCAATAGAAAAAAGGGTCAGATGTCAAAATACACAGAACTCGTGAACTAGAAGGAGTAATTAAGAAAGAAGAATCAGGGGCTTCCCTGGTGGCGCAGTAGCTGAGAGTCCGCCTGCCGATGCACAGGACACGGGTTCGTGCCCCGATCCAGGAAGATCCCACATGCCGCCGAGCGGCTGGGCCCGTGAGCCATGGCCGCTGAGCCTGCGCGTCCGGAGCTTCTGCTCCGCAACGGGAGAGGCCACAGCAGTGAGAGGCCCGTGTACCGCAAAAAAAAAAAAAAAAAAAAAAAAAAAAGAAAGCCACTTCCAGGGAAGGAAGGTTTACTAGCACTGACAACTGGATATGATAGATGCTTTCAACTAGTGACTAAGATGGTTCCTCTTTACTAAGTGGCGAGTTTTTTTTGTGTTTTTTTTTTTTTTTTTCTTAAAGAAGATGTTGGGGGTAGGAGTTTATTTATTTATTTTTGCTATGTTGCGTCTTCATTTCTGTGCGAGGGCTTTCTCTAGTTGTGGCAAGCGGGGGCCACTCTTCATCGCGGTGCGCCGGCCTCTCACTGTCGCGGCCTCTCTTGTTGCGGAGCACAGGCTCCAGACACGCAGGCTCAGCGGCCATGGCTCACGGGCCTAGTTGCTCCGCGGCATGTGGGATCCTCCCAGACCAGGGCTCAGACCCGTGTCCCCTGCATTAGCAGGCAGACTCTCAACCACTGCACCACCAGGGAAGCCCTAAATGCCGAGTTTTATTTTGATAAAGCTGTTTTTGCTCCAAATATATATTGATTGTGCCTGGACTGGTTAAAATCGTCACTTGCCTTATAAGGCCTGGGGATCACAGGAGCTACACTTGAGCTCGATGGAGAGAAATAAGTATCACCCAGAGAATTTTCCTGAACTTTGAGAACACTGGTACCATCAAATGCCTAGGAACGCAGTGACTAGATATGATTTGGGGCACACTGTCATTGGGGAAGGGTGACCACAGGTGGGAGAGATACATTACGTTGAACAGATACAAGTTATATTTGTATGCTCTGAGCAGCCGAGCACTACCCTGTTCTTCCCTCATCATCTAAAAACAGACTTTATCTTCTTGCCCAAAAAGCTGGGAAAATATCCCCAACAGGGTTAATCACAGTGATCAACTACTCTGGTCTCATTAAAGTCCTTCAATGGAGCTGGGGAGTTAAAGGCTTTTTTCCTCTTTGGTCCCTGAACTGGAATGAAGGATGTTCAGAGTAGCTGGTAATCACTGACTGCTTACCTAACCAACCCAACCCTCCCACTCCTACCCAAGGCTAGCTGCACTAGGTAAAAACAAAGCAGAGACAGAGGAAGGTAGAGATGCAAGATGGAGAGATGTTTCTGCCACTTCTAAGTCAGGTGTACCACTAATATGCCTGTACAAGTGAACCAATAAATACCACTTTGGGCTTAAGAAAACCCAAGTTATATTCTATTTTCTATCACTGACAGTCTTGGCAATTACTACATGCAAAACTAGAATTGTCACTTTTAAAATAACTTCCTAAGCATTTTTTTTCTGTCAAGTAAATTTAAGGGAAAAATAACTTTATACACTATTTTTATATGCTAAATTATCTAAGAAGTCTAAAAATCTTTATCTAAAACCAAGGGATAGTTTGTGAAATTATATGGTAACATTCTATTTCAGAGGAATATGATGACTCCAAATCATTTTATTTTTTATTAAGAGATATTAGGATTTTTCGAAAAGTCAGGCTAAAAGACATTAACACTAAAAGAACACTGGACAGAATTTAATCTTTCTTTGATGATTAGAAAGCCCTTCAGTGTTTTGATGTGCTTAGTTTGTAATCAAACAAAGGAAGACAGGTTACTTTTTTCCTATGGAAAAAAAAAGAATTGATGTGTATATTACATTGTGAAACATCATGAAATGTTACTAGAAATGAATACCCAATGAAACATTTTTAAAACCAAGGAACATTTCCCTATCTTTCATTTAATTTATGCCATTTCTAAGTACTCCGTTTTTCATGGCTAAATTTTAAAACATTATTGGATGAGTCTATACATAACTATATCCTACATTTTTTGATACACAGTCTAGTGAGAGATTCAAACAATGTCAGTTAATCAATTAATATGGAAGCTGAGCATCTGCTGTGGTAGGCACTGGATGACATGCAGAGGAGCTTAAGATATTGATTCAGAGTCTTTGTTTATCAACATTTAACCAGTATCTTTTGAGACCTTCTATGCGCCAGTAACTGTAACTCAAAAGTGATGAGCAAAAGAGGAAAAGTCCCTACCTTCCTTCAGCTTACATTTTTAGGGAGGGAAAAAGTCATTTAAAAAATACATTATTAGGACTATTTCCAGGTCAAGATTAAGGAAAAATAGAGGAGAGCAAGATGGAGAATCACAGGGGTGCACAGAGCCTCATTAGTTGATGGTCAGTAAAGGGCTCTCTGAGTTGAGAAATAAAAGATAAGAAGGCACCTCACACAGAAGAATGGATTGGGACCTGAGTGAAAAGTGGCATTCCAGGTAGAGGAAACGGCATGTGCAAAGACTCTGAAGTAGGAGTGAGCCTGATATACTTAAAAAGAGAAGCCCTTTGTAGATGGTATTCCATGACAGGGCAAGAAGAGTGTAAGAGGAGACGAGAGAAGCAGGCAGTAGCCATATCTCTGGGAGCTGAAACCTGTGGGAGTTTGGATTTATTGTAGGTATAATGGGAGACCACTGAAAGGTTTAAAGGAGGGTGATAAAATGATCCGATTTACATTTTCAAAAGGTGCTTCTGGCTACTTTACAGGGAACGGAATGAGGGGCTGTAGGGTAAAAGCAAAGAGTCCAGTTGAGTTGAAATAATGTGGCTTGCATAATATGCATGGAGATACCACGAAGTGGAACTCTGAGCTAAGACCAACAAGGCAGGTCAATGGTTAGACTCAGGAGGTGAGAGGAGAGAAAAAATTAAGGATGATCCCTAGATTACTGGCTTGAGCCACTGAGTGGAGCATAGACACTTCACCAAGATGGAACAAAGCGTAGTGCAGTAACAAGTGGGGGACTGTTAAGAGGTTCAATTTTTAATATATTACATATAAAATGACTAGCAAGCATCCCATTAGTGATAACATCAAGTGTGCCACTGGACACATGAGTCTAGAATTCACTGAAGAGGTTAGGGATGAAAGTGAACACTGTAGAGACTTCAACATATAATGGTATTTAAATCTACCTAGCTTAGTGACTTCTAAACAGAATAGCATAAAATAGAGAAAATGAAAGAGATGAAGATTAACCCAGAGCCACATGAAAATGCTAAGAGAGGGAAGTGTTCCAAAAAGTAAGGAGCAATCAACGGGGATGAATGCTTCTGACAGCTGGTGTAAGAAAACAGAGAAGTGTTCACAGGATTTGGCAGTACAGATGCCACTGGTAAGCTTTACAAGAAGGGTGGCGGTGAAACAGGGAAGACAGAAGTCAGACTGGAGTAGATGGAATGAACAGAATATGAAGGAGTGAGAGAATTGATACACAAAGCTCTGTAACAGTTTTTGTGGGCTAGCTCAAAGAGCAATGAGGCAGCAGATGAAGGGCTGTGGGAGGTCTAGTGAGATATATATATTTTTAAATGGACTATATTTGAGTATGTTTTTATGCCGATGGAAATGATGTGGAAAAGAGGAAGAAGCTGTTGAAAAGGCAAGAGGTGATGATGAATCTATAATAATTTATGAATCAAATTTTGGGTGTTGTTTCTCCCTGAAAAATACTTCAAAGGTTAAAAACAACAGGACACTTACTCTGCAACAAGGAAAAGTAGTGTTAAATGGCTTCAACTGTCATCCTTCCAAACTTTTAAATTAAAGAATCACGATTCATAGTCAAATTATTTTTTTTTATAATTCATTTCCTTATGGAATAAATAAAATGATTTTATTAAGTATTTATTTTTTCAATCTGAATGACAGTAAAGTCTGCACATCAGAAATTAAGGTGAAGAGCAACATAAAATTTCCAAGTAGTTACAAGCAGGCCGTCTTGTCAAATTCCCAAATACTTACAGTCTATGCCTAGAACACAGGTTGGAAACACTGATTTGGTATTCTGTAATCATACTGTGAACTATATTGGAAATTCAGTCAACAATTCAGCTTCAAGACAACCTAAATTTTTTAGTACGGAAAAACTGCAAAGTGACAAAGGTGAACAATTGTAAATTACAAGTGGCCAAGTTAGGTTTTGTCAAACAATTTAACAAAATCATTGCTAACACTACTGGGATTATATTATATTGAGGAGGAAAAATAGCATGGGACATGTGATTTTCAAAGACATTTAAAACTAAGAAAATATGTTTACTAAATATTAACTAATTGTACAACATTCAAATTGTAAATGTTCTTTATACCACTGTACAAATACACTAAAGTGAGATTGGTACAATTTTCCTGAAATGTACACATTGAGAGTAGAACATTAAAAGTAAAACTCATAAGCTCTTCAAATTTTATATGGTTACTGCTAATTTAATGGTTGCAAATGAGAATAGTACTCTTAAAGCTGTCTTCTATATTATTTTAAAATTTATCATTTTCTTTGCTTATTTTGGGACCCACAACTACCTTGCTTACACAACTATTCCTAATACAGAAAAGTCATGTTCAAAGTTATAAAATATGCACATGGTGTCCATAGAAAATCAGAGATGTTTTCCACTAGAACAAGAAATAGAAAATCAGAGATGTTTTCCACTAGAACAAAAAAAAAAAACAAAAAACTGTAGACTATTCAGGAACTACAGTAACTGCTTTTTTCCTCTCCTTTTCATCACTTCTTACTAGGTTTTTATGTACTTTCCGTCCCCACTGTATTTAGCAACTGATCTACCCTAGGTCACCAGTAACCTTGGCAAAATTATTAGATACTTTTCAGCCCAAATCTATACTGGAACTCTTTCCAGCACTGAGATGGTTAACCACCTCCACTTCCTGAGACCCTCCTCTGTGTGAGCTTTGGAGATACCTCCTTCTACCCCTATTTTTCCTATTTTTGCTATTCCTTCTCAGGCTGTCCTGCCTTTAGCCACCTTTCCACATTGATGTCCCCAGGTTCTACTCATGGTCCTCTTTTAACGTAGACATCATGTTCACAATGAATTCAGAGAATACCTATATGCAGAAAATTCACAAAGTAAACACCTCCAACCTGTGTCTTTCTCTTGAGTGCAAGAACGGCATATTCAACTATCTTTGAGCACCTATGTTCAACTTGCCCCAAATCAAACTTAAATTTCTCCACCCTGAATTTGCATTTTCCCCACATCGAATTTGCTTATACTCTACCCTTTTGTCCCAAGTTAGAAAACTAGTAGGAGATTTTCTTTCTTCATTTCTCCCTCATTGCCTACATCCAATTACTTACTAAATACTCTCTAGTCCACTGGTTCTCAGACTTGGCTGAGCACTGAAATCACCTAGAGAGTTAAAAACATAACCCCAAGATCTCTATGTAGTTAGGCCCAGTCATCAGTGTTTTGTCAGGATCTCCAGATAGTTCTAACATGCAGAATAGTCTGAGAAGTATTGCTCTAGTTTACTCATCAAATATCTCTTCTAGGTGCTCCTGACTCTTCATCATGACTGTCTTAGTTAAGACCTTCACCACTGCTCCCCTGGATTACTGAAGTACCTTCCTTATTAGTCTCCTCATCTCTGATATCAGCCTATGTCATCTGCCAGATCCGTCTAAGAGACAAACCTGATCATATCACACTTCTGCTTCAAATCCAAATTCATGCTATACAAGACCACAATGGGACATTTGCTCCAACCGCACTGAATTACTTTGCTTCCTTTTTTTTTTTGCAGTACGCGGGTCTCTCACTGTTGTGGCCTCTCCCGTTGCGGAGCACAGGCTCCGGACGCACAGGCTCAGCGGCCATGGCTCACGGGCCCAGCCGCTCCGCGGCGTGTGGGGTCTTCTTGGACAGGGGCACGAACCCGTGTCCCCTGCATCGGCAGGCGGACTCTCAACCACTGCGCCACCAGGGAAGCCCTACTTTGCTTCCTGAATGTAACATGTATTCTGCATTCTCTTGACCATATGTCTACTCCTTTTATCTGAATGAATAAGGAATGGTCCCTGTGCTCATATGGTATAATAAAGGAGACATATGTAAATTGATACAAAAATAATTATAGTGTATGAACCAGAATACAGTGAGAGCAGAAAGGAAAGAGTGATTATCTGTATCTGTGTGAATCAGGGAAGTCCTCAGAGTAAAGGAACTCTTATTCGACTATGAAATCATCCATGGGTATTTACTGGAAACTGATTAGAAATGAAAAGGCCAAGAGTACTCCAGTTGTAGTAAGCAGCAGAAACAAAGGCACAGGGTGCTGTGTTTAAGGAATATGCTCTGCTTAAGGAATATCAAGCAGTTCAATTTAGCTTTGGGGGAAATGAATGGCTACACTTTGAGGGCATGGAGCTGGATGCATAGGTTGAAACCAGATTTATTCAGGCAAGGGGTTAAAACAATGGTTTCTAATCCGCTGAGCATTTGGCATTGAATTTTAGATTATTTTGTCTAGTAAATTCCTGCTCCTCTTTTTCCCATTATCTTTCCCAGGAAGGCTTACCTGTTCACCCTTCCTCTCCTGTGTCTTCTGAGATCCCATAGCACCCTTTGCATGTCTTTATCATAACATTTACTATATTGTACTAAATTGTGGTTTGTATGTCTTTCAAAAGATGACCGAAGTTTTTGGGGATAGGGCCCAGATTTTCATCTCTATATCTCTAGAATCTAGTATTGTACCTTATATTCAATTAGGATTCAAAAATGTTTGCCTCAAAGGGATAATGAAATAGGTAGCTGAGAAAAGAAACTGCAAGTAACACACACTGCAAGTAATCCAAGCAGTTAAATAATGTATTGCATTACATTTACAATATCTAAATGTAAGTAAATTTCTACATTCTACAGAAAGAATGAGAAGGACAGGTAGGTGGTGCAAGGTAAGAAGTTCAAGAACCTCTCACATTTTATAAAGTATATTTTATATCAATGAATAAGAATCCATTATATTTGTTTATAGATTTACACTTAATACACATTTTCACATACATTATCTCATTTATTCCACATAATAATTTTGAACTTAGAAAACCTTGTATTGAGAATAATGAGCACAGATAATTTACTTTACCAGCATAAAGTAAATCAATAGCACAGGCAGGGATTAAGCTCAGGTCTGTTGACTCCAAGTTCCTCTTGACTACATCAAGACTATACCATATTGATTTCCTATCCTTTCAGTTTACATTAGAGATTCTAGCTGATTCTGTGTCCTCAACCCTCTTGTGGTAGTCTATTTGAAAGAAAGTGTTCCCCTCCCTGTATCCATACCCCCTTGCAAAGTAACTGTGCAGCTACTCTGATAAAGTGGGGGATTTATTTACCTGCTTTTTGAATGTGGGCTTTGTGACTTGTTTTAATCCATAGAATATCACAGAAGTGATGCTGTGCCAGTGTCAAACCACAGCTTGAAGAGGTCTTATCCTCTTCTGTTTACTCTCTTGAAATCCTGCCTAGCCATGTGATCAAGCTAGTACAGCCTGCTGAAGGATCAGAGACCACATGGAACAGAGATGAACCATCCAGCTGAGGCCACTTGGGACCAGCCAGCACATAGCCCACTTGGAAGTTGACTATAGACGGAGTAAGACTAGCTGAGACCAGAAGAACCACACAGCTTAGCTCAGCCCAAATCGCTAACATGCATGCAGAATTGTGAACTAAATTCATAGTTGCTTCAATCAACTAAGTTTGGGGTGTTTTGTTATGTAGCCAAAGCTAACTGATACCACTTTTATTAAGTTTAACAAGAACAACAAGAACTAGCACTTGCTCTGTACTTGCATGTGTCAAGCACTATGTTAAGCATTTCACGTGTATTATCTCTAATCATGATAAAGTGGAAATTATCAGCCCCAATTTACAGATAGGAAAGAAAAAAACTTATTTAAAGAGGTTAAGTACTCAGGACTGTACAGCTAACAAGAGTAAATATAAATCTTAAACTCTCTACCTATAATATTTTTTCTCTGACTCATTTCTCTTTGCTCCTTAAACACATCATTTATAGAAAACTATGTGGGTTTATTTTTATACATGATGCATTTCATTCAATGTGTGTCAATTTTTATTACTTTTATTTTCAGAGACCAACCTTATTTCTGTGTTCTTGCTCCATGTATTATTTCACTGTGACTCCATAAGTACCATCTAAGCTAGATAGGCAGACTGAACTGCCTAGGAAATCATGAAGTCAAAGGGAAGATCAAGTGAGAAGGACCCAATGAGATGATCGCTGTTTCCTAACCACCTAAACATGTTAAGGAATGAAAACAGGGTAGTGTTGGCTCTTTATAATTCGGTCCCAAATCAGCTTGCTGCCCCTTATCTTGACACACCAAACTGAATACACTATATATACTGGCCACCAGACTTTTCTTGGCTTCCATTCTTTTCCCTGTGCTGTTCCTTCTTCTTATAGCCTACCCTACTCCTCTGACAGTATATCTCCTATTCATTCTTCAAGTTCTAACACAGAGCTAACTTCTACCACACTGCCCTCAATGATCTCAGAGACAGAATTACTGTTTCTACTAGGTATTTGAGTGTGATGCCTCTACCTCTATTTCAGTTTCTATCACACTATAACACAGATGTATGTTTATTTATACCATTGTCTTCCCTTACTCCACTCAATGGGAAAACATGCTAATTTTTATTCACCTTCATTTTCTTATCATTTGGTTCAGCATTGAATAGCACCTAATGTGAACTTAACAACTGTCTGTAGAAGGAAAGATGGCCTTTTGTTATTTTTTTTATTCATTTAAAAAACTTTTCTAGTTCATCCCTATAAAGATTACAGTACTTGCTGCATCAGTGGAGAAAAAGTACATATATGAAACCACCAAGACTACCGTATATTTTCATACCTATAAGTCATTTACTGTCTTCATAGCATGATTTTGGCACTGGCTTTAATCTATGATGTCTAACTGGATTTAGGTTGTTCTATCACTATTGACCCTTCACTGAGGTTGCAGTAACTCAGCTGAAGTCATAAAATTTGAATTCACTGTACACAAAAATGCTGTCACCTACATAAAACCTGTGAATGAGATTTGATTTTTCTTCTGCTTAAAAGGTCATGATATGTTGCCTGTATTGATGTGGTTCATTCAGGGACACAGCCTTTCAAAGGCACATAAAGGAGTTGGTTTGAAATATGTTATAAAGTATCTGTATTCCAATTTTAAACTTTTTCAATTTAGAGACTATAACAAATATTCATTTAATGAAATGCCTTCATAAATTAATAAGGTTAATAAATACAGTATTAAAATGTGCTATAGGAATTTGAGGTTTAAAAACAGGTTAAAAATAAAGTATTATTAAAAAAAAACCTCTCAAGATAATTACATGGAATAATGCGCTACCTTAAATAGTCTGGGCGCTTCTTCCAATACTATACATATAACACATGGGTGTTATAAAGATTATTGAAACATTTTCTGTAAAGATTTTAAATTCCAAATAAAAATTTTATGTAAATACTGTTATTGTAATTATTTTATGAGATGTAGCTCTTTTGCTCTCATTAACTATGGTTGCACGTTTAATGCATATTCAATTAGATAATCCTGTTGTGTAAGTTAGTGGTATCGTGTCTTAAGTTCTGGATGGTAAGCTTCTGGAGGACGTTGGCTGTGTCTTCCATCTCAGCCTATGTCCCTTGTGGGCTGGGATTGCCTGTTCTGTTTACTAATGTACCTGACACACATTAGGAACTCACAAAATATTTGTTGAGTGTAGAAGTAAATAAAAGAATAGCTGAAATGCAATAAATGTTTGTTAAATGCAATGTTTTTAAGAAGTCAGGGACTTCTAAAAACAAACAACTCTTTCCCAACTATATGCTATTACCTCACAGAAATTCTATAGGAAGCTTTAAATCCAGTTCACTGTGGAACATGCTGCCCACCCTTGGGAGACTCTGATTCTGTTCTGGGGACTTCTTCAAACTTACATATTCTCCCCTAGACATCCACAGGCACTCTCCCACACTTCCTTCCATTCTCTGCTCAAATGTCATTGCCTCAGTGACACTTTACTTAAGACTGCAAACCATCCCCTCCCAGCTCTGTTTTCTTTCCCATGGCACTTTCTATTATATCATTTTATTTAATATAGTTAATGTCTTTCTTGCCTCGGTGCGAATGTAAGCTCCACTAAAGTAAGAATCTTTGTTTTGGATACAGAACAGTGCTGGCATATATAGTGATGCCCCTTACTTGTGAAATTAATAATCAAATACTAACATGTCATTTAAATGTCTTTTTGCATCAGCTACCTGATCTATAAAATGGGAATAACTTGGCTTCCCACACTTTTTTCATAGGGATTATTCTGAGAATAACATGGTTTCATATATTTGACATTAAATACTTTTCAAAGAAATTCAATGGTTTTTTATGACTACGAGAATAATGCCATATTCAGATTTGCCATTTTCTACAATTTAGTTAGAGTGCAAACAATGACATTTTGAAATATTGCACCACTTTGGTTTTAAACATCCACTGATAAGACTTTTAAAAATATGCTGTTGGAAAGGGTAGAAAGCATCATCTGTATATGCTCCTTTGATCTTTGGTAGGTGTCACTTTGTGGGTATATTTGTAAATTAATGCAGTTTAAAAAAAAAGAGGCAGATCCACAGGATCAAACTTTATAGATCAATTCACATTTTATAGATATTTTAAAATTATTTTTAGATTTCACTGAAATATTAGGAAATTCACTAATATCTAGGACACCTTTTATTAAATTATGTGTCTTGGCTTAAATTGTTTTATCAGAATTGAGATTAAATTTTTTTTCCTACTCACTCAGAAAAAATTCTAAGATCTTTGACCCCAGACATGTATGATTCCCTATTTGGAAGACCCAAAGAGGGCCAATACTGCAAACAAGTAGCACGTTAAGGATAGAGGAGTGTGCTGCAATGAGGAAAGTCTGGAGAGTAGGGGAGGCGTTAGCAGCCGTGCCCTTTTCCTGAGAGGTCTGAAGAACACACACTTTAGACCATAAAGCTGGAAGCTTTTCTCCTCACCCATGCTCTGCATGAGACACGTGTATTTCCATTGCTCCTGTCCTTCCCCTATGCACTTCTGTAAGTAGTCATTCATCACCTTTCTCCCCATGAAACCACCTGCTTCAGTGCCCACCTTGAGACAGGCACAGAGAAGGCGCTGAGGGAAAACTAGATGGCTGAATAAACTAATGATCTTGTGCACTCTCTTTTTACACAAATAATGCCATCTTCACTTTTTTTTTCTGCTTTCCTTCTCCTCTTCATCACATCCCATCCCCACCACAGTTTCCCTCACCTCACCAGACCTTTCTGAACAGGAAGCTATTTCCATGTGGGGACTCATGTGCTTCCACCTCCTCCATCTGGAGGAGCCGCATCTGCCAACAATGGGCACCTTGGTAAACTGCAGTAGAAACAAACCCTCTAACATGCTGCACTTTTCAGGATAATGATTAATGATACTTAACTAATAAAACATTCATTGTATCATTGAATTTTGATCAATGATTCCCTGCCTTAATGTGCTGTTCATACTTGGGAATCAACCAAAGATATTTCCACATTTTGTAAACATCTTAGGGTTTCATCTATATTTCAAATTTCAGTTCAAAATGTTCCTTCTCAGAAGCTTGGCGTAGTGATTTACAACAGAAATAATGACAGGATCTTTTTCAAAGTGATTGGAACCTTTCCGGTATAAACTTTACACAGCATAATGAATGTGTTGGCATTTTGAACTTATGTGCATACTATAAAAATAAAACAGAGTGTACAACAAAGTCCCTGTTAAATTCACATTACCTGTTAAATGAAGATACCAAAAGGCAGAGTAGCCTAATTAAAATCAAGAAATGCTATTCAAGCCATACTTATATACCTCTAAGATAATACATATGCGCTAATATTTACAATGCATGAAAAGGGTATACATCTCATTAAGCACATGGGAAAAAATCCCCAAATTTCTTTGCTTTAGTGAGTTATTTCATAAAATATTTCTAATATCAAAATTAGCTGTTTCAACTGCTGAGATAAAGTCACATTTGTCAATAATCAATGTACTGGAACTTCTAATCCAAAGCAAACTCTGAAGGACCTTTTCAGAGTTTAAAATTTGACGTTTTTTCAAAATAATATATTTAAAGCTTAAAAATTAAAAAGTTTTTCTCTTAAATGTTCTTTTTGCTCATTGTTCATACTTTCCAGCTTGCTCACGATTGCACAGATGTGATATAAATGCTGTTTTTAAGAAACAGCAATGAAGTGTTTGTTTTGTAATCTTTTCTCTCCCATATCCCACATATAATTACATGATCTTTGAAACATTCAAAACAAATAAAAGTAGCCTTTCTAAAGTAATTTTATGGCTGGAATTTGTAGTCCTCTATATTAAAGGTAGATTATACATATTCCCTAGTATATAAGATTTGCCAATTTGAAAGTTTATTTAAAAAATAAATTTATAAGCATACACATGTCTTAGGAACTACTGTATAAAAGTATACACAATTAAGAGTTGGGAAAAAGGCATAAGACTGAAATTTTGGGTCATCAAATGTTTTGTTTTGATAATTACTATGTATTTTCAAAGAGCATTATAAAAACTATAGCACTGATTATTTTAATTACTTAGAATATGGCAGAGAACAGCCTCCATAATAATTTGATTTAAAAAAACCAAATTCCTGTTTAGACCTTTTGAATTATTTACAACTACCTCCAATTGTTCTATCAGTTAATGAAGGAATAGTGAGGTATCCTTACCTGCCCCACCACACAAGTCATCACAGTAGAATACCATAAAAGCATGTGATGAGGATTTTAGTCTCAGATGCAGCCCATGTCCCCACATGTCTCATAAATTCTTCTAATGCATTTTCAAATGCATGATCATGAATGCCTATTCAGTGAAAAAGTTTACCATATGCTACATTTTTCAACAACCAAGAACAAAGAGCAAATGGTTCCTGGCCTTGTATATGGAACAAAAAGCATAAAAGCAAAACAAAAACCTCTTACATTTTTACTAAATAAAGGAATGAATGCAGAATTGTAAAGACTGAGTGGAAGCTTCTTTGGGCACCATGCTGTTCTTTTCTTGAGACAAAAGTGTTCAATGAGAGACAGATAGGAAGGAAAGGAGGTACAAATGTAGACCTCATGTGTCACCCAATCCATCTTCTGCTTAGTAAAAACTGTTTGCTACAGTATAATATTCAATGCTTCCTTCAGTATACTTTAAGTAACATGAATTTTTATTATTTCTTTAGGAAGAATTCACAATATAGTAAGTAGGAAGTTACTGTCAAGAGTTTTTTTTTCCCTTCCCCCTTCAAGATACTCTTGGGTATGCCTCTTGAATCAGGCTAAGAAATCCCTTTCCTCTTTTAATATGTTCTAATGACTTGGAGTATTATTTCTCAGTAGATATTAATCAGTCAAGCCAGAGATATTTACTGCATTGGCTAAATGTATAATATATTCCCCCAAATTATTTATGTAAATAATATATACATATGTATGCTTAGAAATCATATATATATTATATGCATACATATACAAATACACTTCCCCTTAATCAACCACCCCAATAACTCTACAATGATCCAGCCACCTATGAGCCTGAATTACTCAGCCAAACACACACACACACACACACACACGCACACACACACACACACACACACACACACACAAATTCTATGAACTGAAAGGAAAAATACTTAACCTTACATTTTTGTCCTATCTAGGCAAAGTCCTTCTTTTTGAATTGTGACTTATTACAATTAGTCTTTTTATCAACTGGTTACCAGCCTTGGTTGAGTGCACAAGCAATTTCTGGTAAAGGACTCATTGTATCAAAATACCTTAACCAATAAGCTATAGGTTCTGAGAACCTCATTATATGGGATATTATCTCTATCATATACTTTGGTCTTAAGACCTGCCAGAAAAAATTCACTCAAAGCAAATTAGTGGCTACATTTCATGTATTAAAGGACATGTATAGTTTTGGTCTGGTGTCAGTTTCATGGTGTCATTTTACTGATGTGCATCAGAAGGGACCCATGGCGGAAAATTAACTTGGGCTTTTTAACTGGCAGAGCAAGATGCTCATCTTCTAAAAATACTTATGCCTTAATGGTGTTTTTTTTTCTCATATAGAATTATTCTGCCCCACTCCATTTCTTACTGCCTTCTTATTTATTTGCAGAAGAGCTATCACTCCACTGAATATGCTGTAGCTATAAAATTGCTAAGAATCGAGTCTCTCTAGGTGCAAGTATTTTAGTGCACAACCTGTATCTTACTATGCATGCTAACAGCAAGCAGTATTGAAGCATTTTTATTGCCTGACTTGACCTTTGGTCTGGTTTAAAGTGTCAGCCTCTTCCTCTGTTCATTTCATCTTGAATAAATTTGTCAATGAATATATTTTTTAATATCTTTATTGGAGTATAATTGCTTTACATTGTTATGTTAGTTGCTGCTGTATAACAAAGTGAAGCGGCTATATGTATACATATATCCCCATATCCCCTCCCTCTTGTGTCTCCCTCCCACACTCCCTATCCCACCCCTCTAGGTGGTCACAGAGCACAAGCTGATCTCCCTGTGCTATGCAGCTGCTTCCCACTAGCTATCTAATTTACATTTGGTAGTGTATATATGTCCATGCCACTCTCTCACTTCGCCCCAGCTTACCCTTCCCCCTCCCCATGTCCTCAAGTCTATTCTCTACGTCTGCATCTTTATTCCTGTCCTGCCCCTAGGTTCTTCAGAACCGGTTTTTTTTTTTTTTAGATTCCATATACATGTGTTAGCATACGGTATTTGTTTTCTCTTTCTGACTTACATCACTCTCTATGGCATAAATCACAGCAAGATCTTTTTTGACCCACCTCCTAGAGAAATAGAAATAAAAACAAAAATTAAAAAATGGGACGTAATGAAACTTAAAAGCTTTTGCACAGCAAAGGAAACCATAAACAAGATGAAAAGACAACCCTCAGAATGGGAGACAATATTTGCAAAGGAAGTAACTGACAAAGGATTAATCTACAAAATATACAAGCAGCTCATGTAGATTTCTAGTAGATTTCTGGTAGCATCTTTAGGATTCTCTATGTATAGTATCACGTCATCTGCAAACAGTGATAGTTTTACTTCTTCTTTTCTGATTTGGATTCCTTTTATTTCTTTTTCTTCTCTGATTGCTGTGGCTGACTTCCAAAACTATGTTGAATAATAGTGGTGAGAGTGGGCAACCTTGTCTTGTTCCTGATCTTAGTGGAAATGTTTTCAGTTTTCACCATTGAGAATGATGCTGGCTGTGGGTTTGTCTTATATGCCCTTTATTATGTTGAGGTAAGTTCCTTGTATACCTACTTTCTGGAGGGTTTTCATCAAAAATCGGTGTTAAATTTTATCGAAAGCTTTTTCTGCATCTATTGAGATGATCATATGGTTTTTCTCCTTCAATTTGTTAATATGGTGTATCACATTGATTGATTTACATATGTTGAAGAATCCTTGCATTCCTCATATAAACCCCACTTGATCTTGGTGTATGATCCTTTTAATGTGCTGTTGGATTCTGTTTCCTGGTATTTTGTTGAGGATTTTTGCATCTATGTTCATCAGTGATGTTGGCCTGTAGTTTTCTTTTTTTGTGACTTCTTTGTCTGGTTTTGGTATCAGGGTGATGGTGGCCTCGTAGAATGAGTTTGGGAGTGTTCCTCCCTCTGCTACATTTTGGAAGAGTTTGAGAAGAATAGGTGTTAACTCTTCTCTAAATGTTGATAGAATTTGCCTTTGAAGCCATCTGATCCAGGACATTTCTTTGTTGGAAGATTTTTAATCACAATTTTAATTTCAGTGCTTGTGATTTGTCTGTTTATATTTTCGATTTCTTTCTGGTTCAGTCTCAGAAGGTTGTGCTTTTCAAAGAATTTGTTCATTTCTCCCAGCTTGTCCATTTTATTGGCATACAGTTGCTTGTAGTAATCTCTCATGATCCTTTGTATTTCCGCAGTGTCAGTTGTTACTTCTCCTTTTTCATTTTTAATTCTATTGATTTGAGTCTTCTCCCTTTTTTTCTTGATGAGTCTGGCTAATGGTTTATCAATTTTGTTTATCTTCTCAAAGAACCAGCTTTTAGTTTTATTGATCTTTGCTATCATTTCTTTCATTTCTTTTCCACTTATTTCTGCTTTGATCTTATGATTTCTTTCTTTCTGCTAACTTCGGGGGTTTTTTGTTCTTCTTTCTCTAATGGCTTTAGGTGTAAGGTTAGGTTGTTTATTTGAGTTGTTACTTGTTTCTTGAGGTAGGATTGTACTGCTATAAACTTCCCTCTTAGAACTGCTTTTGCTGCATCCCATAGGTTTTGAGCCGTCATGTTTTCGTTGTCATTTCTTTCTAGGTATTTTTTGATTTCCTCTCTGATTTCTTCAGTGATCTCTTGGTTATTTAGTAGCGTATTGTTTAGCCTCCATGTGTTTGTATTTTTTACAGTTTTTTTTCCTGTAATTCATATCTAGTTTCATAGCATTGTGGTCAGAAAAGATACTTGATATGATTTCAATTTTCTTAAATTTACCAAGGCTTGATTTGTGACCCAAGATATGATCTATCCTGGAGAATGTTCCATGAGCATTTGAGAATAAAGCGTATTCTGTTCTTTTGGATGGAGTGTCCTATAAATATCAATTAAGTCCATCTTGTTTAATGTATCATTTAAAGCTTGTGTTTCCTTATTTATTTTCATTTTGGATGACTTGTCCATTGGTGAAAGTGGAGTGTTAAAGTCCCCTACTATGATTGTGTTACTGTCCATTTCCCCTTTTACGGCTGTTAGCATTTGCCTTATGTATTGAGGTGCTTCTATGTTGGGTGCATAAATATTTACAATTGTTATATCATCTTCTTGGATTGATCCCTTGATCATTATGTAGTGTCCTTGCTTGTCTCTTTCAGTAGTCTTTCTTTTAAAGTCTATTTTGTCTGATATGAGAATTGCTACTCCAGCTTTCTTTTGATTTCCATTTGCATGGGATATCTTTTTCCATCCCCTCACTTTCAGTCTGTATGTGTCCCTAGGTCTGAAGTGAGTCTCTTGTAGACAGCATATATACGGGTCTTGTTTTTGTAACCATTCAGCCAGTCTATGTATTTTGGTTGGAGCGTTTGATCCATTTACATTTATGGTAGTTATCGATATGTATGTTCCTATTACCATTTTCTCAATTGTTTGCGGTTTGTTATTGTAGGTCTTTTCTTTCTCTTGTGTTTTCTGCTTAGAGAAGTTCCTTTAGCATTTGTTGTAAAGCTGGCTTGGTTGTGCTGAATTCTCTTAGCTTCTGCTTGTCTGTAAAGGTTTTAATTTCTCCATTGAATCTAAATGAGATCCTTTCTGGGTAGAGTAATCTTGGTTGTAGGTTTTTCCCTTTCATCACCTTAAATAGGTCCTGCCACTCCCTTCTGGTTTGCAGAGTTTTTGCTGAAAAATTAGCTTATGGGGATGCCCTTGTATGTTATTTGTTGTTTTTCCCTTGCTGCTTTTAATATTTTTTCTTTGTATTTATTTTTTGATAGTTTGATTAATATGTGTCTTGGCATGTTTGTCTTTGGATTTATCCTGTATGGGACTCTCTGTGCTTCCTGGACTTGATTAACTATTTCCTTTCCCATATTAGGGAAGTTTTCAACTATAATTTCTTCAAATATTTTCTCAGTCCCTTTCTTTTTTCTCTTCTTCTTCTGGGATGCCTATAATTTGAATGTTGGTGCATTTAATGTTGTCGCAGAGGTCTCTGAGACTCTCCTCAATTCTTTTCATTCTTTTTTCTTTATTCTGCTCTGCAGTAGTTATTTCCACTATTTTATCTTCCGGGTCACTTATCCGTTCTTCTGCCGCAGTTATTCTACCATTGATTCCTTCTAGAGAATTTTCAATTTCATTTATTGTGCTGTTCATCATTGTTTGTTTGCTCTTTAGTTCTTCTAGATCCTTGTTAAATGTTTCCTGTATTTTCTCCATTCTGTTTCCAAGATTTTGGATCATCTTTACTATCATTAGTCTGAAGTCTTTTTCAGGTAGGCTGCCTATTTCCTCTTCATTTGTTTGGTCTGGTGGGTTTTTACCTTGCTCCTTCATCTGCTGTGTATTTCTCTGTCTTCTCAATTTGCTTAACTTATTGTGTTTGGGGTCTCCTTTTCATAGGCTGCAGGTTTGTATTTCCTGTTGATTTTGGTTTCTGCCCCCAGTGGGTAAGATTGGGTTGTGTAGGCTTCCTGGTGAAGGGGACTGGTGCCTGTGTTCTGGTGGATGAGGCTGGATCATGTCTTGCTGGTGGGCATGGCTGCGTCCAGTGGTGTGTTTTGCGATGTCTGTGACCTTAGTATGATTTTAGGCAGCCTCTCTGCTAATGGGTGGGGTTGTGTTCCTGTCTTGCTAGTTGTTTGGCACAGGGCATCCAGTACTGTGGCTTGCTGTTTGTTGAGTGGAGCTGGGCCTTAGCATTGAGATGGAGCTCTCTGGGAGAGCTTTCACTGTTTGATATTATGTGGGGCCGGGAGCTCTCTGGTGGACCTATGTCCTGAACTTGGCTCTCCCACCTCAGAATCTCAGGCCTGACACCCAGCCAGAGCACCAAGACCCTGTCAGCTACTCAGCTCAGAAGAAAAGGGAGAAAAAAAGAATGAAAGAAATAAAATAAAATAAAGTTATTAAAATAAAATATATGTTTTATTAAAAATAAAAAAAATTAAGTAATTTAAAAAACGAAAGAAAGAAGAGAGCAACCAAACCAAATCCACCAATGATAACAAGCACTAAAAACTATACTAAAAATATAAAAGAACAACAAAAAAAGAGACAGAACCCTAGGACAAATGGTAAAAGCAAAGCTATACAGACAAAGTCACACAAAGAAGCATACACATACACACTCACAAAAAGAGAAAAAGGAAAAAAAATATATATATATATAAATAAATAGGAACAGAGCAACCAAATCAATAAACAAATCTACCAATGATAATAAGCTTTAAATAGTAAACTAAAATAAACATAAAACTAGAAAAAAAATAGATTCAGAAAGCAAGCCTGAAGTCTACAGTTGCTCCCAAAGTCCACCGTCTCAATTTTGGGATGATTCGTTGTCTATTCAGGTATTCCACTTATGCAGGCTACATCAAGTTGATTGTGGAGATTTAATCTGCTGCTCCTGAGGCTGCTGGGAGAGATTCCCCTTTCTCTTCTTTGTTCTCACAGCTCCCGGGGTTCAGCTTTGTTTTTGGCCCCGCCTCTGCATGTAGGTCGCCCTCTGGCATCTGTTCTTCAACCAGACAGGAAGGGGTTAAAGGAGAAGCTGATTAGGGGGTTCTGGCTCACTCAGGCCATGGGTGGGAGGGGTATGGAATGCAGGGTGAGCCTGCAGAGGCAGAGGCCAGTGTGACGTTGGAACAGCCTGAGGTGCACCATGTGTTCTCCTGGGGAAGTTGTCCCTGGATCACTGGACCCTGGCAGTGGTGGGCTGCACAGGATCCCAGGAGAGGAGGTGTGGATAGTGACCTGTGCTCGCACACAGGCTTCTTGGTGGCTGCAGCAGCAGCCTTAGCATTCCATGCCCATCTCTGGTGTCCGCGTCGGTAGCCGCTGCTCCCACCTGTCTCTGGAGGTTGTTTAGGCGGTGCTCTGAATCCCCTCTCCTCGCACACCTGAAAATAATGGTCTCTTGCCTCTTAGGCAGGTCCAGACCTTTTCCCGGATTCCCTCCCGGCTAGCTGTGGCGCACTAGCCCCCTTCAGGCTGTGTTCACGCGGCCGACCCCAGTCCTCTCCCTGGGATCTGACCTCCGAAGCCCGAGCCTCATCTCCCAGCCCCCATTCACCTCAACGGGTGATCAGAAAAGCCTCTCAGGCTGGTTATTGCTGGTCAGCACTGATCCTCTGTGCGGGAATTTCTCAGCTTTGCCCTCTGCACTCCTGTGGCTGTGCTTTCCTCCGTGGCTCTGAAGCTTCCTTCCGGCCCATCCCTCGTCTCCACCAGTGAAGGGGCTTCCTAGTGTGTGGAAACTTTTCCTCCTTCACAGCCCCCTCCCAGAGGTGCAGGTCCCATCCCTATTCTTTTGTATCTGCTTTTCCTTTTTTCTTTTGCCCTACCCAGGTACGTGGGGAGTTTCTTGCCTTTTGGGAAGTCTGAGGTCTTCTGCCAGCATTCAGTAGGCATTCTGTAGGTGTTATTACACATGCAGATGTATTTCTGATGTATTTGTGGGGAGGAAGGTGATCTCCATGTCTTACTCCTCCTCCATCTTGAGGTTCCTTATAGCTTTGAAAGGATTTCAAACTGTGTCATTCCATCTACGTATAAGGTCTAAATTCACATGAATTAGACTCTCACTCATTAGACTGTCACTCTCACTCATCACTCATGTAATGTGGTACAGAAACTTCTTGTCTTGTCAATGGTTCATGTAGAGCTATAATTTGGAATATGCTAAAGAAATGTATCTAGTGACTGTTCATGGTGCTAGATCCTTCCAGAATCTTTGACTGAGTAAATACTTAACTCTCTGATTTGCCATATCCATAAGTATTAAATTTTGGACCTCCCTCATTTAACTTTAAAGACACTATTTTGTTTTAGCTTCTAGATATACAGCAACATTTTCCCATCAGAAATGGATCCTAGAATACTTTGAAGCAACTGGCATAGAACTTATCTCGACGTATGTCTTGTGGTAATTAGCAGTTGCCAAAACGTCACATTATTCTTGGTGAAATAGAAAAACTTCTATCTGGAAATCATTAGAGGTCCATGATCTGTAAAGCTATTTGCAAACCCAACACAAATTTAAACAATGTGAAAGTGTTGCTCCATTCATCACTCGGATGGAATTAATCCAGACCTTCTGGGATATCCTTAACTGAGAGGTGGTCACTGAATCCCCCCTTTAATTAGGCCCTGGTTTCATCTCAATCCCAAAAGATTTCTTATTGACTCATATTTTCCTACAATTGGTTCTCAACATTCAACCTCTAATATAATACAGCCACTAAAGATTAATTAATTAACTTTAAATTTTCTAAGGTGTGTTCTGAAAGATCTTTGACTCCTGTCTCCCCTGCTTGTTAGCTGTTTGATCACTGAGAGGAAACATACTTCCCTAAACTCTACAAGGGAGGTCACATGACATAGTGAAAAGAGCTTGGACTTCCACATTTATTAGCTGTGGAGCTTAGGTAAATTTCATAGTTCCTTGGGTAAGTCAGTAGTTTCTGTGAGACTCAACTTCCTTATCTGTAACATGGGGTTAATAATAGCTGCCTTAGTGAATTCTTGAGCTACTGTTTAAAAAGCATTTCTATTTATTTGTCTATTTCTATACCCGTCTCTGTCGCTTTCTCTAATCCTATCTCCATCTCTACTTCTACACCTGTATTTCTAAATGATAAACACAAAACACCCCAAAAGTATTAGCTAGCTCCTTTGACTCTGTAATTATCTAAAATTAGCACATATTTCTTATATACAAATATTAAATCCAATATGTAAATTTCAATTTCAACAAATAACATATTACAATACATGCCTTTAAGCAGGAGAATTGCATTAACTGAACGGTTGAAGGAAGTACACGAAATACATTTCTTTTAAACAAAACTACATATAGTAAGAAGAATATTCTTTAAATAGACATAGTCTATTGCCTGGTAAATCTGATTTTGATTTTATTTTACTGTGTGTTTTCACTTCAATTTTTTTCAACATTGAAATACAAATATGTTTCTTATTAAAAACTACCTAGAACATCAAATCCCATGCAGTAAGAGTGTTAACCATTGTAAACCCTGTCATGTCTCTGAGAAGCAAAGGAATTATCTTGTTATCAATTTAATAATGGAACATTGAAGTAAATGATGCCATCCACTGACACCAGTAACACTGTCTCTCTGGGGAAATTCATGTCTGTGAGAACTGTCAATCCAGATGGATACGGACATATTAAACATACTCCTTTCAATCCATAAATCTACCCTTTCTGGGATGCCTTAATAAAAAGATTCCTTATTTTGATAAAGACAAGCTATGCAGAATATCCTGACATTACTGATCTATAATCCTTTTATTTAAAAAAAAATATTTTGTGGAAGGGGTTAGTAAATAATTTAACAAATTTTCTTCTTCCTTTGTTTGCTTTAACATAACCTGCATGTAAAATATTATTCTGAGGTTTTAGATGAATGAAGTATTAATAATTACATAGAGATGTAAAAAGCAGATATAAGGTATTGAGATTCAGCTATTTGCTTTAGCAAGCTTTCTGCAAAACACAGTTTACCTCTGCTGTTTTGCATTAAAATTGCTTCTAGTTCTAATTCAGATGTATATAAGATGATTCTTTATATTAAATGTGTCATACATTTTCCCATGAGAATATATGACAAGAAAAGTAAAAATCGTAAGTATAAATATATCAATCAAATATACAGTACTAGAAAAGAATGAAAATCTTCTCGGTACAAAAATACATTATAAGAAGAAGCAGAAAGCAAGAAATCAGTTCAGTTGCATTGTAAAATTACTGAGATGTTTTGGTATCTTAGATTGCTGGTGCATATTAAATTGCATTAATGGACACAGGTTTTAGCCAAAACCTAGAAGTAATGACATCCTCAATGCCTAAAAACTGTGGAAGGAAGAACACATATTGATAAGGGGAAAAGAAGTTCAAGATGGAAGTAAGGATTCTAGAAAAGGTTCTTGAAATTTCCAACTGATTTTGAACTATTACTCCCACCGTCCCCACCCCAGACGATTATATTCCAGGGTGAAGAGAGGGCTAACTTGCCATGAGATCATTCAACGTGCTCCTGTCCAAATGCCTTGTGGGCAACCCAACTAGATATCTTAACAGGCACGAGAAATACTATGTACCCAAAACCAAACCCACCATTTCCCTCCCCAGATCTGTGTCTCCTGCTACATTCCATCTTTAGTGAATGGAGCCATCAAATACAGTTATGTAAATGAGAACTGAGAATCATTCTACAATACTTCATTTCTTTATGCAATAAGTCCTACACTTGCTACTTGAATAGTCACTATCTCTGGCAATTCCAACTGTTACACCCTCTAAAATTTATCACCTCTTCCATGTCCACTGCGCTTGTCCAGGTTGTTCCCATGTATCACCTATGTCAGGTCCTTCTATAGACCTGGTACCTAACAGCTACATACGATATATTATGGCTTTAATTCTCACAACAATTTTATGACATAGGCACAAATATTCCCATTTTAAAGATTTTTTTAAATTAAAAATAACTTGTATTAAAGTTTAGGTAATTGCAACAGTTCAGAAAAATGCAAAATGAAGAATAAAAACCTACCTCTAACTCTATTCTCTACCTCTAGGCCCTTTTTCCACAAATGTGAACACTATTAATGTTACTTATCTATTTAAAAACATACATTTTCACACCAAAGAGATCACATTATGCACATGGTTCTGCAACTTGAACTTCAATTCCAAAATTATCTTTGATATTTATTAAATCAGCCTCTATGTATTTTTTCCAATTTTTTAAAAACCATTAAACAATACCACAAAAACTACTTTTGTACACATATGTTGGAGATTATATCCACTGAATAAAATCTTAATGAAGAGATTTCTGGGTCAAGGGGCACATGCATTCAAAATTTTATTGCTATGGTCAAATTCTTCTGCAGAAAGTGTGTACTAATCCCACTATCAGCATACGAAAATGCCTATTTTCCCATATTCTATTATATTAATCAGAATCCTGGCAGGAAACAGATGGCACACTCAATTTGGGTAATTTGAGTAAAGATTAATAAAAGGGCTATTTACAAAGGAGTAGCCTTGTGGAGGAAAACCACAAGGGAAAGTGGAGGATAACAAAGGAGCCAGTAGGGAGCCATTACCATCCCAAGACCTGAAGGCTGGTGAAGAGGGAGGGCCATCAGACAGGAGCTGAGATTTAGTGGCAATCACAGCCGCCTCACAGTGACTCTTCAGGGAGGGAGTTCCCAACCTTTCCACAGTCTCTCTGGTCCTCCTGACTGAGCCCAACTGGAAGCCAGAGGACAAGATGGCCCATTGATGCAGGTCAGCCTTCCAGATCCAGATATGGTGTGAAAGGGGAGAGTGGATCTGAACACACACTGAAGATGTCGACTGGACCTTATAATTTTCCAGAGTTGAAAGTTAAAAAGGGCTTGTGCATAATATTGAAGCATGTGGGTACTTCTATTCTGTCATGTTGCTTTCTGAACTATTAAATACTCCTTTGCGAAGTGGTTTTGGTGCCTCTACTCTTGTTCTTTTTCCAACAAGTTTCGGTAGAGCTACTCAGGGATCTTTCCAAAATGTAAGCGGGATCATGACATTTCTCTGCATAAAATCTCTCTGTAGTTCTCCACTTTTCAGGGATAAAGTTCAAACTCCTAGGCAAGAATAAATGGCTTTCATAATTGGGCCCCTGTGGTCTGGGGCCATCTCTCTAGCCATCGCGCCTGCTACCAAAAAACTGCCTGTTTGTATTCAGCTCTCAACCACTGCTGAGCCATTTGCAGTTCCCAGTTGTGAACCATTTTCTCACACCTGTGTGTGACTATATTACTTGGTCAGCAAAGCCAGCTCCTCCTTTGTACACATGGTCAACTCCTATTCATTCTTCAAGATGCCACTCCAGAGTCCCTACCTCTGGAAGGCTCTTCCCAACCAACTCTCTTTTGGCAAAGTTAGACACTCGGTACTCTCAACCTCTATGTGACATTGTGCATTTCTCCCTTGCACACAGTTTTCTGAACCTGTTTACTTGCTTATCCTCCCCTTTAGATTGTGAACAACTTGAGAGCAGGGCTTGTTGCTTGCTCATTTTTTCATCTTCCTCTTTGGTATAGAGCAGAGACTCTGATGTCTGATGAGTGTGAGTCCTGGGGCCTTCACTAATTTGCTGTATGTACTTGGTAAAGTCCTTTCATTTCTCCAAGTTCCTTAGCTTATAAAATGCACGTAATCTTAGCACCTCACTCTTACGATTGTTGTGAGAGTTAAAAGAGTTTTAAGTTTGCCAAACCTTTAGCACTATGTCTGGTATAGAAGCCCTCAATAAACTGTTAGTCATTAATCTTGTTTGCTCCAGAATGTTTACGTATCATATCAAACCACCAAGGATTCCATTTCCAAGAGGTTCACAGCGACTATTTGCATGAAGAAACACTACCTTTCCCTAGAGTGATGTGAAAATGTTTGAGGCCTGACATTAAAACTCCTGAGGGCATCAAATTTAAGATTTCTGGACAAACAAAAGAAACAAGTGTTTGCTCAAATCTCTGGGTAACTAGAGAAATACAAGGGTAGACTTGTTTTGTCAGTTATTGTTCATTGTGTAATCCATAGCATACAAGAGTGTCTAACACATAATGGGGGATAATAATACTTAGTGGAAGAATGTATATGCCTTAGGTTGGGGGGGGGACACCAACTGCTTATCGATATGAACCACTGTTGTGGCCTAAAGTGCCACACAAGCCCATTGTCAGTGACTGGGAAATTATTGCAACTCCTCAGGAGGGTGGAAACACCACTCAAAAAGCATGACAACAATGTAGGGTCTTAAAAACTGTTATCTCTGGTGGGAAATTCTCCCTCAGCTTTGAAGACCTGATGGCAGAATCAATAGGAAGAATATTTCCAAGAGCAGAAGCAGGAAGAATTTCTGTAAGAGGTGAGGTTCTAAACTAGTAAGACATGTAAAGTACTGAGGACAGGAGCAAGGAGATAGAGCATAGAAGCAATGGGGATTGGAGTTCCGTGTTAATACTGAGTGCTGCTTCTGAGTCAAATGCTCCTGAAATTCTGATTCATTCTTACTCCTTGTTTTATCTTTGGGAAAAGGGAGAGAAATAGAATTCTCCTCACCATTAATTCTAAGTGATATTATGAATAAACTAAAAAAATAAATCCGATTTTTAAATTATAATTTACAATATTAAGAAAAGTACCACTAGTTGGATACAGTTTAGAAAATGCAAATTTTAAACAAATAATACATTCATTAGGGAGAGTTTTACAATTAGACAGAAGATGGCTTTCACAATTTGATTATTTAGTCCTTATCAAGGCACGATGAAAATGACTGGATAGAGGGCAAATGACAAGGGCAAATGATATTAAATGAGGGGATTAAGGTCACATTTGCAGACTTCCTCTAATAACATGTCCACTGATGAGTAGGTATTGTGGTAGGCTGACCTAGGAGTCAGGACAAAGGCATATAGCCAAGCCTTTGTCCTTTGTTTTTTGAAGTTAATTATCTATATGTTGGTAAATCCAGACCTAGGAGACCATGAAATCAGCAAACTAAAGGCGGGGTAAAGCACAATAAACTTTTCTCATCACGGTCTAAGACATCCCACTTCCTACTTGCATGGTGGTGTTAGGTCAGCGGCGTTGCCTCAGATCCTACAGGTCAGGAGAGAGTCTTAGCACATGACAGGGTGGTAGGCTCTGGTGCTTCATTCACTGAGCACCTACTGTTTGCCAGGAGTTGTGCTAGGTTCTAGGTATACAATAGTCAAGAAAACAGATGTGATATCAGCGTACATACCTCAAGATTACAGTCTAGCGAGGAACAGAAGTACTCAAAGAACATAAAATGGTGTATGCCTACAAACTGTGATGAGTGCTGCAAGTAGGTTGTTACGGTATCCAAACAAACACATACATACATAAAATAATGGGCACTTGACACAGATAATCCTTTCAGGTAATGTCTACCCATAGAAGTGACTTGCAATTGAAAATCTGACAGATGAGTGGAATTTGGGGGGTGAAAATGGCCAAATTCAACTAAGCGGATTATCATGTATCAAGACCCAGATGCAGTGAGAACTAGCCATGTTTAAAAGCATAAAAGAAGACTAGTATTGCTGGATGGTACCGACAGGAGGGAACGGAATAAGATGCTGTCAGGGAAGCAAATAGTAACCATAGTAAAATGTTGGTTCCAGCAAAAGAAACCATACTGTGATGATCTTACGAGGAATTAGCTGGAAAACTCTCTAGCTCTCCCATGCTGCCCATATGCCTATTTTTTTCAACCTGAGGGTGGAGTTGAACATCACTGAATTCTTGATTTCATTCAAGTCTGCAGGTAACCACACATCCATACTGTAAGTTCTTTTTCTGTCTGGTGAGTCATCTGGCCTAGGGGGAGGAGTATGATTATGGCTAAGTGGGGTAGGTGAAAGGAAAGCAGCAACTTCTTTTGTTCCTTTCCTTTCAGACCTGATTTTATCCTGAAGAAGAGAATACAAAATGACACTGCATCCCTCCTGCTGGGGAGAGTGCAGAATTGGTCATGGGCAATTGTGAGCACTGAGCTGACATAGTACCCTGGTGACCCGAATGAGTTAATGTATTGTCCAGAAGCTCTAATTTACAACCAGGAAGAATTTGGGGTATTGAGAGGCAGATTGAATAGGTCCATTTTGGCCCATTGTGATTTCAGTGACAGGTCCAGTTTGCTCTAGTCTAAACTGACTCACCAAATCATGCATTCAGACAATTAAATTACCAACCCTTTGACATACTGTAGGATTCCTGCAATGTGACACAGCCCTGTCACTTCAGGTTCCAGCTTAATGTGCCCTTTACTTTCCAGTCCTTTCCTCTTTTCAGGCACTTTGCACTGAAAATCTTCTTTGACATTGATTTTAAAACAAGATAGGCACAGTGTCGTTTATCTTTCTATTAACCTATGAATACAAAATCTTGCCTATAATCTTGTAATAAAACCAGATATATAACCAGAAATATAGCTAGCCATCTTGATTCTAAGATTTGTACCTTTTTAATTAACCAGCACTATGTCATATCTGTTTGTCTTTTCTTGTGGAACTTTCTTAGTATATATCAATAATAACTATTACATTTATTTTTATCTACTGATGATAAAAGATAATTCCAATAAAATACATAATCAAAGAGGATTTAAAAAATACACTTCCAGAGTGGTTCATGAAACTAATAAAAATGATATCTGGGAAACATTTAATACTTTTTCAATCAAAATACCAGTGGGAAAGTAGTCCCTATAATAATGGGTGTTCAGTGGTTACATGGGGACACTCCAGAACTTTTGCTAGGGTGGTTTATTCAGAAACAGTCACGGGGCTGCTGGATGGAAACAAGATGGAAATGAGTCTTTCATCACACAAGTAGAAAAGACAACTGAAAGTAGAGTGGTAGTCAGAATACTATTGGCAAAGAAAACACAGACACATGGCTCAGATAAGAACGAGAAGAAAGAGAAACACCACGTGGAAACTGACCTGCTATACTGTGAAAGAAAGATTCTTTGGCCCCAGTGGTTAAACTATATCACCAGAACTATAGAAAGGAGGAAATGAACATTGATTATGATACTATGCATCATTTATTTTTTGTTATGCAAATACTTATAGTGAAATTCTCCATAACACTCATTACTGAGTTTGGGCTCAGTAATTCTTCCAGGATCCTTCTGTCACCTTCATAAGATCAATTTGAAAGAGCCTTCCTCTTCTCCAGACACTGATATTAGTATATGACCTAGTGGGCCCTTGAGTATTATATTTGAAATTCTTGTGCCCACAGTGAATAAAACCCTTTTCCAAATGCTGTTTTAGTGAAGATTAAATTTTTCTTAGATTTTTCTAAAATATAAAAACCAAGCAATTAAGAGTTCTTAGATTGGCCATTCCCAGCATCCCACATTATCTTTATTCTAATATGTTCCAAATGCATCAAGTAACCAATTCAGTTTTTCAGATTTAAAATTTTCCTTGTATTAAAAAACATATAAATTAAAAAAACTGAACCATGTTTATTGAATATAGATTACATAGATAATGAGTCTGTCTTAAAAATTTTAGGGCATATGGTGACTATACTTAGGGTAGTGTATTATAAAAAACTGATAAAATTAATTTGAAATCCCTAGACTATAAATATGTATATGTTTGGCATACATAGTTAATTCTTTTATTAAATGTATATTAAAATCAGCAGGATAATTAGATGTTACCAAAATATTTCAACTCAAGAAAAACAAAGAAAACTATTTAGTTTGCTCTTTACAACAATACAATACAATAGATTATTAAGCTGATATCTTTAATAAACTGATGATTTGTACATTTTGGTAGAACACAATTAGGCAAATCAAGATATTTCAGTATGACAGCAACAATTTCAAAGTAAGGGTAGAATTATCATATTGTCTTATTAATTATTAGGAATATTTTATTACTAAAAATAAAACTATAAAGATATCAGAAGAAAGGGGGAATTGGAGATTTCTACCCTCCTTCTATGACTACAACTTCTTGAAAACTCTAATCTCCTATCATGATCCAGTTCTTTGTTACTCCAGAGGAAAATTTAGAAGGGACATTTTGTAGAAACAGATGTCTGATTAGTAAGGTTTCACACATGATTATGCTCTTAGATTATAGATAAACTTCAATGGAGATAAAAGTATATTTGACATTTTACAAAACAGCCTTCATCCAAACATGCTATGGCTTCAAGCCAATCCTCCAACTCTGGTCAAATCCTTCTGTATTCGATTCTAAAAACATCCTTACTTGAACCTTTGGCAGCATTCTTTTAATTATTCCCCTTTTCACAACTTTCATTCCTTACTTGCATTACAACTGTACACTTTCATAAATATTATATCTATTGGCTTCAGCTAACTGAAAAAGAAAACCCATGTCTTCTTTACAGCTATAAGGTAGATGTCACTATTTAGGCCATTTCGACTACTTAGGAGTTTGTTTTATATGATGTTCCTGCAAATTCCTATAGCATTAGAGATTTCAGATTCAGAGTTGGCAGAAGAGCTTCATCATTTATGCAGCATTTAATATATGAATTAAGTTGTTTTGATCCTGCACTATTTCATGTTTGATCCTCAAATACGTTCCTTTAGAAAATTTCTATCAACAACCACTGACTTGCAATACTCTGAGGCAAAAGGAAAGACATATTAGCCAAGGCTTTGCCCTTTGTTTTTTGAAGTTAATTATCTATATGTTGGTAAATCCAGTCAAAATATAAGCTTTCTGATATTGGAAATCTTGAGAATTAGACAAAAATGACTTTCTCGATTTTTTTTCCTGGTTATTATCTCAAGAGCCAACATAAACATATTCTTATTTGTGCTTGGTCAAATGACTGACATTTTTGTGTGTCCAAAGATCTATACCTTCATCACATATAAGCTATAATACAAAACTCCTGTTTGTCTGTTCTAGGAAATTACTAAGAAAACATAACCCCAATCCTTCACTCTACACTAGGTACCAAAATAATTTCACAGCTGATTTAAAACTCTTACCCTCATCTTCATGCCCCAAGTGCAATGTGACCTGTCTAGCCAGGAAACTAACAGAGCATTCTCTCCCTTCCTCTTTCTGCCGTGTGTTCCCCAGCTCCCAGCAGTGGTCTGTTCCCATAGTTAACCTCACAGACAAGATAAAGCTTTCTTGCCCAATGAAGCAAGAAGAAAAAAAATTCTCTCTGAAAATGTGCCTCCATCTGAATTTTTTTTTCCAGGAATAGATATTAATCCTGCCCCTTTGCCCACTCGGCCAATAGTCAAAAAACCTCTGAATATAAAAATTCTCAGTAATTTTCTATGTTGCTCCCATCAAACTAGTTCATTACATATGACTAAAATGGAGTAGGGAATAGAAAATAATATGTATTCACCTCTGGAATGATCTCTTATCTTTTCTGAGCATGAGATCCCACTGGCTTCTCTTATGTGCAATTCAAAGATGCCTAAAAAATGACTAAGTATTTATGGTTCAGTTAAAATATAAAAGCTCTTTCTTCTGTTATTCAATATCCACTGCAACAAATACTACTGCAGTGTAGGTTACATGGTACAATAAGATTTCTCAGCCTCAGTGAGAGATCTTTTTAATCAAATCATTGTCAGCCATGTAGTATCTTTAAGGCGGTGATAGCATCACTCCATCTCTTTGTTTATGGATGAGACTGTGATTTGGCCAAGTCATATAGCTGCCAACAGAGCTGCAAAAGATTGTAGTTCTTGCAGACTGGGCCCAGCATTTATTCATTTATTCCCTACACTCCATGATTGTTTCCCAAACTCATCCTCCTCTCCCCACTCCCCCCACCACCACCAAGCTGCAGACTCCCTAATCTCAGTTTCAATCAGTTGCTTGAAATTATTTTGGAAAGAAAAGTAGTTCTTCAAATTCTAAACCTGAAAAGGAAAAACAGTTCAAAAAGTTAATAGCCAACAATATTTATTTGAGTGATTACCATGTGCCAGGCACTGTAGAACAAAATTAATAAGGTGGAATCAGTAGAGGTAGAAAAGCAGCAGGTTTTGTTCACACAAGGAAGTTTCAAGAGTTTGAGCTCATTACTTAAAATAACAAGGGAATCATGTGATAGGAGACAGTTAAGACAGACAACCAATCAACCAGCCAAGGAGCTACAATAAAAACTAAAAGCTAAACAACAACAAAATCTACCTGAGGTCCTTAAAAAACACTTGATAACATCACTTACACAAATAAGTGATTCATATAATTTGAAAATGAACACGTTCAAAATGCATCAAGTCCTTAAGTTTTTCTGAGTGTGTTTAGGTGTTTTTAAGTCTGTTTATGTGAGTACCAGTAAGAAAGGTTTCTTTTCAAAGTGCTCATATGGTTATGATTAAATTGCAGTATTAATTTGGATTGAGAAAATGGTTTACTTTGCTAAACAGAATATTTGGTAAATAGAGTATTAAAATTTTAAAACATTTAGAAAATTTTACCAGGATGTAAATGACATCAGAATATCAGTTCAGGAAAACTTAGTAAAATAGTGAGCATTTTTAGAAGTGGACATTAGACATAAATTTGGATTTTGGTAGAATTAATACAAACTATTATGCCACCTTTGTAACTATACAGAGAAATGTTAAATGTTTAGCTCAGACTATTAATGGTATAATATGATATAGATCTTGGTAAATTTGAGTTAATGTGGACTACAATTTGTGCTATGCATGTGACTGTAAAGATTGGTATGCTTTATAACTTGTTTTATTTCACGTAATTTGATTTTATATTTCACTTAACTTGTATCATTTTTAAATTTCAGTAAATCAATAATATATTGGTGAAAATATTTTATATAAGAAATAAATTCAGCATAACTTTGTCTGCCTTAAACCTAAATACAAAGAAATATCTGTCATTGTGGTCTGCAATTTCTTCCTTTTTTTTTTTTTTTTTTTTTTTTTTTTTTCTTGTCTTTCCTTTTCCTTCTTCCTTTTTGTTTTGTTTTGCTTTGCTTTCTGGTCAGGAGGTATGATTAAGTAGATATTGTTATAGGTAAGTGTTGCATATTGGTGAGACTGAAAGCTTTGAAGTTCAATTCCTGGCTTTGCTACTTTCTAGCACTTTTATCTTAGGTAATTTACTTATTTTTTTAGGATTAGTATGCACATTTGTAAAGTGAGGAAGATACTTTCTGTTTAAAATTGTGATGTGCATTAGTGACAAAGTAGGTATTACTCAGCATAGCAACTGGCAAAATAATGGGCAATTATTACTAATTGATTTAGTCATCGTTAATTACCATACCCTGACTAATAGATACTGACAACATATAAGTCTAAAGGATGTGCACCTGGGTTCTAATAGTATTCTCTTGGGTGTGTTTTATTTGGGGGTGGGGGGAAGGGAAGGTTAGCAATAACCAAAAAACATGTATTTAGGGAAAGAGGCATGAGGTGCTTAAGAAATGTGGACAAACTGAACACCATTTTGCATGACTTGGGTACCAATATCTCTAAACTTCATTTTTCTCCTTAGTAAACAGATTGAGCCAGATGATGCTTGCTAATTAGTGATTCAAAGATTCTGGCATTCAAGGACCCTGTGACTTAACAATTCAGTTACATTTATTGAGAATGATAAAGAATGGCAACTCCAATTTTTTTCTACCATCATCAGATTTCTAAGATTAGAAGGCTGTTTCAGTGATGATTGGAAGTAAATCTTAATATAAATCAGAACATCACAGGAGGTGCATAGAAGTTCCTTAGTTAGAACTATGAGAAAGGAATATTACCCTTGGAAAATTCAAGTGTGTGATTTGATATAGCCTATCTAATCAATCACTGATCGACTTAGATTTGGTCACCTGTTTGTTAGACTCGGCCAACATGGCCCAGGGGACATGGATTTTTAAATAAGAATAATAATTTAGGGCTTCCCTGGTGGCGCAGTGGTTAAAAGTCCGCCTGCCGATGCAGGGGACGCAGGTTCGTGCCACAGTCCGGGAAGATCCCACATGCCGCGGAGCGGCTGGGCCCGTGAGCCATGGCCGCTGAGCCTGTGCTCCGCAACGGGAGAGGCCACAACAGTGAGAGGCCCGCGTACCGCAAAAAAAAAAAAAAAAAAAAAAAAAGGAATAATAATTTAAACTAAGTATTTTGACAGTTCCCTTTTCTTTAAAAACAAACAAACAAGCAAACAAACCTTTCATGGCATGAGTCCTTTAATTATATGGCTGATTTTCTATAAATTATTGAAAAATTTAAGAAATGCCCACTTCCACATGAAATTAAATAACATAACGTGATGTATATGACAGAGAAGCAATTGAACTTGGCTGGGCATGGGCCTTGGCCCTAGGAATACCAAGAGACCACTATCTGGAGAGAAGAACAGAGACTACGTGCAAATAATTACAAGATAGAGTTATATATGCATTGATAGAAGTACTATTACCCTTCTCCCATATCTAGTTCCTCTTATAAAAATTCTGGTTTACATCTGTACACCTTTCTGTATCTGTAAAATGTGCTTATGTGAATCAATTCTTTTGAGAATGTGGAAGTGGAGCCTAGAGCCTGGGGGTTGGAAAGAACAAAGAAAGAGAAATAGTACATAGCAGAACAGGCTTAGGAGTTTTTGTCAGACAATCTTTGGCAAGACACTATAAAATAGGGCCTAGAACTAACCCTTAGAAAAATTCATTTATTCATTTTTCTTGAGATATATTAATTGAGTCCCACTATGTACAAGCTACTGTTCTAGAAGGTAGAGATTCAGGAACAAATGAGGAAAAATAAAAAAGGTCCCTACCCTTATGAAATTCACACTCTAGAGAAGAAATAAGTTTTGTGAGAAAAGGGACAAATATATTATTGAATATATACTGAAATACTGAAATATACTGTCTAGTTGAATATTATATTCTAAAATAGTTTCTGACACTTAGTATATATTCAATAAATATTGGTAGAATAATAAAAGGGAACAATTTTGATAGTAATGAGTACTATTGGAGTTTGTGATAGGGGACTGCTCTCCACATGACAGTCAAGGAAAGCCACTGTAAGATGGTATTATTCGAATAGATAACTTGTGCTAGAATCTCTCATTTCTTTATAAGATTCAATTACATGAATGTTAGAGGATTTGATATTGTCCCACAGATCTCAGACACTATGACATATTTCTTCTTTGTTTTCTCAGTTTGGGTAATTTCTTTTACTCTGTCTTCAACTTCACTGATTCTTCTCTCTGCTATATCCAGTCTCCCTCAAGCCTATACTATGAATTCTTCATTTCTGAAATAGTATCCTTTATATATTTCTATTTGGATCTTTTTAATATTTTACAACCCTCTGATAAAATTCTACCATCTTTTCATGAATGTTTTTCCACTAGACCCTTTTTTTTTTTTTTCTCACATTTATCATATTAATTCTAGAGTCTTTATCTGATAATTCCAATTCTATCTCTGGATATGCTTCTACAAACAACTTGCGAGAAAACTCTCTTGACCTGGGTCACATTTTTTTTTTTTCCTCAAACCTTATAACTTTTCATTGTATGTCTGATAGTCTGTGTAAAAGAACAGTAGAGACTTAAATAAATAAAAATTATCTCAGAAAAGGGTGTACCCCTCCTTATGAGGCGGCTAATGTAGGAGACTGAGTTGATCAAATCTGTAGTTAAGCTGAGTCTGGGCTTTGTGTTGATTTTACTAGATCTAGTTCTCCACTGGCTTCAAATGTCTGAGTGTTGGATTAGAAATTTCTCTTCAGTAGGACTTGGAAACTGAGCCCCAGAAAGACTCCAGTCTCTTTATTATGATTAGTCCAGCCACCAACTTTCCAAACCATGGGATGTCTCTTGCTGCCTGCAGACCAGCTGCTAGCTTTTTGTGTCGTCAGGGAGTTCTTTTTGCTCTCTCCTTCCACACTGGCCTTCCGTGCTTCAGAACATCTTTCTGCTGAGCATGCCTTCCTCAAGCCTTCAAAAGGGCTACTGCAATACAACTGGTGAAGGCTTAGAATGCCTCGGAGAATTTCTCTCAGGGCTCTTTCCCCACCCCAGGCTTCAGTAGGCCTCTGCCTTGTAATTGGAGAAGGTCCTGATTCCCTTCAGTATGATCTCTCTGAGCTCTGCTGCCTCAGCCCCACATCTGGTAGGCAGCGCAATGAAATAACATGGGAAAGAGTTGGTTGCTAATGGCTGACAAGTTCTCTGCCTGGGCTCCTTGAGGTTCTCACGCATCATACCACTCCAAACACATCCATTAAACATTTTTAAATCTTAACTGGTTTTTCTGTTGTGATTTCCTTCCCTTCCCACCATTCTTCCAGGGAGCAAAACAGTCAAGAGTCTCTTCTCTCCCAAAAAGAGCTTATCACTTTCTGGAATTTATTTCTTTTGGGTTAATCTGCATGGGTTTAAAAAAAAATTCCAATTTTGCTGATTATCTGACTTACTCTGTTTTTGAGGGTGGGAGTGTAATCTCTTCTGGCTTTCTATCTCCTAACTAGAAGCAGAAGTCCTGCCTGAAATTCAAAGACACAATCTAATCATATTGTATCTATCCTAGCTGAGTTTGAACTGAGAAGGTCTTAGAAGGTGTTAAGCAGAAGTAAGGCAAAACCTCTGAGTCGTAAAACATGATACAAAAACTTATTGAATAGTAAGTAGGAAAGTATGTTAAATGTAAAGTATTTGAGGTGTAATTATAGTCTGGGTAACAACAAAAATTATTGTTATATGTCATTTTCACATTGATTTCTAATCTGTTTTCTAATAATTCATCTAAAAACTTATTGCATACATAAGTTTTCCAGTCTATAAATATGTTCATTTTCTATATTGACACCTCCCCCCCAACCTTGCAACCCAAGAGCCATAACTAAATTTACAATTTAAACTAAATCAACCACAAAACAGTTACTGATCATTTTAATATTAGGGCTTTTAAAGGACACATTATGAAAAAATTAAAATGCAAAAAGAAGCACAAAGTTAAATTATTTATTATGGAAAGATTAGTTAATCTAGTTACTTCTCTAAATTTTTCATGAATAAAATATTACACAAAATTTCCTTTTGGGTGATCAGTATATAGATCAGAAACTCCCCAAAGAAGCTGTATTAATAGTTAACTCATTCTTTATTAATACTCTAGGCATTTTAACAACATGCAAAGTGAAGTATCTACCTCAAAAATGACTTTAATGATAAGTTATTTCTTTGCTTCATGTACATAATGGATAATTAGCTTAGGAAAAATCTCAAAGGGAGAAAAAATAACCAAATGTGAAATTCACAAATACTTTCCTTGGACTGGGTGCAAATGCTATTCAGGCCAATACCAGGGATGCATAAATTCTCTCTATCTTATTTACAATCCAGTTTTGATTAGTTAGGAGCTCATTTTCCAGTTTGTGAATTATCTAGGTCTTTGCTTCTTCTCTTCCCTCTGGCTGATTACCTTTCCCATTTCTCTGCTCTTTAGCACCTCCACCAGAAGGGGAGGAAAATCCAGGTGAAAAGAAAAAGTGAATCATACATGGACATTTTTAAGTATTCTGAAGCTTGACTTTAAAAAATACTTTTTTTTCTACTGTGAGTGTTTGTACATCAGACCTCTGTCATCAGTTTGAAATTTTACCACTAACAGTCTAAGAAATATCCTTGGGAAATTACCTTCATCTGGATATCAGATTCTAATACAAAATGGGGATGATATTCATGTATTCCTTACAAGGTTATTTGAATTCATAAAATCTCTTTGTCAAATTCTTGCTTCTTTTCCTTCTGTTAAGATTCAGGGCTTGCCTTGGGAAATGGCTCCTTGCCAAAAAATGTGGTTTTTTTTTTTTCTTCCTTCCTTCTTTTTTTAAAATCTCTCTTCTCTTAACACGGTTATGAAATGCACTCTTGGTAGAAAAGTAGAAGCTACTGGCAAAAATATCATATCTTTACTGTTGTATTTCATTCGTAATTCCATAATTCTTCTCTATCTGTTATTAAAATGATAATCACAAGCTACCAGTATTAATGGACCTCATTTTAATGTATATTTTCATGACTTTGATTCTTAAAATGAAGACACATCCCATAGAGTGAAATTTTAAGTAAATTAGAGGGTTCATTTTACACATGTTTGTTCTACTAAAGTTTGCCTCATTTGTGATATTTTAAGGATGAAGTACTAAATTTGCCTAGTGATTAAATTAGAAGTCCAGTGCCTCCGTGACCATTCTCCTTTTAGATTGTTTACAATTAATTAGTTCATATTTGTGCATCACAGATATAGTTTTAAATTCTGATTAAATTGAAACAATTACCCAAACATAAATAATGGTTGAAATAGAAAGACAGTTATTAAAGAGCAGTCTATAGACTTTTAAAATAGTACTAAGTATTTATTTTTTTGAAAATTGTCTTAAAGAATAAAGAGAATAATTTTAAGTAAATACCTTAGAAGACCTAAGGGGAAAAATATGAAATTTGCTCCTTGTGAAAAATAAATCTCTGGAATATTCCCTGTACGGTACAGTGTAAAATAATAAAATGCCCAGTGGCAAAAAAAAAAGTAAAATAGAATAAGTAGTTTGTAACAAACTTAATGCAACACACATAACTATAGTATCTTATGTTAAATAACAGCCTCTATTTAACAATCTCCAACTTTTAGCCTCTCATAAAATGTTGGAGATTTAAAAAAAAAATAATAAATTAAATGGGCCCTTCAAGATTTAAAAAAAAAAAAAAGATACAGTTAGGGACTTGAGGGGTCAGGGGCAGTAAGAGGTTTTACTTTATCCTTTCTCTCTCCTAGTTTTCCTAATACTTTAAGAGAAGAATGCATTAGAGTTGATTTCTCCACAAAAACAGAACACTGACTGATGTGAAATATTACTAAATTGATATTAAGTAAATGAGTCCACTGAGCAAACCTCTTCAGCGGTTTGAGTATGGGCTTTGTTTTTAGTTTATGACATGGTCTGGTTATGTAGCAAACATATATAATTGATAAATTGTATCCACTGCCTCTCTCATGAGCTAGTATATAATCAAGAAAGAGTCTAAATTCAATGCAACATCGCCATCCCCAGGGTCTCTTTCAACATGGTTCAGTGTGTTGGATGCTATACTTCCAAACTGAGGAGACAATATTGTTACCCAAAAGGCAGCCTGACAAATTACAAAGTGGAGGAGAATTTGAGAAAAAGTATGTTGCAGGCAGTTAATGCTTGTATATATAAAGTGACTAAAAGCTTTGAAGGATTTTCTTAAGATTTTCCCTTTACTGAATGAGATAAAGCCCTAGCATTTTAATCTCCCACAAAGCAGAAGCTTAAAAAAAACACCCAACATTTCTTTTCTTTCTTAACACTGCATAACATCATTTTTAACCTCACGTTAATTCCCGTGTCTCCATATCAAAGTGAATACAATCAAAACACTAGAAAATTTCACGGAAGGTAATAATTGACTGGTGGCTTGGTCAATGGGTAGGGATTGAACAGCCGGGTGACAGCAGTTTAGCCATTTAATCCAATCTGGGATTAATTCCCAGGGCACATCCCATGAAAAGTGCTTTTATAATTTTAAATGTAACCTATTGAATATGTTAAAACAGATTTATTGAAATATAATTCTCTATATACTATAAATTATATAAAGTATAACATATAATAATTGCACGTATTTAAAGCTTACAATTTTATATACTTTGAAACTATCATCACAATCAAGATAATGAATATGTCTATCATGCCCCCAAATTTCCTTGCGACGCTTTATAATCCCTCCCTCCAACTCCTCCCCTGTCTATGAGGCAACCATTAATCTATTTTACATCCCTATAGATTAGTTAACAGTTTCTACAGTTTTATCATAAAATATGTATTTTTTGAGGGGGAGAGGGGCTGGCTTTTTTTTTCTCAGCATCATTTTTCAGATTAATCCATGTTATATGTATCAAATAGTTCATTCTTCTTACTACTAAGTAGTATTTTATTGTATACATACACCATAATTTGTTGATCTATTCAGCTGGACATTTGAATCATTCAGTTTTTTGCTATTACAAATAAAGCTGCTGTGAACTGTCCTGTACAAGTCTTTGTATGGACATATGTTTTGGTGTTTCTTGGGTAAATAGCCAAAAGTGGATTATCTGGGTCATATGGTAGGTGTATGTTTAACTTTTTAAGAAACTACCAAACTATTTTCAAAAGTGGTTTCACCACTAGCAATGTATGAGAGCTCTTGTAGTTCCATATCCTTGCTAACATTTGATATGATCAGTCTTACAAATTTTAGACATTCTAATAGATGTATATCTCACTGTGGCTTTAATTTGGATTTCTATAATGACTAATGATGTTGAGCACCTTTTCTTGTGCTTATTTGTCATTCATGATCTTCTTTGGTGAAATGTCTCTTTACATGTTTTGCTCAAAGTGGGAAGGGTTGTTTGCTTTCTTATTACGGGGTTTTGAAAGTCCTTTAAACATTTTGGATATAAGTCTTTTACCAGATACATGATTTGCAAATATTTTTCTTAGTCTGTAGTGTATTTTCATTTTCTTAGCAACAGGTTTGAAGACCGAAGTTTTAATTTGGAAGAAATCACATCTATCATCTTTTTCTTTCAAAGACTATACTTTCGGTATGCATCTAAGAAATATTCAGTATTTCTCTAACCTAAGATAACAGAGTCTTTCTCCCTTTTTTTTTTTAAAGGAGTTTTATAGTTTTAGGTTTGTCATTTGGGTCTATGAATATTTTGAGTTAATTTTTATATGTCATGTCAGACATGAGTCATTTATTTTATTTTTATTTTTTGCATATGGATACCCAATTTTACCAGCATCATGTGTTGAAAAGACTAAATGCTGTCCATTGAATTTCCTTTTAGCATCTTTGTCAAAAATCATTTGTTCATATAAATAATTTGTAGGTTGTTTTCTGGACTTGTTATTCTGCTCCATTAATCTATTTGTCTATCTATCTTTACGCCAATGCCACACTATCCTAATTACTGTAGTTTTAAAATAAGTCTTGAAATCGGAAAGTTTTAGATTTCCAACTTGTTTCTTTTTTAATTATTTTGGCTACTGTAAGTTCTTTATACTTCCATATGAATTTCAGAATCAACTGGTTAAATTCTGCAAAAAAATCATGCTAATATTTTTATTGTAATTTCATTTTACCTTTAAATCAATGAGGTTACTTGACATCTTAACAATAGTGACTCTTCTGATCACTGAACATGATATAGCCTCCCATTTACTTAATTCTTTAATTTCTATTGTAATATATTGTAGTTTTCAGTGTTCACATCTTTCACATCTTATGTCAAATTTACCCATTTCATTTTTTTGCTATACTGATATATTTATAAGATATACTTATTTCAGTTTCCAATTGTTAATTGCTAGTATATAAAAAGTACAAATGATTTTTAAATGTTGATCTTGTATCTTCAATCTTGCTAAACTCATTTATTATTTAAAGTTGTATTTTGGTAGGCCAAGGCTAGGTTGAGTCGTTAGGCATTTGCCTGGAGTGCAGAATTTAACGGAGTGCAAGAAAAGTTAGTAATAAAGATAAACAGTATTTTAATGCAACTCTTTAAAAAATCAAATCTGAAAACAGTAACTTGTAACCTAGCTGCCTGCTTTTGTAAATAAAGTGGTTTTTATTGGTATATTCAGTCAGATTTTCTACATAATCATGTCATCTGTGAATAAAGGTAGTTTTACTTCTTCCTTTGCAATGTGCATATCTTTTATTTGTCTTCTCTTATTTAACAGTACAGGAACTCTAGCACAATGTATACTAGAAATGGCAAAAGCAAATATCATTATTTTATTTCCCTTAGGAAGAAAGTATTCAGTCTTTTACCATTAACTAGGATGTTAGCTCTAGGATTTTTTTAAAATGCATTTTAGAAGGCTAAGAAATTACTCATATTCTTAGTTTGCTGAAATTACTTAAAAGTTAGGAAAGGATTTTTGAATTTCTTCGAATGTTTTTTCCTGTTTGTGTTGTTGTTATTATTTAGTTTGCAACTTATGTGAATTATATTATTTTCAAATGTTAAACCTACCAGAATTCCTGGAATAAACCTCATTTGTTCATGAGGTATTATATTCTTTATATATTGTTGGTTAATATTTGTAAATTTGTTTAGGACTTTTGCATCTACGTTAATGAGGAACACTGGTCCATAGTTTTCTTTTCTTGTCCTGCCTTTATCTGGTTGTGATATCAAAGTGTGGCATTACAGATTTAGTTAGTAAGTATTTCCTCTGTTTTTCTTTTCTGAAAAAGTAGGTGTAGAATTGGCATTATTCTTTCTTAAATGATTGGTAAAACTCACTCATGAAGCCATCTGGGCTTGTAGTTTTCTTCATGGAAATGTTTTAAACCAGTAATTCAATTTCTTTAACGTTATCCATTGCTTCTTGAACACACTTTGAAAATTTGTGTCTTTAAAAGGGATTTGTCCAGTTCACCTAAGTTGATTATCTGCATAAAATTGTTAATAATATTCTGTAATTTTCTGTTTTATATCTGTAAAATCTGCAGTGGTGTTACTTCTCTCATTCCCTATATTGGTAAGTTATGTTTCTTTTCGCTTTTTTTTCCTGATCAGTCTGGCTAAAGTTTTATCAATTTTATTTGTCTTCTTAAAGAATCAGCTTTACGTTCCTTGACATTTTCAATTATTTTTCTGTTATTTATTTCATCAATTTCCTCCTCTAATCTTCATTATGTCCTTTACGTTATTTATTTTGGGTTTAATTTTCTCTTTTTCTAGTTTTTAAAGGTGGAAGTTGTAGTCATTCATTTGAGATCTTTCTTCATTTCTGATACATGTATTTGATACCACAGATTTTCCCTCAAGTAATGCTTGTATGGTATATCACAAATTTTAACATTTTGTATTTTAATTTTCATTCCATTCAAAATAATTTTTAATTTTGCTTGTGATTTCCTCTTTTAACCAAGGGTTATTGAAGTATATTATTTATTTTCTAAATATTTGGAGATTTTCCAAATACATTCCTGTTTTGATTACAAATGTAATTCTGTTGGGGGCAGAGTATATACCTTGGATGATTTAATTTTTTTTTAATTGCTGAGACTTCTTCTATGGCTCAGAATATGGCCTATTGTAGTAAATATTATGCATGTACTTGAAATGACTGTGTATTCTGTTGACTTTGGATGGCGTGTCCAATAAACGTCAATTAGATAAGTTGATAGCATTTTTCAAATCCTCAACAGCCTCATTCCATTGTTTTATTAATTACTGACAGGTAAGTATGGAAATCTCCAATTATAATTTTGAGTTTTCCCATTGCTCCTTGCAGCTCTATCAGTTTTTTATTCAGGTTTCTTGAGCTCTGTTATTAAGTCATAAAACATTTAGGATTGTCATCAACTCTGGATGAATTTTTTTCATCATTATAAGTTGATCTTTTTTTGCCCTTGATAATATTCTTTGCTTTTATAACTACTTTGCTATCAGTATTATGAGATTGTATTTGAATAGAATTACCATTGTATATCTCCTTCCATTGCTTCAATATTCTCCTATTTGTGTCTTCATATTTTAAATTGTTTTTTCTTGTAGGCAGCATACAGTTGAATCTTGCTTTTTTTTAACCAAATATGAAAATCTCTGCCTTTTAATTGAGATGTTTAGACCAATTACAATTAATTTGACTATTGATACAGTTAGGTTTAATTTTACTTTCTTTTGGTGTGAGTACTTTGTTTAATTCTATCTTACACCTTTATTTTTCATGTTTTATCTGTAACTAAGTCACATTACTTTAGTGGTTGTATAGAGCTTAGAGCATATATCTTTAAGTTATCACAGTCTACCTTCAAGGGATATAAAACTTCATAAGGTTTTAGAAGCTTACAGTAGTATACTTCCATTTCTTCCTCACAACTTTTGCACTATTGTTGTCATATATTTTACCTTCATGTATGCTATAAACTCCCCACACTATCTTATAATATGTTTTTGTTTAAACAACCAATTACCTTCTAAAGTGAATAAATAATTTAAAAAATTATTTACCCATGTAGTTACAAATCTTGGTGCTCTTTACTCCTATGTGTAGATCCATATTTCAACCTGGCATCATTTTCCTTCAACATAAACATTTTCTTTTAACATTTCCTGTAGTGAAGATTCCTAGTGATGAATTCTTTCCATCTTTTTTTGATTGAAAAAGTACTTATTTCACTGTATTCTGAAAGATATGTTACTGAATTTTGAAATCTAGGTTAACAGTTTTTGTTTGCTTGTTTTTTAAATCTTTCAGCACTTTAAAGATGACCTCTAACTTGCACTGTTTCTGATGACAAATCAGAGCAGTAACCCTTATGTTAGGTTCCTCTTTATGGAACATGCTTTTTATCCCTGATTGCTTTGAAGTTTTCCTCTTTATCAATGGTTTAATTAATTTGATTAGGATGTAGTACCTTGGTGTAATTTTATTCATGTTTCTTGTGCTTGGAGTTCATCAAGTTTCTTGTTTATTATTTTTATTTGTTTGCTTTTGTTTTGTTTGCATACTGGGAGGCTTAGAGTTTTAAGAAAAATTGGGAAAGTTTGGTCTGTTATTTCTTCAAATTTCAGGAATTCCAGTACATATTAGGCCACTTGAAGTTTTCCCCAGCTCACGAATGGTATGTTTACTTTCTTCTCTCTCTCTCTCTCAACCTCCGTGTGTATGTGTGTGTGTTTGTGTGTGTGTGTTTCACTTTGGATAGTTTTTATTGCTGTATTTTCAAATTTACTAATTATTTCTTCTTCAGTGCCAATATGCTGATAATAACTTCCAGTGTGTTTTCCATCCTTTTCGTTGTAGTTTTCATGCTTGGAATTTTGATTTAGGTCTTTTATCTAACTTCCATGGCTTAACTTAGCCTTTTGAATGTATGGAATAACAGTTTTAATGTACTTGCCTGTTAATTTTAACATCATATCAGTTTTAACTGATCGATTTTTTTTATTATTTTGGGGCTATTTTCCTATTTCTTTACATACTAGGTAATTTTTAATTGGATGCCAGACATTGAACTTCCTCTTTTTGGTACTAGATATTTTGTATTCCTATAAATATTCTTGAGCTTTTTTATGAGTTGCAGTTAAATTACTTGGACATATTTTTATCCTTTCAGGTCTGGTCTTTAAGGTTTGTTGGGCATAACCAAATTAGTGCTTGGCCTATGGCTAATTGTGAATCATTTTGGATTTATTTTGATTTTTGTACATTAGACAGATCTTTTTAAAAAGAAATAATAAAGTAATGCCACTAGATAATTGTCCTGGATTTTAGCAAAAAAGCGAGGCTGGGAAATATCTATGTCCTCTGGAATAAACAAACAGTATTACAAAATCATTACTTAAGCTGCGGTGTAAAAAAGAGAAGAGCTTCCTGGAGGATATACTAAGCTTCCCTTCAATACCTGATCCAGCAGTTTTCTAATTTACTTAAAATAAATCAGCATGGGAATATGTAGACATTTACAGAAACAGGGACATTATAAGCTTAAATAATTCCAGATGGAACAAAGAAGGAATGCCTCCAGTTACAGAGACTCTTACGTTTCTGTTGGTGAATACCCTTTTTGGGATACGAGGAGAGAAGAGCTAAGGTGCTGTTTGTGCTTTGTAAGCTCTGTGATCAGAAAGCAAAAGTAATGAACTTACACTGATCATTGCTTCCTGACAATACATTTATTGTAGTTCCATTTGTTACAAATTTATCTGAACAGACTGAATGGGTAACACAATCCCCTATTTCTAATTAGCTGGACTTAATTATACATACTTCAAAGAAAAGGAAGACCACTTCTGCTGAGCCGGACTTTGTGGCACCTGTAAGAAGATTGTGCAGGAGTAATGGGGTGACGAATGTCCACTGAATAAGTAGGGAGCATCCTCCTGCTTGGAGGATACCTAGATCTGACTCAGTCCCTCGAATTCCCTATTTTCAAATACAGAACTTAAAACGAGGCCAGGTAACAATTCAAGCCAAGGTCCACATTGAGTCACTGGCATTGTTTTCTATAGACACCTACATCCCTGCAAAGCAAAAAGAGCTGAGCTATAAAGTGTTCTTCACTGGAACTAATGACAAGATAATGATTGACTGATGACAGAACTTTCTTTGTCAAATGAAAAGATTTGTTTTGTTTTGTTTTTTCTTTTGACAGTCTGCAGCTGAGAAAGCTCAATCTAATTGGCCCATCTGAGTGGGTTGACAAGGGAGGATTGTAATATGTATGTTCTTAATTTCTCAGGTTCTTTATGGTCAAATAGAACACCTCTTCATGGTGTAATGGAAAGATTTCCAGTCCCAAAGCATTTACTTACTAACTGTGTCATCTGGACAGTTAATGCAGTGTCTCTAAATGTCAGTTCCCTCATCTGTAAAATGGGGAAAATCTCTGTTTCACAGATACATAAAACCCTTAGCACATATAAACAGCTCCCAGTAAATAGTTCTGGTATAGGAGTTTTATAAATATTTAATGATATATGCCAAAGTTCATGAGTGACATTGATGGTATATATAGTGGAATCAATTGAGGAACTTTATAAAAAATATAAACACACTCACATACACATATACATATCTATACACATACTTACACACACACAGATCTATATTCACTGTATCCATGCCAGAATTCTAAACTGATTCAACTAGTATAGGGCCTAACCATAAATATCATTTTTGAAGCTCTCTAGGAGATTCTAATATGCAACCAGAATTGAGAAACACTGGACACAGGTTCTTAATGTGAGGTCCTTAGAACCCCTGATAGAAAACAGAAAATTCATGAACTTGGATGGAAAAAAAAATTAGGTCTTTATTTTCACTAGTCTCTCACTGAAATTTAGCACTTCCTCCATCATGAAGCAACAAGCCAGTGTGCTTTGCACCAACAGAAACCAGAGAAAATCACATAGAGATGTAGAGTTGCTGCAGCTATCTCAGGGTATCAGTTGGAGTCACCATTATATCAAGACAGCAGTAGGTAGTAGATCTGCTATTAGATTGTATTTTTAGTGCCTTACTAAAGAGTAACATATTTTACTACATCATATTTTTTAAAATATTTCAAGAATTTTATTTTAATATAACGGGAATCCTTTATTACCTTATGAATTTTGTTTTATGCATTGAAAAACAGTATTCTAAAAGAGGCTTTTAGGCTTCACCAGGGTGCTTATGGAGGCCATGGCACACACACAAGGTTAAGAACTCTGTATTTAGAGGCTACTGGTCAGGAAAGCATCTTCAGAATGCTGACGGAGAGCAACTTCTTTGGAGTCATTTTGAACATAATGTGTGCAATGCCGATCTCTCAGTAATAAACTGAGAATGGGTTTCAGTAGAAATGAGGTGTCTTATAATAGAAGTATATTTACATACCAATTGTTCTTCCCTTATTAATTTCTCTAACAAAGCCATCATTCCCTTTTCTATCTTCACCAGCTGATTCACTGATGAATCCCTATCTTTTGCCTAACTCTCACTTTAGCTGCCACAAATGATAGAAAATGCCAGTCTTTGCTTGCTAATTCAGTGCATTCAGACAAAATGCAGCATGTATTTCTTGCTAAAAATTTTTTGCAAGCCTAAAGTATATGATGTCTAAGGTTTTTGCAGTGAGAATTAAAGGATTCACTTAAAATTGATTTCTGTAAGCCCTAATTACACAATACATTTCATAATAAGCATTGCAAAATCTCAGCTTAGGAAAGAAAAGAAAAAAACTCTTAGTAATAAATTGTCACTACAATGATCAGTGTGCCAAGTTTAATTCACAGGTAAATAAAAGGAAACTTTGAAAGCCAAGCAGAAATCTGGTATAAGTGTAGGCTTTGGTATAATTCTGTGACAGTTAAGAAACAAGCCCTTACAATATATTTCAGGGGGGTCTTAATGTCTTTATATTCAACATGTTCTTCCAGCTGTCTCCTCTAGTTCATGGTCAACTGGTGCCTACTTTTTCTGGAAAGAAAGATACTGGCTGCTGATGTTAGCTGAACTATATGCCCCCCCCCCACCCCGCACAATTCCTTTTTCAGAAAAGTTAGCCCTTGTTTAGAAGCTGCCATAATAGGTTGAATTATCTGATCCCTGTCATTAAAGGTGGCAGCCACGCGCTCGAGAATGATGTGGGAAAACTCCAGTGAGAGTGATAATTAAACGTGGAAAATGAAGGGTCACCTTCTTTCATTCAGCTCATTGGGTTTGGCATCAGAGTAATTCCAAAACAGTGGGGGACATTCTGCTCTCAGCATGGCAATATCTAGGTGCACACATACTATTTCTATGGGTTCAAATGGGAATGCCATTTTAATTGTATTTAAAATGTTATCTTTGATATGGGGAGTAAAAATGTTAGAAATTAATTCTAAGAATACAGAAAAAGAATAATGAATATAATCTAAATGGTGAAAGAATTAGAAACAAGAAAAGCTGCATTGTTTTCTCAGAAGAAAAAGTGTTATAGGAGAAGAAAATTATTTCCAGGGAAATTGAAAAGAACATTTAAATGTGTTCAAGTCTTTCTGCTTGACTGTAGGATCACAAAGCAAGGGTTTTGTCTCAACTTTCTTGTCTACTTACTGTCATTTCTTGGAGGCCATTATTATAACATCTTACTCCTCCTCAAGAGAGGGTAGAAAGTATCAGGTGAGCTTAAGACAAGTTATTGGTAGGTGTTATTTTCCAGAAAAAGGGATTTTTTTCAGATACATTGGCTCATCTAAATACTATTGAAAGAATATTTCATACTGTTCTTATTTTGCATTAATATAAGTAACACTGAGCCTTTAAGGGACTGAAATGATATTGCAATATAAGCAGGTGCACTAGTGAACACTATTACTAGACAGGAGCATGGATGCTAAAATCAAATTTCAAGTTCAAATTCTGGCTTCACCATATAATAGCTGTGAACCTTGGGCATGCATGCTACTTAACTCTGTGTGCCTCAGTTCCTCATCTGTGAAATGGGGAAAATAATACTACCTATCTTATAAAGTTGTTGAAAAATTAAATGAGTGTTAAAATACATAAAGCATTTATAACCATACCTAGCACAGAGTGAATACTATGTAAGTGCTCACACTTATTACCATTTATTATTATTTTATTGCATGTTCAGTACCTAGCATAGTATTACTTAACACTGTAGATTGTTTAAAAATATATTAATAATTATTTCTATGGTTGACCACTTTTTGTCCTTGTCATTCTGAGAAAAGCTTCCCAAAACATGTGGATTCTTTTAAACACAAATAGTCCAACAAAATTGTTACTAGAGTTGATTATATAATGTGCAAACAGATAATTGCAACATCAAGCTCAGGAAGTGAAAAATTCCTGAGCAGAAGCTATAGATTTCAGATGGCCTTTATAGTTCCCTTCACATCTGAAGGGTTGAATTGAGGAAGATAAATTGTATCTTCTGTGATTATATTTTGTTTCAAGATAAGAGAGAATTTTGAAACAATTAGAGCCTTCTAAAACAGAAAAAGAAACTTGATGAGCTAGGTGATAGTGTGATAGCTAAAACTCCTTCGTAAAATTTCCTGATTTATCAGTTTGTGGGCAAACATCCACAAATTTCATTAGATTTTAAAATATTTATTATTAGAATACTTGAAGTGTTCTCATTTGTCTTTGAAATATTTTCTACAATGCAAACATACATCGCCCCAAACTTCAACCTCAATTCACCACCAGCTCAGTGAGAGAGAGAGAAATGTGTGTGTGTTCATGTGTGTGTATGGTGAAGGGGGCTGGGGGGAGGAGGAGGAGAATGAATGAATGACATTAAAGACAACACTAACCAATTATTGAAGAGAAAATACTATCTGTGGACTAAAAAAATATAGGCAATATATAAAATCCAGAAAAAAATGAAATATCATACATAAGCCTGATATTACTGTAATATTTGTGTATAGTACTTTAGAAGAAAAAAACATTTTATAAAGGCTAGTTGACTCATTCAGAATAAAGGTGTTTGGTGCATTATTTCCCACTGAAAAAATCTAAACTATACAAGAAATTCTGCTTCTGCCTCAGCTTTATATTTAAAATGATTTACAGTCTGCAATTTCTTCCTAAGGTCATCACCTTCATAAATACTAGCCACATACAGTGAAAACCAACTCAATACAATGAGTATTTCATTTCTCTTCCTCCTGCTTATGTAGATACTTCTTCCATCTACATGGCACCCATTTATAATAAAGCCTCACATTGTGCAGATTTTTATGAGTTCTTGAGCATTTCTTTCTTTTTCATCTTTCTATGCATCAGCAAAGCAACTGGCAGATTCTTTAATAAAATATATTATACACATTAATATTTATAAGCCTATGAATTGGATGTTTAAATAAACATTCACCAACTTATGCCAATTCTTTTGTTTTAGACGTTAAATCACACTTACATTGTCTGGAAAGTCAGCTTTTAGTTCAGTGACACTTTGACACCAATATGCAGCTGTTTTTTCACTGATGAGCTCAATATTCAGGAAGGAGCTTTGTCCAGGGCCATACATGGGGCCGGAGGTGGTCCCCCGGATGATTCTGGGTGAAACATTTGTCACTATGTCCTGTTGAAAGAATAAAGATATTGGGTCTCCTTTCTACAAAGGAAAAACTGTTATCTTCATTCTATGCTCATTTCCATATGACAGTATTCTACTAAGTCCTGCCTCACATTTTTAATATATTTTAAATTACAGTTGAACATAAACTACTTTCAAATGAAAAAGTAAAATAAAATATTTGTTATCTTTATTTAAATTACTTCGTATAATTGTAAGGTTAGCATAGTGGAAAAATATGTAAATTCATTTACACTGGTTTTGGGCATACACACTTTAATTTGTCTGCAATTAAATAATAAATAAAAATGCGAGGGCTTCCCTGGTGGCGCAGTGGTTGAGAGTCCGCCTGCCAATGCAGGGGACACGGGTTCGTGCCCCGATCCGGGAAGATCCCACATGCTGCGGAGCGGCTAGGCCTGTGAGCCATGGCCGCTGAGGCTGCATGTCCGGAGCCTGTGCTCCGCAATGGGAGAGGCCACAACAGTGAGAGGCCCAGGTACCGCAAAAAAAAAAAAAAAAAAAAAAAATGCGATAAGTAAAATGTAAGAAAATCATTTCAGTCTATTTAATCTAAGCATCTCCAATGAGATTTTAACTCAAATAAGAGTTAATGTTTGTAAAGAAAAAGATTTTTTTTTCTAAAAAGTAATTTCAATATAAATCAGCTAAGGAGTACATATTAGCATTATTGGCTCATCAAACTTTAACACAGATTCTAACAAACTAACTAGGTTGACTTACCTATATGATTCTAACCATAAATTCACATTCAATGAGAACTAATTTTTCCTAAGACTGAAATGAGGATATCAATAACTTCCTGATAACTATAAACAGTAAACAGTCAAATTAACTTGCTTGTTAAGTGTAATTAACGATCCATACTGCTTCTAAAGCTGTATTAACAAAGAAGAGTAACATTCTTACATTGCTAAAAACTAAAAAGAAACAGACAAAAAAAATGTTTCTTTAGCCAGCTTCCAATTAAAATTAATTTTGAGTAAAGGTCATTTAGTTAAGGAGCTATCAGAATTATTCCTTTAAGTACCCCTCCTCACCATCTTGTCACTTTTAGTGAGATAACATGAACCCCCATTAGTATATAGCAATTAAGGTCAATTTACATATTTTAATTAAGAACCACCCCATATAAAACAATTAGCGTAATAGGCATACTAACTGGATTTCATAACATTTGGACGTTTTTCCAACTAGATAGACAGGAAACCTTAATTAGCATTAATTAGTGCTGATCTGCATATGTTTGATAAGGCATACCCTTGCCACAAAAGATTATTTATTCCTGAATCTGCCAAATGCTACAGTTGCAGAGGATAAAAGGACTTTTCTTCACATTGCATGTTAATTTCTGGCAATTTACATTCACTTTTACATACGAATTAGTATATTATAAAATAAATGTTATAAATGTTACAATAAGCCACCTTAAATATGTACATTTTTACTTATAGGAATCCTGCCAGTTAATGTTTTACTAATTAAGCCATTCTAATTTTATTGTAATCGTAGGAATACCACCAGCCTTACTTTGATTTGCTATTGTGAAACCATGTTACACGATCTTAATGGGTAAAATGACAAGTAGAGTCACCCCAGGAAGCTCAAGCCTAGTGGGTCCAATTTCTATCTTGGCAAATGCTTAAATGTGTGCTCTGTGTACCTGCTGGTGGCTTCTGTGCAGCTCAGCCAGGTAGGTACTCTCATGCTGTCATGGTCTGAGAAAACAATTCTAGAAATGTTGCATTCAAATTAGGCTGATTTTCTCTTAGGTTTCAATTTTCAAGAGACATACATTTAAGCCTCGAGTTCCTCCTTTCCTCTGCTATCCCCTCTACTCTAAATTTTCTTCACCTAGATAAGTCCAGTCTAGGTCACAGTCTGTGCTCTGCACAGGAGAATTGGACCAAGGAGGTGAAGAGAGTCCATATTCAGTTTACCAAGTCATGCGCCCTGGCAATGGGTAGCTCCACAAATGAAAAGGCACCCGTTTTAAATGACCATTTTGTAATTTATTGACTTGTGTTGAGGAGGAAGAAAACTTTCCCCCACCCTTCTAGGTTCTTCAGGCTGGTCTAAGAACTAAATTGACATGAGATAAACAGGAGAAATGGAATTTAACTTCATATGTACAGGAATCCTACATACATGAGAGGGTCAGAGTCCCCACATACATGAGAGGTTCAGAGACAGAAAGGTTAAATGAAGTATAAATGCCATCCTGAGCTAAGGAAAGAGATAGGGATCTGGGGCTTCCAAGAACAGAAAGGTCATTATAGGACAATAAGAAGAAGAGTAGATGTTTGGTAACTAGATGTTTGCCCTGTTGAATAGATGGAGACACTTAGGTAAATAACTCTTTTCTGGGAAAAATCCCAAATTTAAATTCTTCTAGGTACTTAAAGGAGGGGCAGTAGTTTCTCTTGAACCTGCAGGATCTTGACTGCCTTTATCTCAAAGTAACCTTCATGCCAAAGTGACACATTTTGGGGATGCTAATTCTGAACCCCTACGATTGGAAGTGGCACTTCCTGCTTATTCAACAAAACTGACTCGTGTGTTAGACTCCCTGCTCCTGCCCATTCTTCAGGTCTTAGCTTAGACTTCAGTCTATTTAGGAATCTTTTCTGATCTCTCCAGCACCATCAAGTCTTAAGCTGCTCTGACTCACACCATCATAACAATAACAATGGTACCAAGAGTACCATTCCTGGGGCTTCCCTGGTGGCGCAGTGGTTGAGAGTCCGCCTGCCGATGCAGGGGACACAGGTTCGTGCCCTGGTCCGGGAAGATCCCACAGGCCACGGAGCAGCTGGCCCCGTGAGCCATGGCCGCTGAGCCTGCGTGTCCGGAGCCTGTGTTCCGCAACGGGAGAGGCCACAACAGTGAGAGGCCTGAGTACCGCAAAAAAAAAAAAGAGTACCATTCCCCATTTGGTACTCTTTACACTCTGTATCGTTGATTGTCTATATTCTTGTCAGTACTTTTCAGTAGAGTGTAAACTTTTGAAGAGGAGGAACTATATCTTGTTTACTATTACATGTCCATCTTCTAGCCTCGCCTTTAGTAAGTGCTCATATAATGCATTTTTCTTTCTTTCTTTTTTTTTCAGTTGAAGTACAGTTGATTTACAATGTTGTGTTAGTTTTGGGTGTAGAGCTAAGTGATTCAGATATATACATATACATATATATATATACATATACATATATACATATATATACACACATATACATATATATGTATATATACTTTTCCAGATTCTTTTCCATCATAGGTTATTGCAAGATACTGAATATACTTCCCTGGGCTATACAGTAGGTCCTTGTTGTTTCAAATAATGTTTATGAAGGAACCTAAACTAGAACCCTAGGCACTAGAATAGGTCTTGTCCTGAGGCAGGAACTATAAGGTATTTGTTGCTGGCCTCATTCTGTTGCTGAACAAACAAATGAGTTTGGGCTTATAGTCAAACTTTAGGAACTCGTTCTTTGCTTAAATCCTTTCCTACCAGACCATTCACTTGCTTCCCCTGATCCCTCAGGGACACCTTCTTTGAATACAGTCCCCCACCCCACACTATGGCTAGATCCCGATACCAGCATGCAGTGATGCAGATTGCCCATTACTCCACTTCTCCCCATCCTAGCCTACTGTAGATCTTTGATGACAGAAAGCATATTTGAACTTGATCACCCTGTAGCTTCTAAGACCTTTCTGACTGTTGACCTTAGGTTGCTGGATTTATCTGATCTCTAGGATCCAAATAGAATGGCCCCATTCAGATATAAACCAACTCTTATGCTTTTCCAGTTCAAGTGGATAAGAATTCCTAACCTGGTCGATGGCCACCTAGAGGACTTCTTGGGTTAAGAGATTTCTTAGGTTAAAGTCCTGATAAGATGATTTCTTCCTATCAGGACCTTAACCAACTATAGTTGCCTCTTATATCTGTGCCCTAGGCTGTGCCCATATCTTCATAGAATGTGTAGATATCTTTTTAATATCATAAAACAAAAAAGATGAGTGGAAGAATCACAGCTATACTGAATAAGGAAAATCTCAATAGTCCAGGAATTTTAAGCCATATGCTATTTTACAGTATTCCTCCTAATAACAATTCGGCCAAGAACTCACAACAGCCAAAAGGGTCAATAAGATGACAACATTTAATTGGAGGACAGTCAAGTCAATGCTTCTTTCTTCAAATGTTTCCCCTCAGTGATACCTTAAAACCTCAAATTCTTCCACTAGAGATTTTGTGTACTGTGAGTTAAATTTATTGTTAATGTTGGGATTGTTTTATTTCCTCTTCCATAATCCAATGTTAAACTGTAAATATACTTTGGGAGGATTATCAATGATTTCTTTAACCAAGATCCAACAGGAAGTACAAGGCAAATCAAAGGGAAGTTTTATCTACTGTATGACAGGGATTGTTTACTCATTTATGTTGATTTATGACAGGTAGCGCCTCTCTATACAGGTCAGTTTTCTCTCTCCTTAAGCAAAGAAAAAGATTCTTAATAATGGCCCAGATTACAGCCACCTATTGTGTATAACTTGTCAACTATCCATGAGTAAATTGTTACCATCGCAGCAATTAAAAAGTTCAGCATATTCCAAATTCAACTAAAGTGCCAAAATTCCAATATGGTCATCCGGTGATAAATCAATAATATAAATTTTATTCTAGGTTTTGTTTCCCAAATTCAGTCATATTTACCACTACTTTGTCAAAAACCTTCTCCACTGACTTGAGACTTAGACTTTTTAAATTAAGTGAAAGATGAATGAAAACTTGGATATAACAAATTATCCTTGGTTATCTGATTAAAGTTAGAGCTTCAATAATTGGGCAATAACTTACTAAAGCATTTGACCTGGGAATACTAGAATCTGAGTATGATTTTACAAGATGATATTTTGCTTTAATATTTAACAGCTAAATCATATTAGCATTGCTTTAGGGAGTTAATGTAACAAAATAAACATATTCAAGAATAGTTAGAACAGATAAGAGTTTATTCTCTATAACAAAGAAGATGAATCACCATAGTTCTAGTGTTCAGTACATTAGCAATATTCAGACATTTTAAAAAATTGATGTTTATTTATAAGAAACCATTAGGTGATATCACTGCTTCATGTGATTCTGTAATTACCATTATAAAATGGAGTGCTAGTGACCTCTTAACATTTGAAGTGATGATAGTGATTTTTCAGCACTAGTAAAGAGACTGAAATGGTAAATAGGCTGATTATATTTGTTTGTTTAAGTTCATTTACTTGACCTCTCTTATCCTAAAAAAAAAAAACCATGCTGTTTCCATGGTTACTGCTGGAGTAAGATAGTCACAATGGGCTCAATGAATAGGAAAAGGAAACTTTGCAGAGATGACTTGGTAAGAAACTAGGAAAAGAATTGGGGTCTAAAAATGGTAGCTGAAAATGAAAAATAAAATTTGCACAGTGAACCACAGCTAGTATACTACAAGAGATGAATTTTAAAAATATGTTGTTGAGTGAAAAAGAGCAAGATGTAAAAAAATAAAGAATATGATACCTAAAACATATTTCTGTGATGAAATTAAAAATAAGTAAGAGAATAATTTAAAACAATTACTTTTGTTACTTTTTGGAGTAGATAGATGCTGGGGGAGAAACTGGAGATGAGGGGCAACAAAGGCTTTCTAAAAGTATTAGTGATATGCAGCTTCAAAGAACCTTTATTCCTGAACTGTAGAAACACATGGTAGAATGAGAAATCTGTTTAACGAGCTTTGTGCTAGCATAGTGAATACTATTATAAGCTATCGCTAAAGGTTTGTTGGTTTACCTGAAAACCTGTAACTTAAATCTTAGGGATATTTGTTCCTTTTTAATTTCCAAGATTCTGCTGTGAATTGGTTGTTTTTTATCCAAAATTCTTTTAATTATTTGGTTTTAATAACTAGAATTTCAAAAATGTAATGCACTGCAGGAAAGATCGTCCTCTAAAATATATCATATTCTATATAAGTGGGATTTAAGTATTCATTATTCCATAAAAGAGTAGACTCACTTTACAGATAAATCTAACAACAAATATCCTGTTACATAATATGATTCCATCATTATAAATCTGGCATACTGTTACCCTGGTAATAGCAAAAAGTAAAATAAAATTCAACAGTGGCCCAGTTTCTAGTGCAACTCCACTGTTATGAAAGAACCCTCTAACATTTTATTTTCTTCATGAACTAAGTATATTAATATTTGATTACTCCATAAAATAAATTTTATAAGGGTCAGAATAATTTCCACTTGGTTGTTTTGGAGGGGTGACATGGGTAGGATGAGAATCTTTTCTTAATACATCAATTTTCCATCTTAGTATCTTATACAATGATAGTGCTCAAAAACCTAAATTAGGGCTTCCCTGGTGGCGCAGTGGTTGAGAGTCTGCCTGCCGATGCAGGGGACACGGGTCCGTGCCCTGGTCCAGGAGGATCCCACATGCCGCGGAGCGGCTGGGTCCGTGAGCCATGGCTGCTGAGCCTACGCGTCCAGAGCCTGTGCTCCGCAACGGGAAAGGCCACAACAGTGAAAGGCCCGCATACCGCAAAAAAAAACAAAAAAACAAAACCTAAATTAGTGACAAAATTTACCCATTTGTCATCAGGAACTTTAAAGCTGTCTATCCACATGGAAATCACAGTAAATAAGATTACCAACGTTATCCTACAAATACAAAATAATTTATCAGAGAAACAGTGGTGTTGAAAATGCAGAAACAATAGTAATTTAGATTTGTATAGCACAGATCTTCCACATAGATCATGTATTTGATCTTCACAACTCTGTCATCATGCAGTTAATGCTACAACCAGGTCTTAGAGAAATTAAAGTGACTTGTCCACTGTTGCACAGCTCTAGTGAGCATTAGAGACGAGACTAGAATCTAGATGTATTTATGTGATATGAGTAATAAAATTATTAGTGATTTAACATTTGATGTATATGATAATAATTAGTACTAATTTTAGTTGCAAGAAAAATAAATCAACTTGAACAACTTAACTTTTAAAAGTGGGATGTGGCATATGAGCTTTAAGGAAAAGAAATGTATTACATAATGCCAGAATGTTAGGAATGTTTCTCTGTCTCTTTTCTCTGCTTCTATTTGCATATCTCTTCATTCTTTTCTCTTTCTACAGAGGGCTTCCTCTGTCTCAGTTCTTATGATAGAACACAGGCCTGTTGACAGGTCCCAAGTTACAAGATGTATAGTGTCTCCCCAAAACCTGTAATCTCTCAGGCCCACCAACCCCTGTGGCAGAGACTCTGACATGCTTACTTGGGTTTGATAGTCACTGTTTGTCTAATTAACTGTATCTAGCAGGGTAGAATTAAGCAGGATTCACACAGATGCTCATGTAAACAAAGATGTAGTAACTGAGAGCTGAACAAGTAGTCTTTTTAAACAAGTCTTCTACCTAGGACTAGTCTATGCAGGTTCACCTTAGAAAGAAGAAATTACGATATGGGCATTCATAAAGTGTCATTAACTTGGAAAATGGCTGCAAAAAGACAAAATTATTATCATTTAGTGAAATTAAACTTTCCATAGTCTTGAATCAACCTTGATAATCCATTTCTTATTCCTGTGGCCCCAAACTTTGCAAGATCAAAGTCCTAAGAACCCTTTGAAACCTTCTCATGTTTTAGAACACATTGGGAATTCTGTATTTCCAGTGTGCTGGTGTGCTGACGACTGTCAACACAAATGGCCTGGGGTGCGCTTAATCTCAATCTTGGGCTGGACAGAACCGACCAATGGCTACCCTATGTAAGAAAGGGAAGACAGTGGAGGGAGCAAGAGGAAAATCAAACAAACAACAGCACATTGTGCAGTAGAATAATTAGGGAAACGATTTAGAACCTGATTAGGCTTAAAAAGGAAATGATGAACAGAAACTAAATAGACTGAATGTCTATGTCAAGGAAGGAATTTTACTCACATGCTCTTAGTGCACACCTGGGGCCAACTGTCTTCCTCCTCCTGGATAGTGTCAGACATCTAGAAGATATGGTTTCTCACAATGCACAAATATGGAGATTTAATTTTTGAATTTTATTCGTGTCTGACTGGTAAAATTCTGGGTCACAGATTTGTAGCCTTTTGTCTTTCCTCTTCCCCCTTTTCAAGGAGTTTATAACTTTGCACACAGGACACTAAAAAGTAATTTGATTTGCTCTTTGACTTTTTCATCTATCAAAATGGCTTCACTATATCACAGAGAGGTTGTAGGATATTACATGACATAATAGAGCACATGGCTGACATGTGATATTTGATAAATATTTATTCATTCATCAATTCACCAACTTTAGAGACAAAGTAGAAGTGAAAGTTCAGGCAACTGTGCATGGGCTGAAGCTGGGAACTCGACAGGAAATTAGGATGGGAAGATTGCATAGAGTTAGGTCAAATTAGAGAGTCTTGAATGACTGTTTTAAAGAGTTCAAACTTCTTTCTGCAGGCTTTGAGAATCCATTGTGTTCTGTCTCTTATTCAAGTTATTAATACCAATAGCTCACAGCAGCTGTGCATTCACAGAGATAAGTCTTACAAGAAACAGATGAAGAGCTTTTTCAGTGCTGATATCAGATGGATTAGAACGTGATTAATCAGCAGACAGACTGATTAAATTATTGGGTTCACTGTTCAGATAAGAGGTTTTGGATATACTCTGCCAAACTGTAATTAACTTAGAGATTTCTGCTGGCCTGCTCATAAGATGATCATGTGATATGCTTTGAGGAAATCTTTTAGGGCCCAAAACAGCAGCTGTGAAGGTATAAGCATGAGTCAGTTCTAATAATTATTAAACATCTTCAAGTATCAGGGGAGGATTTTCATTGAAAATGATAAATGTTAAAAAAAAAAACTTTACTTTTTATAAAACTTGTATAAATGCTGTGGTCTTACTTGAGAAGCCACTGTAAATGAAATGGCTATTATTTAGGGAAGGGGACATCTAAAAGAATCAGACAGGAATTCTCCATCTTTGCATTATGATTAATAAGATATTGAGAGAAAGCCCTCACAATATAGTTCATTTAAAAATACCTGACAGGATATGAAAAAGCAAAAGCAAAAGATGCACAACTGTACCTGTGTCAAAATAAGGAAATTTCTCAGAGATCAGAAATGACAACCAAGCAGAGATCCACAAGGCAAACCAGTTGTAGAGTGATATTTACCCTCAAGGTTTCTGCCAGTCCCAGGTGGCCTACAGCCTGAGTTCTAATGGCTTAGAAACATCTGAGAGAGCCACATAGTCAGGGCACAAGCACGGTGGTCGTGTGACAAGAAGCCTCCAAAAAGTTATGCTCTCATTTTCTGAGCTAAAGAACAGCTACAGAGTAATGATGTGTATGTGTCCATTTGAGCCTAAATACTGGATGAGAAAAAAAAAATCTCTCTCCTAAGAATACAAACTTGTGCGGGTCCCAAAACCACAAGTTGAAAATTTGGTTTAAAAATGGCTCTTGGGGCTTCCCTGGTGGCGCAGTGGTTGAGAGTCCGCCTGCCGATGCAGGGGACACAGGATCGTGTCCCCGTCCGGGACGATTCCACATGCCGCGGAGCGGCTGGGCCCCTGAGCCATGGCCACTGAGCCTGCGCATCCGGAGCCTGTGCTCCGCAACGGGAGAGGCCACAACAGTGAGAGGCCCGAGTACCGGAAAAAAAAAAAAAAAAGGCTCTTGGCCATAGTGTCTTCAGATAATTAATAGAAGCAGTGTCAAAATCTCTCTGGAGGAAATTTTACCCCAGGGATGTGAGTTCACAATAGATTTCTACTAATCAAATGAGGGGAAAAAAGGCATCATAAATGAAAGTCAGTAGGAAGAAAAAGCTATAAAATCAAATCTACAAAACAAAGCAAAATAAAAATCCCCCACAGATACTGAGATTTTCAAATATGGAGTGTAAAAGTTTAGTACGTTTGAAAAATAAAAGAGAGGCTTGAATGTATAATCAAAGAATAAGAAATTCAAAACTTACCATAAAAATTTTAAATATAAAAAAAAGAATTTCTAGAAAAAAAAAGTAATAATTGGGAAAAAAAAAGAATCTTAATAGTTGGGGGTAAATAAGAGATTAGACATAGATGAAGAGAAGTAGTCAATCTGATGATATATCTGGGAAAATTACCTGAAAGGTAGCACAGACAAATGAGATGGAGGTAAAGAGACATGAAACACAGATTGAGAATTAAAGGAGAAACCTAACTGGAGTTCACAAGAAGATAATGGGGACAATCAGAAGAGAAAGTATTTCAATATATATTGTCAGAGATTTAATAGAATTAATGAAAGATGTCAGTCTTCAGATCCAGGGACACCAAAAAACTCAAGGAAAACACATCAGATCAATGGAAAAGAATAGAGAGCCCAGAAATAAACCCACACCTACATGGTCAATTAATCTACAACAAAGAAGGCAAGAATATACAATGGGGAAAAGACAGTCCCTTCAATAAATGATGTTGGGAAAGCTGGACAACTACATGCAAAATAGTGACACTAGACTTATTATCTTATACCATACAAAAAATAGACTCAAAATGGATTAAAGACTTAAATAAGATCTGAAACCATTAAACTTCTAGAAGAAAACATACGTAGTAAGCTCTTTGACACTGGTCTTAGCAATATTTTTCTGGATCTGTCTCCTCAGGGAAGGGCAACAAAAGTAAAAATAAACAAATGGGACTACATCAAACTAAAAAGTTTTGCACAGTGAAAGAAACCATCAAGAAAACAAAAAGCAGTCTACTGAATGGGAGAAGACATTTGCAAATGGCCCATCCAATAAGAGATTAATATCCAAAATACATAAAGAACTCATACAATTCAATTACAAAAAACAAACCTGATTAAAAAACGGGCAGAGGATTTGAATAGACACTTTCCAAAGAAGGTGTATGGATGGCCAACAGACACATGAAAAGATGCTCAACATCACTAATCATCAGAGAAATGCGAATCAAAACCACAATGGCATATCACCCCATACCTGTCAGAATGACTATTATCAAAAAGACAATAATAACAAGCATTGTTGAAGATGTGAAGAAAAGGGAACGCTCATGCACTGTTGGTGGGAATGTAGATTGGTACAACCACAAAACAATATATAAGTTCCTCATAAAATTAAAAATAGAACTATCATATGACCCAGCAATTTCTGGATATTTAACCAAAGAAAACAAAAACACTAATTCAAAAAGATATATGTAGCCCACTGTTCACTGCAGCTTTATTTGCAATAGCAAAGTTATGGAAGCAACCTAAGTATCCACTGATGGAGGAATAGATAAAGAAGACATGACATGTATATACAATGAAATATTACTCAGCCATAAAAAAGAATGAATTTGCCATTTGCAACAAGATGGATGCACCTAGAGGGCACTATACTAAGTGAAATGTCATACAGAGAAAGAGAAATACTGCATGATTTCACTTACTTGTCAAATCTAAAAAACAACAAACAACACAAAAGAAACAGACTCACAGATACAGAGAATAGACTGGTGGTTGCCAGAGGCAAGCGGTATAGGGAGATGGGCAAAATAGGGGAAGGGGATTAAGAGGTACAAATTTTCAGTCATAAAATAGATAAGACACAGATATGTAATGTACAGCATAGGGGATACAGTCAATAATATAACTTTGTATGGTGACATATGGTAACTAGATTTATCACGATGATCATTCCATAATGTATAAAAATATTGAATCAGTACATGGTACACCTGTAACTAATATAATATTGTAAGTCAATTTTACTTCATAAATAAATAAATAAAATTAGTACCTTGTAGTAAATAAAGCACTAAAAGCAAAGAGAAGACTTAAAAAGGAACCAAAGTTAAAAAGACTACCTACAAGGAAAAGCAGATTGATAGTGAACTTCTTGACAGTGCCAGTGGAAGTCAAAAGAGAGTAATCTATTTTCTATAAAGAAGAAATATTGACTGAGAATAACTGTATACCTTCAAAATTATAACTCAAAAATGAGGATAGGGACTTCCCTGGTGGCACAGTGGTTAAGAATCCGCCTGTCAATGCAGGGGACACGGTTCGATCCCTGTTCGGGAAGATCCCACATGCCGTGGAGCAACTAAGCCCATGCATCACAACTACTGAGCCTGCGCTCTAGAGCCCATGAGCCACAACTACTGAGCCCGTGCACCACAACTGCTGAAGACCATGTGCCCTAGAGCCCATGTGCCACAACTACTGAGCTCATGTGCCACAACTACTGAAGCCCACACACTCTAGGGCCCACGTGCCACAACTACTGTGCCTGCATGCTGCAACTACTGAAGCCTGCGTGCCTAGAGCCCGTGATCTGCAACAAGAGAAGCCACCACAATGAGGATCCCAAATTAAAAATAAATCAATAAATAAATAAAACATAAAAAAAAGAATGAGGATAAAATAAAGACATTTTCAAATAAAAGGAATGATGAGCAAATAGTATATGGCAGTGACAATGAATGAACTAATGCTAATTCAACTAAAATAAATGCGAAAAACAGAAGATTAAACAATAAGTGAAAAGCATAACAATATAAACTGTGTGGTCATACTTATATAAAGTATTAAAACAGGCAAAACTAAATATACTATTTAGGGATTCATATGTGGCAAAACACAAACAAAAGTAAGAAAGTGATTATTCCAAAATCTAAGTTACTACCTCTAGAGGAAAGAGAAAGGAATGCAACTGAGGAGGGGTGCATAGAGTCAAAGGTACAGAAATGTCTTATATTCTACATCTTAACTTGTGAAATGAGAAATAATAAACTCATTTTATTATTACTTAAACTATGTATCTAAATTACACATACTTTTTTGGTATGCATGCTATGTTTCATGGTTTTAAAAAAAGTAAAACAAAAAAATATATCAAGCAGGAAAAAGAAAAACTGATAGGATGCAGACCTCATGGTGGAAGTATTCTAGAGTAAGCCATCTAAAACCCTAAGATTGGTGTGTTCTTCCTCAACCTTAACACCTCTGTTGATATAGAGCCCTGTACATTTTAGAAAATACTGGTTCTAGTGTCCCTCTAAGAAAATAATGAGGTTGTATGACATGATCCCTACCATCAGTTTCAGCCACCACTGATTAGGATAGCAAAACGTCATTTATCCTAAAACTATAAAACATTCAACATGCAAATCTTTCAGATTAGAAATGTTACTCTCTGAACATTTTCCATCCATGACACAAATTTATGATTTTGGGATAATCTCAAACTCATATTAAAACCACATGCTGTGGCTATCTTAGGGAATCCTCCCCAGCAATATTCTACTGACTAAAATAAGAAGACACAATATGAGGGAGAAAAAAAGAAGTTTACTTCTGCCAAGAATCTGTGAAACCAATCAGCTAACAAAAAATCATTCATCTGAGCAAATATACAAAGTCAAACTCCCCTAAATGTAAGTTAGGCAGCCATGAGATTTAATAATTGAAATAATAAAGTTTAAAGTCTATTTTTTCATAATTCTAACACCCCAACTCAATAACATTCTTTCATATATTAGGCTGTAAAGATGCTTGCATTATAATTACAAAACACAATTTAAAAAAATGTATTATGTCCTACAGCACTTAGCCTTGACAAACAATTACTGGATATCACATTCAATTGAATACAAAAAGCAATCTTTATCACAGGTTAAAATTAGCCTTGGAACAATAAATGCTTTCACAGCTATTATAAACTCCAAACTGCTTTGTACCAGTCTCTTCTGAGGAAATGCAAACAAGTAAACTGAAGGACATTTGAAAAACTTCCTGTGTCCTCTAGTTTTTTCAAGTTGTTTTTTTTTTTTAGTTTCATAAGTAATAATCATTCATGTTACACTTAAAAGGTGGTCGATACGGCTTCATAGGGAAAGGCTTTACAAATTAGAATAAAATAAAACAAGAACAAATAACCAAGCAAACAAAGAAACTGAGAATTCTGAAATTCAGAATGTGTTATTCATAGTAGCATTCTATTTTAATTATCAGGACCACTTTTTAGGCATTATTGTAAAAAAGAAAATTGAATGGCAAAGTCTTTGCTTTGATGGGTTTCAGGGACATGCTACCCCAAAATATGGCACGTTGGCGTATTTAACACCTTAAGCTGAAGAAATTGTTTAAAATGGCAGAAGCAGAAAGGTCACGCTGACCTCATTCCTCTCACCCTTTTCTCCTGAAACATGTTATACAACTTTCATGTGAAAAGTACCCTTCCTGTACCTGGAGGAGGGAGACATTCTTATACCAGAGATGGGGAATTGGGGGCCAAGAAATCTGTACAAACAAACCTTGTTAAACTCACCCATAACTTCCTAGTTATTTCTTCACCACTTACTACCCCCTAGTCCAAACTGCTTTGTCTTGTCCATTCTTCACAAATTTATTGTTTCTTTGTCTAAAACGTATTAAATCTTCCTGCTCTGGCCACTTCTTTGGGTCTTCATTCTCTTGTGAAGTATTCTGTGTACATGTAAAAACTCAACAAAATGTGTATGCTTTTCGTCTCTTAATCTGTCTTTGTCAGTTCAACTTTCAGAACCCAGCCAGGGACCCAGCCAGGGACCCTACAAGGGTCCAGGAAAACTTTTTCTTCCCCTAGAAATGGCTTTGTCAGTTGGTTCAAACCTAGTATTCTGAGATAATATACTTTCTTGTCCACTCATCCTTCAGAAGACAGCATGAACTGTAGAATTTCACCATTTAAATTACTTAATGAATTACTTTAATCATAATAGTTATTAATTCTGAAAATGGTACAATCAAAATCATAACAGCAAAGTGGTGGGCAGATGCAAATGCTGGATATAACCACAAAATATTCTTACAGGTTGACCTAAAAATAAACTGATTCCTGGTAGAGATGTTATAATCAAAAGCTTCCATCACTGACTAAAATACTAATTTGAGAGTCTACCACTAGCTTGCTGAAGTAGCCTTAGAGATCATTAGATGGTTAGAAGGAACAATCCAGTGCTCAGTTTTCCTTTGGGCTGTAATCATGTTCTGACTCTAAGTATATTCAAAATTAATTAATTAAATAACTATAATAATAACAATGAATATATTTTAAGTAGCAATTAATTCAGTCACTTAAATGCTTGTCCAGGTGCCAAGACTGGTAAAAGCCCCTCCAAACGATACCTCATATTTGTATAGTGCTTGGTGCTTTCACATATACAATAAAATTTAATGCTCTTAAATGTCCTATGAAATGAAACATTTCCCAAGGGTGCTTGCTGGGATATTTGGGTATGGATGGGAAGTTCTTTGACCATACCACCTTGGGAAAACATCAAAGTTATAGCTCCTCTTGGTGATTAACAATGCACCCTAAGCATATGAAAGGCCATAAGACATCCAGTACTAAACCTATCTGTCAACCTTTCCATAATCCATTATCTCACAAACCCACAGGACTCTGAAACTTTTTCTCACATATTGCCAATTAATACCCTGCACACTTTAATATTTTATAGAAAACAGATTATGATATACATATATGGCAGTGGTCTTTAAAATTTTTTTATCTTATACATATCAATAAGAGCAAACATTTGACCAGTCATCTCCAAATAAATAATTTGCAAAAATAAAATATTTTCCTACTTTCTTACTATATCCCAATGCTTTAGGGATGTTTGAACTCACAGTGGACAGGAGGGCACTGAAAAATATCTCTCTGGAGTACAGAAAGAAGAAAAATCTGTCCAGAGAGAAAGCTTAAAATCTTACAAAGGACAGGAAGATTGTCCAGAGCAGAGGTCGGTAAACTTCTATTGTAAAGAGCCAGGTAATAAATATTTCAGGCTTTGCGGGCAATGTGATCTCTGTCACAACTACTCAATTCTGCCATTGTCATATGAAAGCAGTCATAGACAAAATGTAATGACAAAGCAATCTGTGTTCCGATGAAAATATATTTATGGACACTGAATTTCATTTCTTGCTGCTACTTACATACATTTCATATAATTTTCACTACTTACAATATTATTCTTCCTTTGATTTTTTTTTCCCCCAAACATTTAAAAATGTAAAAATCATTCTCAGTTCATGGGCTGTATAAAAACAGGCAGAAGGCCAGATTTGGCCAGTGGGCCACAGTTTCCAGACCCCTTGTCCTAAGTGTAAAGGGTCAGATTAAAGAGCAAAGCAAAGGATGGGGATGAGGGAAAGCACCATTTTGATTTTCCTACAAAGCTTTACAGGGTGAAACACAAATAATTAGATAAAGATGATCCTGTTTCTTAAGGTTTAGTAGGCTTAAGACATTTAAGCTGCTTGACAGTAAGCAGCAATACGAAATACAGCTGGTCAATATATAACTGATTCCAAAATATAAATGTATAGAGGAATACTTTCCAAAATATTTTTTTAAATGGCCACTTTGACAAGTTTTCAGGAAACTCCAAGATTAGTCAGAGCTGGCTCCATGGTCCTTACGGCCCTCTGTGGAGAGTCAGCACCAATGTTTACTAGTTGGACTTGTCCTTGCAAAAATGATACAAAGGAACGGCCTTTTAATATATCAACCTCATTAGGAACAAAATGCACTGCTAACATCTGTAATGTTTCATAGCACTACATATAATTATTTTCAAATTTAGGTGAGGGTTACACAAACATCATAGATCTCCAGAAGCCTTTTATCTGATATATGTAAACATAATAAAACCTCACGGTTCTGATTACCAAAGGCTAAAGAATGAGTAATTTATACACTGCAGGCCTACAGATGTACAATTTGTGTGATAAAATAGCCCTAAGGGGAAGTTCTAATCGCAAAGACAAAGGACACAAATAAAATGCCACTATTTCCTCACAAACTTTTTTGGCTGTGGTTGATTTTTTAAAAAATAGTATTATTATTTCTGATTTTCCGGTAGCAAAAGTAAAACAGTAGTTACAGGCAACACAGTTTAATACTAGTTATAAACAAGAGAATGTTGAATTTCATTCATTAACATATTGATAAATTTCTGCTTCTATAACAAAATTAAGTTCTACTAACAGTTCACAACTTAGACTGTAGATACTAACCACAGCACCATATAATGATCTTATAATTGGATTGCAATGTCTTGGATCAATTTTGTAATGGGAGTAATTTCAAAATAATCTTATTTCTTTTTTGAAATGGTTACAAATCTAATATATAGACAAATGTGGAAGATCCCAAGTACCTGAACCATAGCAAGTAAGGTATCTGATTGTTCCCTTAGATAAGATGAAGGATATGAGTTAGGAAAAAAAAAACAAAAAAACAAACTTAAATAATTGCTTATTCACATGGAAAAGGATTTCTAATATTGAACAAAAGGGCTCCACTTTCAGCCAAGTCATGTTCATCATTTTTATAAATAACTGACGGTAGCCACATAAAGACCTGAATACAGATATGGAGAGATCATATTTATTAAATGTGCCGATGGTATTGAGGGGAATTAGAAGAAATTACTCCAATGGACTAAGAGACCAGATTAAGAGACATAGGTCAATACTGATTACCATAAACCTACTGCACCCATTCCCCTGGCATTTTCAGAGGCTTTTTTTTTTTTTTTAATACAAAGAGGCAGTATGGTGTATTGGTTAAAAATAATAAAGTCAAACTACCTAGTTCACATCCTAATTCTTTCATCATACTAGCTGTGGCACCTAGACAAGTTACAACCTCTTTCTACTTCATTTTCCTCATTGGTAACATGAAGACAGTTAAAGATAACATTTCAAAAAGTTATCTTGGATAAGGTAAAACAAGGTACATGTAAAGTACTTGGAACAGTATGTGATAAAATATAAACATTTATTATAGTTCAATGGTCTTCTGTGCATTAACATTCTTTACCCTCCCTCTAGTTCCAATATATATGATATAATATTGATGTCAACCTTATTTTGGTGAATTGATACTGGATATTGGGGAGGTTGTGCATCGCTCAGAGTAGTACACCTGCACAAAGATACTGGGAGAACTCTGGTCTTCAGGAGGGCTTCTGCTAATTTACTGAAGCTGCACATGTTAGCTGACACAATTGGATCCACAAAAGGATTATAAAATTTCTGAATTAGTTCTCCTGATAACATGCCACACTGCTTGTCCTGGTAAAGAGAAAGAATTTAAGCTGGAGATTGTGAGTGCTACAATGTGGCAAAGACCTAGGTCATACATACCCCCTTTTTTTTTTTAACATCTTTATTGGAGTATAATTGCTTTACAATGGTGTGTTAGTTTCTGTTTTATAACAAAGTGAATTAGCTATACATATACATATATCCCCATATCTCCTCCACCTTGCGTCTCCCTCCCACCCTCCCTATCCCACCCCTCTAGGTGGTCACAAAGCACCGAGTTGATCTCCCTGTGCTATGCGGCTGCTTCCCACTAGCTATCTATTTTACATCTGGTAGTGTATATATGTCCATGTCACTCTCTCACTTCATCCCAGCTTACCCTTCCCACTCCCTGTGTCCTCAAGTCCATTCTCTACATCTGCATCTTTATTCCTGCCCTGCCCCTAGGTTCTTCAGGACCTTTTTTTTAGATTCCATATATATGTGTTAGCATACAGTACTTGTTTTTCTCTTTCTGACTTACTTCACTCTGTATGACAGACTCTAGGTCCATCCACCTCACTACAAATAACTCAATTTTGTTTCTTTTTATGGCTGAGTAATAGTCCACTATATATACTTGCCTTTTACACATCCTTTCTCTCTCAGTGTATGGTGGAGATTTTCAGAGTCTATGTAGACTGTAGTGTCATTTCTCTTATGGCTATGTGTATTTTTGTGTTTTCTTTTTTAAAAAAACTTTGTACAAAGCTTGAGATGCCTACTTCACTTCTGCAAATGTGTATAATGAGATCAATAAAGTTTCCCCAACAGTCGCAAATTACACTGCCTCTACCTTCAGTATGTTTTAAGGGAGATCATAAAGACTAAGGTAGACAGTCCCAAGACAGGACAAAAAAAATAAAAAAGCTAGAGTCAGAAAGGGAGACCAATATATTGGATACAGAATCAAATTCCAAAGAGATGTTGATGGGCCGGAATGATAGACTTAATTTAGCAAAACAGCATGTAATGAGTAATTATATTTTGGATCTAACACTCCAAATACACAAGTACAAGATAGAAAAGGCATAGTTCATCAATGGAAAAAAAATAAAATACTATGCTGCTTTTATTTCAACATGGCTATAAAGAAAAAGGAGGCTACACACAAAAAAGTAGTGAATATATTAACAGTAAATTTGTATTAGAAAAAGGGATGTGACTGTCCCACTCTTTTCAGAGATGTTCAGAGTACTGCTTCCAGTTTGGGGCAACTGAACACTTTCATTAAAAAATAACAACAACAAAACTTGGTTAAGAGACTTAAAATGATATCATATGAGGAGTAATTCAAAAAAGTAAGTACATTTAGCTTAGATAAGGTAAAACAAGAGATATATAAAAGTTTTGATCATTTATCTGAAGGACAGTTATATAAAGGAGGTTTAGACTTTTTCTCAAATTACCTTAAGAAGCAATAACTTGCACAATAATTAGAAACTATTCAAAAGCATTTCAACTATGCTTTCTAATGTCCAAAGCTGTTTAAGGAGGCAATTATTTGTCTCTAGAGAGTTCCTCTTAACTGAAGTATTTGAGAATAATGTAGTAGACACCTACTAGATTATCTACCCAGCGCTTCTTTTCTGAGAACTGTCTTTTCTCTCCTTCATCCACCTGGTTGTGGGAGCCCTATACACAACTTTAGATTGATTTGGGGGCAAGCATTTTAAAGAGAGTCCAGACATGGTTGCAATTTTTAATTACATTTTTTCCTTAGGCGAACTGATTTCTTGTCTTTGGGATCCTGTAGGACATCCCATTATATACTTCTCACTTAGACTTAAGTTGCTGCAACCAAAACAAAACTAACATACCTATTGGTATGGATACTAATTGATAACGATGGAACAGGCAGATGACAGCAAATAAACCCGCAAATCCTCTTCCAGCTAATATTTTGCATTTTTGTGGTTAACTATTTTCAATAAACATCCACTTTTAAGGGTGAGATTTAGAAGTTTTATCACAAACCCCAACATTTACCCAAATCTTGTTAGCTCACATAGCCTTAAAAAGAGAAGAAAATAGGATAAAATGTTCCCTAAATCATTAAAATACTGAATTTTTGAGAAATAATTCCCCATTTTCCCTCTCCCCCCAGTCCCTGGCAACCACCATTCTATACTCTGCTTCTATGAGTTAACTATTTTAGATAACTCACATAAGTGGAATCATGCAGTATTTGTCCTCCTGTGACTGGTTTATTTCACTTATCGCAATGTCCTCTAGGTTCATCTATGTTGTTACAAATGGCAGAATTTTCTTCTTTTTCAAGGCTAATATTTCATCGCATGTATATACTACATTTTCTTTATCCATTCATCTGTCAATGGACATACGGATTGTTTTCATATCTTGACTATTGTGGATAATGTTGCAATGAACGTGTGGGGCACAGATATCCCTTTGCAATCCTGATTTCAACTCTTTTGCGTATATATCCAGAAATGGGATTGTTGGACCTTATAGTAGTTCTGTTTTTAATATTTTGAGGAACCTCCATACTGTTTTCACAGTAACTATACAGTTCCACATTCCCACCCAACAGTGTATAAGGGTTCCATTTTTTCCACATCCTCACCAACAGTTACATGTTTTTGTTTTTTTAATAACAGCCAGCCTAACAGGTGTGAGGTAATATCTACTTGTGGTTTAGGTCCAAATTTCCCTGATTATTAGTGATGGGTATACAAGATGAGTAAGTTTTAGAGGTCTGCTGTAAAAAACTGTACCTATAGTTATAACAATATGGTATTGTGCACTTTAAAATACGTTGAGGATAAATCTCTTGTTAAGTATTCTTACCAAAAAATAAAAATCCACAAAAAACAAAGGAAATTTCTGGAGGTGATGAATATGTTTAGTGTCTCGGTTGTGATGATAGTATCACTCGTGGGTGCATGCATATGTCCAAACTGATCGAAATGTAAAAACTAAATGTGTGCAATTTTTTGTATATCAATTATAGTTCACAACTCTAAAAAAAAGATACTGAATTTCTGAACAGATGTTAAATATTGATCACAGGTCACTGAAATGACAAAGTCGAAGTTGTAATAAAATATTCTAATGATGAACAATGCAGTTTAGGGAGAAAGAATAGAAATATAATTATTTCAAATTCTGAGTGTAAATATGGACATTAACACAATGAAGTGTAAATGCCAATAGAGCCCAGGTATATATACTTTCAATGTTTGATTACATATATGAGAACATACCAAAGATATATTTCGAATTAGATATAGATCGGGAGTTCCGATAGATGTTATTTCACATTTTAAATTTCTGGGACTTTCTCTAATAACTTTTAGATATTTGGTGTTCTTTGATTAGTGTCTAGGTATTAAGTCAACTCTTCTTAAAATAATGTACAGATTAATTTTATTTGTAGTAATTGTATACTAGATATTTTGAATATATTTACTGTTCATTCAGTAAAAATTTAGAGGGCAATTAGTCTGTACCAGTTACTTCCCGTTAAAATTAATAAATAACCCTCAAATGAATAATAAACATATAAGATATGTGTTTTTCATATTTAGGTATAAAATATTATGGTGGTATATAATGTAGAAAATGCATACAGATGTAATTTTGTCATTTTGAATATCTTTCCTAATCTTTTATTTAGCCTGAATGAAACATATATAATTATAACAAATCTTTTTTCTCATATAAATTCTATAAATCATGAATAAAATGTAATTCCAATAAAAATTCCTTTGATTGACTTTTGGAATTATAAAAAAAAACGATTCCAAATTTTACCTATAAAAATAAAGTAGCGAGAATAGCTAAGGAAATGTAAAAAGAAGAAAAGGGCAATAATATATATTAGTAAAATTAACACATATAATAAAAATCAGTAACTTTAACAGTATGGTTTTGTTACAAGAAGAAACAGAAAGAACAATGGAGCAAAATAGGAAGCCAGTGTATGTGGGCATGTGTGTGAATATGGTGGATAGTTAAGCTATAATATTCAATTAATGGGAAAATATGAATTAGTCATCAATTGTCCTAGGACAATTGATAAATCATTTAGTGAAAAATAAGCTAAAGATAATTATGACTTGCCATACACCAAAATAAACACCAAATTTTATAAAATAAAAATAAGTAAATGAACAAGAGGAAATAGAAGAAATATGTTACAATGTACCTCAATTTTATATGTTGATAAATTTTCTAAGTATAAAATCAATGAAAACAAAGAAACAAATAAATGGGACAAACTAGACTTAATAAAAATTTTAAATATCTATACTTCCATACCATATAATCATAAAAATACAAATGAAAACATGGGAAAACGTTTGCAGCATGGAGAGCTTGGATTAATACTCCGTCTATTGGAAGGAAAGGATTAACAGCTGAGTTGTGGCCTTTCTTCTAGCTCCAATGTCAGCAAAATTTTTTCTGTAAAGGGCTATTTAGTTAATATTTCAGTCTTTGTGTTTCAAAAGTCTCTGTCATAACTACTCTGCAATTGTACCATGAAAGCTACCACAGACAATATAAACTAATGGGTGTAGCTGTGTCCCAATAAGACTTTATTTACAAAACTCGGTAAGGGGACAGATTTGGCCTGTGGGCCTTAGTTTGCTGACCTTTGTTCTAGCCTCAGAGATGCCTAAAGACTTGACCTCTGGCCAAGTTCTCCCTGCAACAGTAATTCAAAGAATGTATATCCCATACAAGTTAAATGAGAGTCCTGCTGAGGTTATGCTCTACTCACTGGATGGCTGCACCTTGTTGTTGAGTTTGGTCATTAATTAATTAATTGATGAGATGCAGCTACATCAAAGGATGTACCTACCACTGAGAAAGCCATAAACTAGCAAGGTAAAAAAGACTGGATGGATCCGAGAGCTGATGGTGTCTCTGAACTGAGAGTCCTCACCCAGGCCGCCTCTTTTATAGTAACCATGGAAGTCCACAGTGCAGAATGATTTGTGGATGTTGGAAACTCTGCCAGAGACTCATGCCACTTCCACTCTGCTGTCACTCTGCATGCTGAACAGACCTGTTCCAGATCTTTCTCAAACCTAAGTAAACCTGATACTGAGTCTCTGAGCTTGACTATCAATCCAAATCCAAAGACAACTGCTACTGGGAAGAGCAAAATATATGTGTGATTATAAAGCGTTTTAAATCACTAAGAAAAAGGAACCTTCTAATAGGAAAATGGCCCCAAAATATGAATAAACAGCTGACAAAATAAAATTTCACATGAAAAATAAAAAGAGAAACAATAAAAATGTTTTACCTCATTAGTAATCAAAAAAATAAGTTTAAATGATACCCCATTATATACCTATCAAATCAGAATTTATTTTAATGATAAAACTGTGCATTGGTAAAACTTGAGGGAATAGGAAATTTCATGGAGTTGACACTGGAAAACTTGAAAGAATTTAGCAACAGAAGGTGAAATAAAATGTACTTTTTGAACAATAATCTCATTTCTGGGATTTTATTTCAAATGTAATAAATTATTACATTATTTGTAATGCATTTTTTGCATTACAAATAATGTAATATGCATATTTTGCATATTACAAATGCATATGTGTATGCAAATAATGTATATACAAATATGTGTATACAAATACACATATGTGTATACAAATAATGTGTATATACATGTGTATACAAATAATGCACAGCATGTGTATACAAATATGTGTATACAAATATGTGTATACAAATAATGCACAGCAAAGAAATTATTTGTAAGCAAATAAATTAAATACAACCTTAAATGTCAAATAATAAGTGAAAAACAATATATATCAAAACCAAATTCAGCAGACATTGTTCACTGCCTATCTAATATCCAATCCTATTTTTGTTCTTACTCACAGAATCCTGATATCATTTAGGCGGAAATGTGCCCAATTTAAGACTTGCCTCTGTATATTTCCTTACACCTAGGGGAGGCCATTTGACATAGATCTGGTCAGTGAGAAGTAATCTGAGAATTTCTGAAAAAGCTTTGCTTCTTGATATAGACATTGCACTTTCCTGCTTTTCCTTTCTTTCTGCCTGAAAAACATATTTCTCAATAGCAGCATTTAAATGATAAAAAGCAAGGAGAAATGCCTCAAATTTTTGAAGAGAAATAACTTTTAAGCTAGAAAATTTAAATCAATAAGAATTCTAAAAATGTACCTACTATACACCCTTTCTGTGGAGCTTTCTGGAGGATTGGTTTTAGGAAAATAAGAGTTCAACCAAGAAAGGAAGAAATGGGATTCAGGAAACATGGAGAGTAGCATAAAGTAAATTGAGGACTCAGAAATATGAGTATAGATTAGAACAGGAGTGGGTGGTCTCCATAAGATGAATAAACTGACTGAATCTTTGGAACTTTTTGTGGAAAAACTGCTTATGCATATGTAAGAAATCAGGTAAAATATATAGGAAAAAATAACGAGTTATATAAAATATAAAACTTTTTTAAAAGGTGTAATTATTAAATCCATGTAAAACAAACATTTGTAAGTCAAAGGAAACAATCATCACACACAACTTAAGTCAACAATGAGCAATATTTGCATAGACAAAGTAAGGTAAACATTAATAATTGAGAATGAAATTCTTAGGAACTGTAACAGGAAATCAATAGAAAATGTATAACTAAAAAAATGCAATGTAAGTGCATTAGACTCATACTTTTTAAAAACCTAAAAAATGGTAAAAATTGAAAGTAGTTGCTTTGCAATAGCAAGAAAAAAAGTGTGAAAAGGTGGGGCAGGGAACAGCTGAATTTCATAAAAATATTTTTAGTATTATTTGAGGTTTAACTTTGGGCACATAATACTTTGCTAACAGCAAACTTTTGTTTTAAAAAAGTTATAAAAAGTAGGCTAAAAGAAAATATGGTATAAAAACTACTATGTTAAAGATTACTATATGTGCAAAAACACCCCTCAAAATATTAGAGACATATAACTCAATAGAAAAGTAGTCAATATTTGTCAATTACTCCTCAATAAAGCTTGGGGAAAAAAAGGAAAAAACATAGTTAAAGGAAGTGCACAGACATTTCATAGAGGAAGGAAGGTAAATATTGATAACAATGTAAAAAGACACTTAAATTTACCAGTAGTCAGGAAAATGCACATGATAACCAGGAGATGCCATTTTTCACCCATAGGATTTTGCAATATGGTGTGTGAAAATAAGTAAAGAAAACCTCATTTTAAATGGAGTTGGGAAGCCCTGAAGGGGGAGCTCTCATGCACCACCACTCCCAAGATTTTCTCCTTGCCCAGCAATAGCCCAAACAATGAGACACAGCCACATTCAACCAATGAGAAACTGCCACTACCCTAACTCTTGTTCTCCTCCAATGAACTTTCATTCAAACAGCCCCTCTCAACTCCCTCCTTTCCTCTATGAAAGAACATTCGTCTACTTTGTTCTTCAGACACGTCTGTGGTTCACCCATAGTCGGCATGTCCTGAATTGCAATTCCTCTGCTATCCCCAAATAAACTTGTTCTGTTGGCTAAACTGCTTACCTTTGTTTTAAACGTTGACAGTCAAAAAGTTTAAAAGATTGATATAACATTCAATGCTGAAATTCACGGTGAAGATGGATACTTTTACATTATTGGGTGTGTGAACTGCTAGGACATTTTTGAAAATTAATCTTCAGTGTTTCTCAAAATTAAATAATACATATACTTTTGAATCAAAATTCCCCTCATAGGAATCTAGTTTAGAGAAATAATAGTCCAGAAAACCAAATATGAACATTTCATAGTGACAAAAATTTATAAAACCCTATTGTCCATCAAGAAAAAAACAGTTGAATAAATCCTGCTATAACCAATCCATACTATGAGAATTAGGGAGCCATTTTAAAAAATGAGTGAACTTGCTTACATTCTACTTTGAGAGGTAGACCATAAACAGATAACTAACACCGCATATATTAATATAACCATCTTGTTAGAACCTTAAAATCTTGATAAAGTTAAAGCTATTTTTTAAAGTTAAGAAGCCATGGTTCCTTTGGTTGTTTCATTTGTCTAACTGATACCTGCATTGGCACATATTTTTATCTAACAAGTATTTTAAATTACCAGTTCCTCTTAGAAAACTGTATGAGCTCCACTTTCTCCTTCTCTCTCTGTATATGTATGATCATTCACACACATAGATATATTAAGAAACACACACCTAGTCCTAGAGAAAGAAATTACTGATAGTGGACTATAAATCATCATTGCCTTGAAAGTTTTTTTTTTTTTTTCCATATACCTTTTACTAAAGCAGACGCATTACCTTCTCCTATTGTGGAGTGGTGAGGGTGGTGGGAGAAGCAAAGGTCTATCACGTTGAAAGTTATAGAAGTGATACTACATGTCGACAACAATTGACAAAGCACAGTGCTGTTATTGAGAGAACGGTCTAGGGGATATATATATATAATCTAGATATAAAGATTTACTGTCAATCAGTGAACTATACAGTTATTTAATATGTGGATGTATCCAGTTCTTCCCATTGCATTAAATTGCCTTATTCCTCCTTTAAAGTGGTGTTATCCACCTGAACACACATTCAATTACATTTTCCACTAAGGATGAACTGCTAAAAATCAATGCACATATCATAGACACCTATATTTTTCTTTCTCCATTAGAGTTTAAGAGTGCTACAATTCTATAAGTATTGACTCACTTCATTAGATTATTTTGGGTGAAGAACTTGAGGCAAAGATACCGTTTCCATGTGAGTACTTTAATAGAAAATATATACTTAAATTCCACTGTTTTTTTCTTCAGGTAAAGGCTGAACCAGATTCGGGTTCACATGGGTAAAAAACTGGTTTGGATAAATAAAGGACATGTGCAGGCCAGTTTCGTTAGCGATAACAAGGAAGAATTTTTATTATTTTATTGGGAATCAAAGATAGCAAAGTTAGTTTTCATAATAGAAGTAGCAATTAAAAAAAAAGTATGCATTTCTGGGTACTGAGAATAGGCCAGTCACCTTTGTGCAGAAAAAGTCCCCCACCTCCCTCTGCCTTCACCTATAATTTCCCATTACGAAAGTTAAGATTTTAGTTCTTTTTATATTACCTCTCATGCAAACTTACCCTCCTCCAACCTCCCAACATATCTGAACACATTTTCAGTTAAATCTCCAATCAATATTTTTATGTTTGTAACTAGGTAAATATTGGGATAGAATGAGAATAGGGGGAAAGAACAGAAATACAAGCTTGACTTTTTTGACTATATCTTATATACATTTGACTCTGGACCAGGCACATATTTTACATAATTTAAAAGCAGCCAGTGGCATAACCACACAGAGAGTTGCTACACAACACGGCTACTTTAAAGCACTGTGATTTGTACATCTCCAGTGGGACAAAAATAATGGCAAACAAAAAAAAATAAAATATATGTCAATTTTTTTTTCAGTATTAAACTTGTTGGGATAGTGGTTTGGCTGTGTATAGTATAGAAGAAAGAAAGTATAGATGTAACATTGACAATGTCAATTAAAAATCATGTAGCTCTGAACTGGAATTGGAAATAACAAGTATCATTATTTATTTTATTCTAAAACAATTAATATTCAGATCACTGTCTACTAAAAAAGCCTAGAAGCAATGACCAACCTAGCATCAGTGGGCAGCCCTAGGACCCAGATTATGGTCTCTAAATACTATTTTTTTATTAAGTGGAACCAGATTACTCAGAGAAATGACTTTCTACTTCAGGGCAGGAAGTAAGCAAAGTGAGCCTAGAACATTTTGTCCCATCATAAAACAAGGCAGCTGTCAAAAAATACAAGCATATTAGAGTCATGTGAAAGCTTATAAATAAGTGGAAAAAAATAAAGCATTTATCCTGCTTCTCCTATATGAACTCTAGCTCGGCGTAACCAAATAATTCATGGTAGGAAATTACTCTTTATAGAATTCTAGTTAACATTTGAAGAAGGTAAGATAGAATTAAAGTATAATGTTTATGCAATGTCATATAAATTAATAGATCCATGTAGAGTAGTAACAAAATTTGTTTTCTAAATCAGTGTACTATTGAGACACTGGAAAAAACATATGTAACCTGGGCTCTTTGGGATGTATGATTTCTTGAGATGACCAATAGTTACTTACTAGCATCATCAATAGAGAAAAGTGGCTATTTTATATACCCTGATAGATTAGGATAGATACCTACTAGATATTCTTGCCAAAACAACAACAACAACAAACACTATCAATCCTCTAGATCTAACCACCACATTACGATAAATCTAAGGGTCTAGAGATAATTTAAATGAAAGCTCAGGGAGGCAATCAAAGAAATCTAGGCTTTAAAAAACTCTCAAGGACACATCAGCTGGCTTTTCTAACAAAAACTGACAGAAACAATTTTAGAGAGGGAAAAGTTTAAAGAGATTTAAGAGAAATATCATACAATTGCTATTTAGGGATCTTATTTGGACATACTAATTCAAGTAAATAAATAAACAAAATTAGAAGCAAACACAAAAGTTGACTAGATATTTTATGATATTAAGGAATTATTGTTAATTAATTTTAGTTGCTATTCCAGTACTGTTTTCATATTAAAAGAGAATCTTTTTAGAGATATATATTGAGATATTTACCAATTAAATCATAAAACAACTGATATTTACTTCAAAATAATCGGGAACAGGAAGAGTGGTGAGGTAAAAATGGATGAAAGTTGGCTTTGAACTTATAATTATTGCAGCTTGGGGATGGACATGTGTTTTACATTTTGAAATTTTCTGTAATTAAATTTTTTAATATGACATGAATACTAAGCTTTGTTATCCCTTTCAGATACTCAAAACGGGTTCTATGAAAATCTGTATCTAATATCTCAACCTGTGTCCCCATCTTAAATGATTATATATATATATATCAAAATCGGTGTCTGTTGTAAATTTAATCTCTATTTCATAAGCTAACCACAAATTGGTATGAACCTACAGGTGTAAAGTTTGAAAAACAGTGGCTCTGACTAGATAATACCACTGTTTGAGCACATAAAACTTAGTTGAACAGACAATCCATAGCTTCGTGAAACTATTTATACTTGCTGATATCGGACACCCTATTTTTAGGAGAAATTATTTTGAGGAAAAAAATATTTTTAAGGAACTAATGAGTTTGGGGCATGTGCTACACTAAAGAGTTAATATCCAAAATATATAAACAGCTCATACAACTAAATATCAAAAACCAAGCAACCCGATTAAAAACTGGGCAGAATGGGCTTCCCTGGTGGCGCAGTGGTTGAGAGTCTGCCTGCCGATGCAGGGGACACGGGTTCGTGCCCCGGTCCGGGAAGATCCCACTTGCCGTGGAGTGGCTGGGCCTGTGAGCCATGGCCGCTGAGCCTGCGCATCCAGAGCTTGTGCTCCGCAACGGGAGAGGCCACAAAAGTGAGAGGCCTGCGTACCGCAAAAATAAAAAAAATAAAAAAAACTGGGCAGAAGACTTGAATAGACATTTTTCTAAAAAAGACATAGAGATGACCAACAGGCACATGAAACGATGCTCAACATTGCTAATTATTAGACAAATGCAAATCAAAACCAAATGAGATATCATCTCACACTTGTCAGAATGGATGTCATCAAAAAGACCACAAATAAAAAATGTTGATGAGGATGTGGAGAAAAGGGAACCCTTGTACACTGTTGGTGGTAATGTAAATTGGTGCAGCCACTGTGGAAAATAGTATGGAGGTTCCTCAAAAAACTAATTTGAAAAGATTATTTACAATAGCAGCATTATTTACAATGGCCAAGATATGGAAGCAACCTAAGTGTCCAGCAACAGATGAATGGATAAAGAAGACATGATATATATATGTATATGTATATGTGTGTGTGTGTATATATATATATATATATATATATATATACACATACACATAGGATAGATATATAGATATGTAGTGGAATATTACTCAGCCATAAAAAAGAATGTAATTTTGTCATTTGCAACAACATGAATGGACCTGGAGGGTACTATGCTTAGTGAAATAAGTCAGACAGAGAAAGACAAATGCTGTATGATATTGCTTATATGTGGAATTTAAAAACTAAAACAAACAAATGAATATAGTGAAACAGAAAAAAAACAAAGATTACAGCTTATGTTCTTATTTTGACATCAAGGCAAAAGCTCAGTTCTAAAAACTGGATGAATTTAGCACAGCAAAGTCAGGGAAATCCTCTCAGTAATTCTCAGACTGTCCCTGAGGGGTCTATTCACATCACAACCGCATGTGCTAGAGCTACTCTAGGACACATCACAGGCTTGACCTGAGGTCATTACCCTGGTTAATCCTCTCCTACTATCATGAAGATGAGAAAATATGTCAATAATGATAGTTACCCTTTGTTGAGCGCTTACTATGCCCTCAGCACTTGTTAAGGTTTTACTTCTATTACCTGCTAGAAATGTACTTGACACATGGGTGAACTCAGTAAATTATAGTTATTACTATTTCATTGTAACAACTTTACAAATAGGAGACTGAAACTTAGAGTTGAAATAAATTGCACAGAGTCCCCTAGCAAATTGGGACATGAAAGGGAAACCTGCTACTGAATACATGAGATGTATGCATAATAAGTCCTGTTGGTGTTTAAACCAGCTTGAAAATTCATTCCCCGTGGCAGTGCTACCATGAAAGTTGGTTGGTGAACCAGAATAAAGCAGAACTGGGCTTTATTCATTAGTTTATAATTCAACAAAATTTTGATTCTTGCTCCAAACATGCATTTAATAATGTTACCCTTAATATTTTTTGACCACTTACTAGATGCCAAGAAATATATCTAGTATTTTCATCACTATGCCAAATCAATCACCACGGCATGATGCTGGTTGGGCAAATCATTAACCTTTCTGTGACTCTGTTTCCTTTCTATAAAGTATTGATAATTATAGTACCTTTACTAGTACATTATCATCATCATCACTATCATCAACTCAGTGACTATTCACAACAATTCCTTAGGGGAGATATTCTCATCTGCTCTACCATTTACTAATAGCTCCATTAGAGCAACCATTCCATGTCTCATCCTCATCTACTGGATGGGACTAATATTAATATATACTGCACAGCCTTGTTGTGGAGATTTAGTGAGTACATTAACCCACAGCTCCTGGAATATAAACACACAAGAACTGTTTTCAATTGGGTAAGGTCCTAATGAATGGGGGAACAGAGCAGATATGAATGGCTTTGCCCCTGAAACCAAAAAATAATGAAATATCATATATACTGTGCAATTGTGAGGGCTCACTGCTCTTCTGTGTCATCATTATTTTTTTGAAGTTTCTTTTGATGCCATTTTTAGAGTAACATTTTTTAAGAATAAGGGGAGATAGTGCTGTGTAGTAGAAAGACATTGGTTTTGGAGTTAGGTAAACCTGACTAAGAATTCTGGCTTCACCATTTAATAGCTGTGTGACCCTGAATAGTTTACTTACTTCTTTGGGATTTTGTTTCCTTAATTACAGTATTATGAAACAATATGAAAAGATACAAAATTCTTATTTCTAAGAACTGTCATGAAGATTAAATCAGATGATCTCTGTCATAATAATACATAAACTGTTTCAGTCATATTTTCCTCTGTATCAAGTTTTTAGAGGAAGGTAGGCTCTACAAAAAGATTTGATCCTAGAGTTTTGTATCCTCAGATTAAATTTTTTTTCCCCAAAAGTTGCAACATCAGCAGATTCTCCACCCAACTTTCATGGTAGCACTGCCATTGGGAATGCATTTTTAAGCTGGTTGAAACATCAACAGGACTATTATGGATATATCTCATGTATTCAGCATTCAGTAGCAGGTTTCCCTTTTATGTCCCAATGCCTCAAAAGGAGCTCTTCTGATACGGTATTTTTGATTCATTTCCACTTGTCAAGGAGGGACTATCAGGTTTTATTTCAAATTTGTGTCATGCCATTGCTGTGTGATACTTCACATCACAAAAGATGACGCAACTTTCCACATATTAAGCTCGACACAGTCATAAATTTGCACTCCAAGCCCTCATCGACTTCAATAGGGCTTCAACTTGTAGAATGATTACAGATCAAGCCATTTTGATATAATGTAATTTTTTTAAGTAGCTTTCTTCCACAAGTAGAAACATGCTGCAAACAGCAAACTACCTGCATAGCACACACACAGCAGTCAGTAATCCCGCTCCTTGTCAAAACATTTTCTGTTCATATGGGAGTGTTGACTGTCGTCAGAGACTTAAAAAGATTTTAAGGAAAACCTCTGTAGCCACACTCTACTCCCTATTAGCATAACACAATTTGAGGAGCTTCATTAAAATTCATTCTTACAGGGCTTCTATGGTGGCGCAGTGGTTGAGAGTCCGCCTGCCGATGCAGGGGACACGGGTTCGTGCCCCGGTCCAGGAAGATCCCACATGCCGCGGAGCGGCTGGGCCCGTGAGCCATGGCTGCTGAGCCTGCGCGTCCGGAGCCTGTGCTCCACAACGGGGGAGGCCACAACAGTGAGAGGCCCGCGTACAAAAAAAAAAAAAAAAAAATCCATTCTTACAGAACCACACCTTGGATGCTTTATTAGAATAAATTAGCTACCATTGTTGAACTTCTATGCATGCAAATCATAGTATGCTTTCCTTCATTTTAAAATCAGCTTTTGTTTCCAAATTAAGATTTATTTTGCCAGTTGATCACAGCATAAATCACAAAGAGCATAGCCTGCAAACATATGTTTCAAGTTCAAGCAGCAATGATCTGCTACTTACAACCCTGAAGACAATAAACATTTTTATCCAATCAACCGGAGTCTAAATAAATTCAAAGAATGAAAAGTCTTTGAAATATACAGGCTTTTGGATATAAAATTACCTTTGAACCCCCCCACCCAGAAGTATCTCTAACAAAATCCATTTGAAATACTGCTTCAATATTCTAAAAAAATCAATAATTTAAACCACAGGTTGAACATTTTTACTTCTTCTACGGCAGACTGTCATTTTTCGAAATGAAAATGCTAATGATACCGAAGGGGAAAGCACTAAGCAGAAGAGATGCATGAATGAAACCTTGGATTGGCTAGACTTGCTGGTTTGATGTCTTTCTCTCTCACTCATCTGTGACAAAATGTCTTTTAAAATCAACAACTTTCATTTCAGTGTTTCTAAAAAATGCACTTCTCTATTGTACATTACCTTCTTTCTATAGGAAGTTAAGGAATGTGCTATAGCAATACATTTTACAGTAAATACGAATACAAAATGTTATACCAAGTAGGCTCTATTATTTCAGCATAATTTATAATGTCAGGACACTTTTAAATATTGCACAGAGCACTAGGGAGAGGATATTCGCCTAGTACTAATGGTTTTCATATTCATTCCACTGTACGAAAATATAAGCAATGAAGAAAGCCATGGAAATCCAGAGCCCAGAGGAGTTCAATTCAGAAGAAACTTTTTTGCTGCCTCTGAAATTATGTGCAGTGTTTAAAAATGTTAAGAAATAAAGGTGTGAGTCCAGGGTCATCACCTTCCTTGTGAGGGAACTGGATTTAAATGAGCTCTACCTAACATAAAATGTTGCTAGTAAACTGGGTGAATGTTGGAGTTGAGTCATTTTTGTCCAAGAACTGGGAATTCATGGGGTGTAAAACATCTTACTGGAACAAGGGCCAGAGAGATAAAACCAACAAAACAATGTTGACCAATGAATAGTCAAACATGATCCCAAGAGCAGTGGGACTTACGAGGGAGAAATCTTGTCCCATAAAATAAGATAGTTAAAAAGAGGCCGATAGTAAATCTTTTAATAAGTTTCTCATTTTTTCCTAAAAACCTACAGCAACTTAAATTCAACCTATAGCTAAATTATGAAAAGAATATTATCGATCAGTTTGTATCAAATGATAAATTACATCATATTTCCATCTGGAAGAATAAAAATCCTAACTTAAAACAGAAGAGAGGAATTTGGCTTTTGCTGAGTGGCGGGCTGTGTTCGTGGCACTGAACTATGACTGCAGCAGACACAAGAAACAAGCAGACTCAGAAATTGTTAAGCTAACATACACACACTACTATATATATAAAATAGATAAACAACAAGGACCTATTGCATAGTACAGGGAACTATATTCAGTATCTTGTAATAACATATAGTGGAAAAGAATCTGAAAAGGATGCTGAATTACTTTGCTGTACACCTGAAACTAACACAACATTGTAAATGAACTATACTTCAATTTTTTTTAAAATGGTTAAAAATTTAGAAAACAAAAAAACTGTTAAGCCTCAGTTTATCCATGCAGTGGGGATTATGACATCTACTGTAGTGATGTGTGAGTAGTAAAAAAACAAAATGTAAATTATGTGGCTTTCAGAATTCCTGACATATAATATATATACAAGAAATACCTAATGCTAGTTTTTTCAGAGGAAGTTACATCTGGAACTCAGATAACTCTAAAAATTTTTAAATGTTCTAGTTAAACATTTAGCATGGTAAAAGAGAAAAGAGCTGGCTAATAAGTTGGTTCACCTACCTCCCTTTACAAGGTTACATAGTGTGTTAGTTGCAATTCCATGGCAATTTTCATCTTCTTCCTATTAAAACAGGCAGTTCTAGGATTCCAAAGGTTTATGGGAATGCAGTTTTAAGGGAGGAGAAAGTTTCCAGGGAGGGTTACATCTAAACTGGCTCCTGAGGCTGAATTGAGTTTCCCATAGGCAAAATATTGGGGAGGGGTCTTCAGATGGAAGCTCACCACATGAACAAGTGCTGGGGGAAGACAGCACCTGGCATCTTCGGGGAACGTGAGGGTGCCCTCAGGCAGGTGTGACTAGAGCAGTGAGCAATTTATAAATCTTGTGCACAAGCATAGTCTGTAGATTGGATAATAAAAAGAACACACAGGGTCTGAGAAAGTGTATATTACACAATTGTATTACACAATTATAGGAAATTCTATAATTGTATATACAAAGGGAACACTTCTATTTAAAAAAATCTTAGACTCTCTGTTACTAAACAGGTGGAGTGGAAATCAAGGCTAAGAAAACATTGGGTTGAGATGACAGAGGGCCTTGTATGACACGGTAAGGAGTATGAAGTTTCTCCTACAGGTAGAAAGGATAGTGACATGCCCAAATATATTTAGGGGGATAAATTTGGTTGAAAATAATCGCATTAATTTCTGTTGGGAGAGACCATGGAAATTAGACCCTTTAAGAGGTTCATGAAATGTTCTAAGTGAGGACAAATGAGGCCTTGAACAAGGAAAGTCAGAGCAGGGAAGGAAGATAATGTGTATGGAGTGTTCTGGATTTGGTAACTGATTCTATGGGAACAGTCAACACTCCATTTGAGAAAGAAGGAGAGAAAGAAGGAAGGAGAGGGAGAGGGACAGAAGGACAGAGGGACAGAAGGAGAGAGAGAGAGAGATTGATAAGTTTCCACATCTTAATAAACTGTAAAAATGTTTCTCATGCCTTTCTCTCTGCTTCCTCTTTCCTTCATTGAAAATCAAGAGTCAAAATGTAGACGTGGACTTAAATGGATGAACAGTTCTGTGCTGGTACTTTATCCACTTGTGAACTCAAAGTTTTAATAAATTTCCCTTCCTAAGCTGCATCAAAGATTTTTGTTCCATTGTTGATTTTATTATTATTGATTATATTATTATTACATTAGCATTTGAATCTGTGAAGTGCTGTAAGACAGTTTGTTAACAATTTGTCATGATACCTCTGGTGGGTGGGAGGATGACACATATCATTATCATTATTATTAAGATTTTCTTTTACAGCTGGTACCATGATAAATGATTTACAGATAAACATAGCAATACTCAAGTTATTTATATCAAGTTAATTAATCATATTGATTTAATAACCTGTTCTGTTAACTTTTCCCCTGTAGATGTTAGTTTTAGATCTAATTTTAGAATAATTAAATTGAGTTCAAACGTTCAAACTCTACATTAGTACCTATATCTCATCTGAAAAATTATTAACATTTTCAGTTCAATTTTAATAACTGAAACTCTTCTAGCAGGGTGACCTTTTCCTTCCAAATATTTGAAGTAATTATAGCTGGAGAATGAAAGTACCCACTACAATTTTCTTTTGCTATTGAAAAGTACTACTTCAGTGACTGGCCCAGAACACAGAAACCACGTTTTTCTCCTCCTATCTTCACTTGCTTTATGAATGGGGCAACCATAAACAGCTGCCAAGTCAGAGATCCTGGAGTCGTTCTTGCCTTGTCCCTCCCCATCTCTGGCTTCATGCAGTCAGTCACCAAGGCTGCTACTGCAGTCTCCTTTATACATTTTATATAGGTTCACGTTACTCAGTCTACAACCTTGGGCCGATACCATTTCTTCTCCAGTTGAATGCTCCTGTAAAGTCCATGAAGACTGGATGTTCCTTGCCATGCTCCTCACCACTCTATCCTCGGGGTCCACGTACAGCATTTGGAAATAGAGTAGCTTATAAATACTTGTGGAATGAATACATTGATCCTCCCCCTCTTGCATAGAATGAGAAAAGCACCAAGTATGGCAGCAGAGAGCAGGGAAAAACATTTGCTCCAGACTCCTAGAGTGATATTCTTTTTTTTTTTTTTTTTTTTTTTTTGTGGTACTAGGGCCTCTCACTGTTGTGGTCTCTCCCGTTGCGGAGCACAGGCTCCGGACGCGCAGGCTCAGCGGCCATGGCTCACGGGCCAGGCCACTCCGCGGCATGTGGGATCTTCCCGGACCGGGGCATGAACCCGTGTCCCCCCAATCGGCAGGCGGACTCTCAACCACTGCGCCACCAGGGAAGCCCTAGAGTGATATTCTTTAGTCTTGCTATCTAGAGTGTATTAAATGTTTCTCCTTAGGTTTCTAATTTAGTAAGTTATGCTCATAATATAGGTTGGAACACTTATCCATTTCCTTGAACTATATAAATAACCAAACAGTAAGAGAGTACTCTTTGAATATATGACATCCTGTAACACTGTCTCCCAAAGGCCGGGGACCCATATAAACTGGCTATTCTTTACAGGTTGCCTTCTACCCCCCACCCTTATTTTCAGAAAGACTTGCTCTCATGTTATGCCTCCAGTATAAGTGGATAAGGCTTTCCTGATGACCACACTTCCTAGATCAAGAGAAAAGAGTGAAAAATGGCAGCTATTTTAACTGCTAGTTATGACAACTAGTTGTTATGGTGATATGTTATTAAGAATATTAAGGCAATCGCAATCTCCCAATTTATCCCTCCCCCACCTTTCCCCTGGGTAACCGTAAGTTTGTTTTCTACATCTGTGACTCTATTTCTGCTTTGTAAATAAATTGACATATACACACTACTATATATAAAATAGATAACTAATAAGAACCTACTGTATAGCACAGGGAATTCTCCTCAATATCTGTAATGACCCATATGGGAAAATAATCTAGAAAAGAGTGGATCTATGTATAGGTATAACTGACTCACTTTGCTGTACAGCAGAAACTAACACAACATTGAAAATCAACTATACTCCAATAAAAATTAATTTTAAAAAGAATATTAAGGCAATTATTAGGTTTTCATACTTTTACTATTTAGTTATCAATTATACTAGAAGCGAATATCACAATGAGAAACAACTTCAAACTCATTCTGATAGCTATAACAAAAAAGACAACCAACAATGTTGGTGAGTATGTGAAGCAGCTAGAGACCTCATACACTGCTGGTGGCATTGCAAACTGGTGCAGCCATTTTGGAGAAAAGTTTGGTGATTCAACAAAAGTTAAGTATAGAGTCACTGTCCTACTCAACAATTCTACTCCTAGGTATATTCACAAGAAAATTGAATACATACATCCACTCAAAAACTTACCCATGAATGTTCAAGAAAATACTACTCATAATAAGCAAAAAGTAGAAAAAGACTCTAAATATTCATGAACTAATGAATGGATAAACAAAATGTTAGTATATCCATAAAAAGGAATGTAGTTTTGATACATGCTACAACATGGATGATCTCTTGAAAATATCATGCTAAGTAAAAGCAACCAGACATAAAAGGTCACATATTGTATGATTCCATTTATATAAAATGTTCAAAATAGTCAAACCCATGAAGATAGAATGTGTATTAGTGGTCTCCAGGGGCTGGGGGGTAGGGGGAATAGGGAGCCATTGCTCGTAGGTATAAAGTTTCTATTCTGGAGTGATGGAAGTGCTCTGAAATTAATTAGTGTTGATGGCTACACCATTCTGTGAATACACTAAAAAACATGGAAATACATATTTTAAAGAGTGAAATTTATGATATATAAATTGTAAAAGAAAAGAATTCTAGAATGAGGTTGATAGCTAAGGTTGCTAAATATTGTATTTCTTTTTTTTAATTGCAGGGATAAAACTTTCCAAAGAATTTAAAAAAACTGTGATTACATAACACACACACACACACACACACACATACACATATATATATATAATAAATATACATATTTTATATAATATACTTAGACCAAAGCAAAGTATTATAATTTCTCAACAGATAACTATATGATCTCATGATATACATATATATACTTTATTCTTGTGATAGCTATACATAAATGGAAATTATCTAGCTTTTGAATTAATAGAAAAAACATTGAAATTTATACATAAATGTAAATGAGGAATTTTTTTTTGAAGACTGTGTTTTGTAAAAATTCTTCTTTAAAACTTTATCAGCAATGATAGATATACGTGATTTCTTCTTATGCAAACTTATATCACTTACAATAAATAAACTTTTCATATTACTCTCTAAGGAATAAAATGAAAAACTGAGTAGATCAAAATGTAGAATGGTTGGAGTTGCAACACTGACCTCTATCAGATTTTTCTCCCTCAGGAGATATACCTTTAAATAAGCAATTTCAGTGTTTAGCCTTGTATTCCTTTGATAAATTCACTTTTTTTCTATCTTACATAATTTCTTTATAAAGACTTCATAACCTAAGACTCCAAATGGAATGAATATGATTTTTCTTTACCCTTGAAATAAAGAATATTTTACTTTACACCTTTTTTTAATATCTGTGACTTAATATTTTAAGGTATTGCTTTAAGACAGGTTGAAAAACACCTTTTGTGTTAAAATAGCAAATATTTTCATTTACCATGCATATATCTCCAAGGTTCATGCTAATCCAAAGATATTTTACAGAGTATATAATGTGTATTTCTCTCTTTCTATTTAAAAACATACAGCATACACACAACTTCAAATCCTCAGTGGAAAACAGTGAGAATAAAAAACATACACATTCATCTAATCACAGGCATACATGCATTTTATTAGCTAAGAAAGCAATTAAAAAATGTTGACACTAAAATTTAATCAAGACCTTATCTTTCAGAAATCTGTTTTGAAACACTTAAAATTTTATCTTTCTTCATTAACATAAAAGTATAAATCCAAGATTTATTATGCATCTGTGACCCTCTGTTTCAACTGCAACTTAAAGTTCTATTCAAAATCTTATTTCAAAATCCTCAAAAATGTTGGAATCTAGAGGCAAATGGCAGAAACAATCATTTGTATTCAGGTCTCTTTTAAAAGGGAGATGTATGTGTATACTAACTTCATTTATAAAGGGCCTGTATTCTTCAGTGGATTAGTTTAGCTTATTTACAAGGAGAATTTTCATGTTTGTATTTCAACCATAGATAACTTTCTGAAATGAAAAGTTATACTTCCTCAGCTATAAAGAACAACAATAGCAACAAAACAAACTTCTAGATCTTCTATTTTTAAGGCACTAACATTTTGCAAGTTATAACTCCAACAGTACTCACATGCATTCAGAAATGAAATACATGTAATTCAATACTGAAGTACTCTGTTCTTATATTTTACTAAATTTAAGCAAAAGCCATTTGTGTGGTAAAATTGTATAAATAATAAAACTGAAATTCTCCCATTACAAATAATTTTTTTTATTTCTTAAAAGTATATCTAAACATATCTGTAGTATGTCTAATATTTTATGGTTCTTGGTGAAGCATAAATTAAAAATTAAATAATTAGGGCTTCCCTGGTGGTGCAGCGGTTGAGAGTCTGCCTGCCAATGCAGGCAACATGGGTTCATGGCCCAGTCCAGGAAGAGCCCACATGCCGCGGAGCGGCTAGGCCCGTGAGCCATGCCCACTCAGCCTGCATGTCCAGAGCCTGTGCTCCACAACGGGAGAGGCCACAACAGTGAGAGGCCCGCGTACCGCAAAAAAAAAAAAAAAAAAAAAAAAAAAAAATTAAATAATTAACCCAAAATTCTTACTTCTAATGTCTTTTAATCAGTCATATTTGTTGTCTTCGCATATCTTCATAAAAGAAGCATTTTTCCCCTTAGATGCGTGGAATTTTTTTTGCACATGAACACCAAATAACGTGTGTTAAAAGGGGGAACTGTAAAAACACAATGTGTATATTAATATAATATGATATAGTGTATCAGAGCTGATAAATGCCAAGCAAACAGCACATTTAACATGTTGAAGCACATTTTAAGCCTTCCTTTGCTCATGTAACTTAGGCTTCAAATGTATTTCTCAATTGCTCACTGCAGAATATCTGCAGAACTGAAACAATACTTTCAGTATAAAAATGAAAACCCCTTTGTTTCCACAAAAATCCTTATTCTGTCATCCACTGGCATGAGCTTTCCAGTCATGTTCTCTGCCAGTCCTTACCAGTTTGCCAATTACACAAGCTGCTTCCCAGACATCAGACACAAATTCCACAAGACTGCTGTGCAAGCGTACCCTAATTAACCATCAGCTTAATTAGACAATTTACTGTGTAATTAGCAGGCAATTAGTCAACACCTCTCAGATCTTATTGACTGCTGTGACAGCCTTTCCATCTCTCCACATTCCAATACACAACAGCGACCATGTTTCTAGCACTCTTCAACCTGGTACGACATGGTTCTGGATGGAGAAGTGGGCAATATTATACAACAAAGGAAAAAATCAATATGTAGTCTGTCCAATTATTGAACTGCTTATAAACTTGTCTTTTATTTAATACTGAAAGTTCAATATTAAATATACTTTAAGTACTTGCTCCAAAAATGGCTATAGTGGCAACTTCTTAATATGTTTTATTTCATGTTTTAATGTGAAACACTGCAAATTACATGTACTATGAATTATGCTCCATGTGATTGACTATGCCTATAATAATTTGAGTGAATTTTCTGACCTGCGTGTAAGAGAACTACTCGATTAAATCCTATTAATGTTAATAGCAGTTATAGACACAAACCCCATACACACTGATGGAAGGCATTCTAGAGTTGGGAAGCATTTTCTAGTTTTCAGTGAATTATAAACAGGTTCAGAAATCAGGAATCACAGCTTGGTGTTTTAACATTTACATTAGTACTTATTAAGTTTAGATGAAAAAGCGTTTTTAAAAATGTTTTTCTCTGAGCCCGTGTGTGTGTTACATAACATCCACTGCTCTTTGCAGTGCAATTTCTGATTCTGATAAAATCCTTTCCTTTTTGGGGGGATTTTTTGATTGGCAACTAATGAGATTCCAACAGCTATAAGAAAGAACAATTCCTTATCTCTTTTGTTTTTCAGAAATATTAAAGAGGAATTTTATTGAATGATTTAAAAGTCACAAATCTTCTGCTATTTGAAAGGAACAGAAAATAAGAATATGTGACCATTCCTTCACAGTTTAATTGGTCAGTTGTCATCTATATTTTCTGTTATCTGATAAACTGCAATAAACATAAAGTACTTATTACAATAGATTTTTTCCTATATTATTTACACTTTCCCATTAGCAATGATTTTTTTTTTCTTCTTTTTGAATGTAAGGGCCCAAAAATTCTAGGCAAGAAGAACAATTAGTGAAAGGCAACAGGTGACAATGAGGTTGGCTCATTGGAGAAAACTAGAAAAGGCCATTGTGGCTGTAGCTTAATTGGTACAAGTAGAATGAGATGAGGTAGCTTAATGTAGCTTAACTGGTACAAGTAGAATGAGATGAGGTCTGAGAGACAGGCAGGAGCTATATGATAAAGCGATTTGTACAAGAATTTTGGATCTTAGTTTATGGGCTATGGAAAGCCGTTAGAATGCTTTAAGCAAAGGAGGGGCATGATATGACTTAGGTTGTAAGAGATCACTTAGACTGTGGTGTGGAGGCTGGCGTAGTATTCATTGAGAAATGACGGTGGCTTAGATGTGGGTGGTACTAGTGGAGATAAGACCTTAAATGAGAAGGGCAAAAATACAGTGATTTTCTATGCTTTAAAAAATGATTACATAACTATTAATGTTTTAGTTTGGCATGCAGATTGTGGTAATAATAATGACAACTCTACTGATACGGTATTTCACATGTTAGAAAATCATTTTTACAATTTTTTTTTTTTAATTCAAACTGATCTTCACTAGAATACCATAAAGAGGGGAAAACATATTTTGGTCCTGCTTTACCGAAGGTTTAGAGAAGTATAGATGTATATTATAAGTATAAGGTATAGATGATACAGACATAAGCCTCATGATTAGACTGGATTAATCAGAAAAAAGAGACTGTGTTGGGGGCAAGTGGAAGTCATTACTGAAATGGTGAATGGGAGTTACATCATGATTAATAGTGACTTCCAAATTGAATTGTGTAATTCCTCTACTTAAAACCTCTTCAGTTCCCTGTTGTCTATAAAATCACATTTAAATTCCCAGCCTAACAGGCCTTTCCCATAGTCACCACAGATACTTATACCACCCTGTGATGCATTATGCTGAATCTTACTTAAGATTCAGCTGCTGAATCTTAAATACGCTTGGCACTCTCAAGACCATGGATGTCCGTGTGCTATCCTTTCTGCCTAGAATAAAGATACAGCTCAAATGTGAAGTCATTTTTCTTTTTAAAAAACTGAGGAAAATACTGCTTTTGAAGTAACATTTTTAGTCTAAGAATCTCTGCTGCCTTATGTCAACATTTAGTCGGTCTTCCTGCATCTTTTTGTTGTATATTCTGAACGAGTTTAAATCTTGTAGAGCAAAAACCATTTATACACATACACACACACACGCACACCATATGAATGGTCAGTGCCTAACAAATGTTTGAGTCGATGAGAAAAAAAAGTGTATATAAAGACAACAACAGTTCTCAAAATACATCCAGTCTAGTCAGTATACCTAAAAGTGACACTTATGACACTTTTAGATAAATTTTAACTTTAATATAGAGTGAATTTGGCAGAAGCTAATGATAAATTGTTCCAAACATATGGGATATTGTGGGAAAACATGCAAATGAATAAGCAGAGCAGGATGAAAAGGGCAGGGATTTAGCTGAAATGAAAGAAGCAGATGGGGAAGTCGGGTAAGTAAAGGTAACTGATATATGAAAAGAAAGTTTGGCTGAATGTTTCTCTAAAAAAACAGTTACTTCCTTAAGCATCTAGTGACACCTTATTTCAGAAATAGTGGTGAATGTGAAGTGACGAATATTGAACATGAAGCTCATCGCAAGTCACGTAAGAAAAAGGAACACAAATAGAACTGCAATTTAAAACTGAATAAATTCTTATAACAAAATAGCCAATGTAGGTATATCTTTAATAAAAATTTGACAGTGAGCTAATCACTGGGTTTTATATTTAAAGTTTTTTTTTAATGAAGGTTAAAGACTATCTTTATGTAGTATGACTAGAATCTTGTTAAAAATCAATAAAGAAAATACAAAGCCAAGGATGGTATTATGGAATTCAAGTCATCTTAATTTCAACCAAGACTGCATCATTCAAACATTCCCAGAATATGCATACTTTTCAACTAGTTAAATTTAAAATCTGCAAAAAAATTAAGTGAGACTGGAAAATCAGTTTCCCAACGGCAGGACTATACTCTAAGGAAATTCCCATTAGCCATAATTATGAGACTTTTCCATTAACCTTGGCACTAGTTGCTTAAGAAAAAAGGAGCTGAATGAGAGGTATTTTCCACTACAAGTTAGGTTTTGCTACCAGCTAACCCAGATCAAAATTGTACACATCAATTTATATTATTAAAAAGCCTATTTGAGTCTCACCTTGTCCACTCTACCAAAATGATTAACTAATTAACAAGTGTGAAATCGCAGCCTGAAATGGAAAAGAGGTGAAGACGTAATTATATTGGAAAATTGATTGGTCTCCTTCATAGTCGACTAGCCCAAATTGTGAAATAGAAGGCAAAAAAATTTGAGAACAATTTAAATAACTTTAATAATATACTTGGTTAAAAATGCTACTTTGGTTACAATTAAAAGATTTATGTTTAATATTAGAAGTACGTCAACCTGTTTGGAAACATCATAATCTACATTTTACTGAACAAACTAAGCCTGGCATACATGGCGTGCTTGAAATTTAGAACTTTGGGGAGAGGTAGGGAGTATTTTTATTGGATTCTAACTTGCAAGACTTAGCTTCATTATTGCAAGTGTACACACAAATGGGTATGCGAGCACACACACACATTCTTTTGTTGTTGAAGCGATCAAGTTTGCTTCACAGAAGAGCTTGCTAAACAGTCTTGAAGTGAACATTTGGATGAAATCTCCCCTAAGACTACTACATGTGAACTGTACCCTTTAAAAAAACCCATTCTGTATGATCTGAGGGTGAGTCAATTTTATGAATTATGAATTCAGTCAAAATTATGAATACAGTTCATCTAAATAACAATTAAAGAACCTAACCAGTGAAAATCAAACTATTACTACACAGAAATCACTTATGGTTTTAGCATGTTAAAAAGTTTCTCAGAGGAAAAGCTTATATTGAATGTGTTTAAATAATTATAGTCCTTAGTTAATGTATAGTTAGATATACAATAGAATAATACTACACATTAAAAAACACCTATTTATGTACTAAATTTAAAGCCAGAACTATAGCAGTGAAAATAACACAATGGAATGTTGTTCATTCATTGTTTCATAGACTTTCATGATAAAGTAATGTAGAAGCTCAATAATAATAAAATATATTAGTTTTGATATAATCTTTTAAAAATCCAGACCTTTATTTCTCATAAGGCCTTCCAAAAGGAGTTATAAGAGTAAACTGTGATTTTCTGTATTGTAATCCAAAGAGAATTACTTAGGCTCTAAAATATAATTATGTATCATATTTGTGAAGTTTTTCTTAACACCTTTAAATATTATTTTTTGCATTTATAGTCCTGACAATGTTAGTCCTGATTTTTATCTGGTTCATAGGTGCTGACAATTTGTGCAAATGTAGGCAACTTCCTCTCAATTAAGATAATGAGGATCGAAACAAGTTTCTGGAAATCCACATGGGAGAACCGACAACCTACACGGTGAAAAGTCTGCAAACCTTATTATGGGAAGGAAAATGGGACTATTTAAAAAGGAAAAAGACAAGGCTTGCAGATAGGACATGAGAGCTGTCTCCAAGTAACTGAAGAGCTGTCATGTGGAATTGTGGTTTAAATTAGAATCCTATAATTATTCATTCATCTAACAAGTATGTATTGCATCCTTCCTATCTGCCAGACATGGTTCTTGGCACTGGGCATACAGTAGCAAACAAGAAAGATAACATCTCTCTTCTTATGAAGCTTACTTCAAATGGCTAAAACAGAAAATATACAAGTAAATAAATAAATGATTAAGAGCATGGTAATTTCATATGGTGCCAAGCACGGTGAAGATAAAACAACCAGGGAAATGGGGGACAGACAGAATGAGTTCTGAGTGGTCAGCGAAGAATTCTCTGAGGAGAGAATTTTTGATGTGAAAACTGAATGGGAAGCAAGAGTAGCTGTATAAAAAGCTGAGGGCAGAGCCTTCCAGGCAGAGCAAACACAAGCAAAATGGTCCTAAGAGTTGGAGGAGCCTACCATGTTGGAGGACTAGAAGGATGGCCAGGGTGGCTGGAGAAGGATGGTACAGGAAGATTGGCTTTTCATGACAATGGATTCCCAGAGGTTTTTAATAAATCTTTCTCTCTCTCTCTCTCTCTCTCTCTCTCTCTCTCTCTCTCAGTGAAATAGTAGATAGAACCAAAATAGACATAAAATCCCAAGTGCCACTCTGCTTGAAGCAGGGGGTGGGAGGCCCTCAGTGCACCTGTTCAGCTGAACTCCAAACGCTGATGGAGTCAAACTGCCTTCATTTTAGACATAGAGTAATGAGGTCCAGTGAGGATAAATTAGGAAACAGCATCATATAGAGGAAAGAGCCTGAAATAGACCAAATAGACCTTGGTTCAAAACCTGGCATGGTAAATTTAAGGCTTTGGATGAGTAGAGCCATTTCCATGCTCCTGGGTCTTGTCTGAGGACCGAAGCATGTGAATGAAGCCATCAGGGACAAGCCAGCCACCAAGCAGTCTGTCAATTGGCCACAAATGCACTAGTGAGAATAAGTAACATCACATGGGGCAAAAAAGGCCTACCCAACTGAGCCCTGACCAGATTACCAAACTATAGGATCAAGAGCAGATTACTTGTTGCTTTAAGCCACTAAATTGTGGAGTGCTTTGATATACAGCAAGAGATAAGTGATACAGAAATATCTGCTAGCCTAAAATCAAAAACATGCAGCACCAGATCTCAGATTGAGAGGCAGGAAGAGGCCTCTCTTGAAAACTCAAGAGTAGTCTGTTAGTAATCTGGAAGAATGTTAGTGGAGGCTTAAAACACAGTGTAAAAAATGCTATTGGAGACTGGGAAAGAGTGGCCTTGGGACTTCCCTGGTGGTGAACTGGTTAAGAATCCACCTGCCAATGCAGGGGATACAGGTTCGAGCCCTGGTCCAGGAAGATCCCACATGTCGCGGAGCAACTAAGCCCATGTGCCACAACTACTGAGCCTGCGCTCTAGAGCCCGCGAGCCACAACTACTGAGCCCACGTGCCACAACTACTGATGCCTGTGTGCCTAGAGCCCGGGCTCAGCAAAAAAGAGAAGCCACCGCAATGAGAAGCTCATGCACCGCAACAAAGAGCAGCCCCTGCTCGCCGCAGAGAAAGCCCGCGTGCAGCAACGAAGACCCAACGCAGCCAAATAAATAAATAAAATTAATTAATTAATTAATTTTTAAAAAAAGAGTGGCCTGTATTACGCAGTGACGGAACAAGTGGCAAGAATGTCACTGGTGATCATTCAGAAGATAGAAAATGTACATAATGCATTTGTGGATCTGACTAAAGAAATCTCTAGACAGAATGCTGAGAGTGTCAGTTGAGTGTTTCTGCCCATGTATAGTAGGGTACTGTAAGAGAGAAAAGAGTCAAATAAGGATATATTTGACTGCTAGCAAACTTAGAGTGAGTAAAGAAAAGGAGCCTAGAACTTGCCACATTGGAAAATAAAACTATTCTTCACACTTCATCTCTCCTGGAAGGAAAAAGATTTTCCAAGTAAGAAATGACCCTGGGGTAAAGATCACATCAAGAGCATTGCTATATGATACTCTGTTAGGACTTTACAAAGATTTCAATCTGGTCCTAGTAGATTCTTTCAAGTAGACAATATTGATTCTAAGAATCTTTAGGACACTGTGTCACAGCAGCAAGACATATTCAAAATGGAGAGAAGTCTGTCTCAAAAAGACTTATGGATGTAGCTTTGGGGCATGGAGTCGGCCCTTAACAGATCTGAAAAGTTTTTAAGAGAGTTTTGTGGTGACATCACTATGACCTAGGACTAAAAGAGATAATTCAAAATAAAGCGAGAAATAGGGATTCCTAACTTTCTATGGTCAGAAACAGGCTGAAAAGGCTACTCCACTGCCAACATGGACCATCAGTGGTCATTTCTAAACAAAACAAAGCAAAACAAAACTCAGAGGACAGAAGCAAGATCCCAGAAGTTAGGGCCAATAGTGGATAGGAACAATGGATTAGGGAACCACTACTAGAGAGTAGAACTGGATCTTAATTAAGTAAGGGGCCCTGACAACATGTGCCCAACTGAATTTCAAAATTGCAATGGACAAGTGATTGCTATTTTCCTTCCATTTCTTCTCTTCCTGAATGAGAGTATCTGCTGTGGTTCTCATGACCATATCATTTTATGTTGGGTGTATAGCAGATAGACAACTTGTCTTTCTATTTCACAGAACCCTGGATCAAGTGAAGGTGAACCCAAACAGCCTTATATGGGTTAGGACCTGATACAGATCACTAGATCATAGACATTGAGCCCCAAATCATGATTGGATGACATTTTGAGTGTCTTGGAACGGGGTGGATGCATTTTGCACATGGAAGGGATGTGAATTATTGTGACCAGAGGGCAAGTTACAAAGACAGCTGCAATAATCCTTCCATGCTGTATGCATGCCCCTTTGTGATATGACTTTGCTGTTCTTCCCATCAATGAGCAGATGGTATTTACCTACTTCTTGAATACAGCCATGTATATTGTACCTTGTAACTTGCTTTGTCACAGAAAGTACAGTGGAAGTGACAGTGTGTGAATTTTGAGGTCTCAGCAAGGCCTTACAGCTTCGAGTCTTGCCTTCTTAGAACACTGCTACCTTGTGAACAAGCCCAAGTTACTCTCCTTGATGCTGAGATATCAAGAGGCAAGAGAGATTATGAAGAGATGGAGAGAAGGGCCCGGCCATCTCAGCCATTACAGCAACTCTGACCAGACACATGCGTGGGGCCATCTTGCCTGTCCCCAGGCATCCCTCCAACTGACTGCAAATGCATGAATGAGCCCAGCAGACATCATGTGATGCAGAAGAACTTCCCATATGAGCTCAGCCAAACTACCAATGTACATAACTGAGTGAATAAATAATTGTTGTTCCAACTCCTGGGCTACTTATTTAGCTTTCTCAGACTATTACAGTTGATCCTTGAACAATGCAGACTTGAACTGCGTCCACTTGTATGCAGATTTTTTTCAATAATCAAGTACTACAGTACTGTATGGACCCATGGTTGGTCCAATATGCAGATGTGGAACCACAAATACGGAGGGCTGACTATAAAGTTGTAAGCAGATTTTCGACTTTGCAGGGGGTCGGTGCTCCTAACACCTGTGTTGTTCAAGGGTCGGCTGTATTTCATCTAAAAAAATTATACTATCTATCTTATTGTGAAGATTCAATGGATAACTTATGAAAAGTATTTGGCAATATCTATACATTCTAAGTAATTGATAAATGGTAGTTAGTAATGTGTGTAAAAATAATAATCATAACAACGACCTGCAATTTCAAACAACATGTTCAAGATAGTGATATAGAAGCAACTTTGGACAGAGACTGTTGTTGCCCAGGTCAAATTTCTTTTCCCTAGATGGCACTGCCTCGCCATACTTGTTAGCCTTCCTCTACGGTATTTATTTACTTGGAAGGAAAAAGAAAAAGAACGCCATATTTTAAAATCAACAATTCATTTATGTTAATAAGTTAGACTAATTTATGTCATGATGTCTCCGAGGGCAGAACTATAAAATATGGATGCAACTTATGAGAAGGCCGATTTGGGGAAATTAAAATGAATACATTTCTAAAACAGATCTTTCTATAGCTATAACAGGCTGCAGTGCCTTAAAAGATCTAGCATGTTCTGTCACTAAAGGCTACATTTCTTCTGTCAGGGCTATTGACACATAATTTGGCCAGATAATTTTTATTTCCCGTCCTAATACTGTACAATACTTATTCCGTTTTCTCAAAAATCCTCTGCATTTTAAAGGCTTAGTCAACAACCTAAATCTTAATATACAATCCATGCATTTAGAAATTCCACTGACATTTTCATTTTTAGACATGTATACATGTACTATAAAAGCAACCTGGGATATGAAAATTTTAAATTGGCCTTTTCTCCCTTGATTGAGATCAATACTCAGACCAATCCATTTTTTATGTGTTAACTGTCTGTTCATATGGCTGGAAGAAAAATAAACTCAATATGCTGTTGCCAAGAAATCTATGTATTCATTTACTAATTCATTTATCCAAAGAATATCTATGAAACATTTATCAAACTCTTCCTATACACTAAGCATCGTGCTATGTGGTATAAGATTGTATTTTATGCAAACAGTTACAATCAATACTTTGATGCCAAAGAAATAATGAAGACCCTTAAATATTTCTCAGATTCTAGTTTTCAGTATTTTATGTTGAGAGAGACTCATTATTTGTACACCTACATACCTAATTATTTGATACTTATTAAAACAAAATATATGCATTCAAGACATTTTCTTACTAAAAATAAAGTACAAGTGTACTGTAATAGCTATATATAGCTTATAAATGAAGTGAACTTCTGCTTAGGTCTGAATTTGATTTATGATAGTTAGAAACACTTCTGAGTTTATCTGGGTAGTGATGAAAATATATGCACCCTACAGTTATTCCATATTTGCAGTATATAATATGTGGCTACCTATGAGAAAAAAATTATGATATAATCAGCAAAAACAAAGTGTTTTATCTATTTCTTATCAGTATAATGCAAACACAGGTCAGGAGGTTATTTTATGTGAAATCTAAACAATTTCTAATATTCCCAGTTAAACAGAGCACTACTCTGGTTTGTCAGGACACTTTAGCTTTAATTAAGCTTGACAGATTGATTTCTCCCCTACCTTTTTAAACTTGAACTCAATATATATTTATAGTAAAATTTATACTTATATTTTAAATATTTTTATCATGATATTTCAAATATTGTCTTTATAACACATAAACAGAATCTCAAGAAAAGCAAGCTAGGTATTTTGGGACACTCTAGGAAAGTCTGATTTGGGAAGGAAAAATATAGTTAATAAAAGCCACCTTTGATGTTATTTAACACAAAAGCAAACATAGATCTTTTTATATTTGACATTAAAAATCTTATCATTTGCCTCCCTAAAGAAAGCACATACAGCTTTTATACAGACTGCACAGTAAAGAATAATAATATTTCTGTTTACTGAGATAACAACTGGCATTTCACTGTAAGTCAATGGTCTTTCATTGCTACAGCATATTAGACCTCAATCTGGCATCTACAAATGTCGAGTATAAAAAATATATATATAGGATGAAAATCAAAGCATGTTCCAAACTCCCCAAAAAAATAAAAAAAAAGGGAAACAAAGTTCACCTAAACATATTTGCTGCAGAAAGCAGTGTAATATTCAGCTGTCAATCTTGAAAAACAATGAGGGAGCCACACTGTCAGTAGGACAGGATAATAAAATCTCCAGCAGATGTTCAGGCAGGGCTCTAATTTTTACTGAACTCCCTTGGCAAGCATTTAATTTCTTTATCATATGCAAGCTCGGCAAATTGTACTTCATCAAAACTGTATTGTGAAATATTAATATTTCATATGATAACAAAACTGCATAGAATAACCTTTGTCATATTAAGAGCATCCAAATTTCAAATGTCAAGACTGAATTTTAATACATTTTAAGTAGACTCTTGAAATCGCATACTAAACTGTAATAAGGCTAATCTAAATTGGTATGCTATAATGCCACACAAATGTATAGTACATATAATACTTTAATAGATGTCTTTAGAAAGAGGCTGTGAAAAACATGTGTTTATAATACTGAGTTTTATACTACAATATTTCACCAATAAGAAAGCACAAAACTCATAAGAGAATAATAAATTCACAGAAATTTAATCACTAATTAGAGACAATATAAGAACACAAAACGAAAAGAAGTAGATCTCTATGAAGCAAAATGACTACTTTGCAAAATCAAGTACGGGAAAAAAATCATTTTTGAAAATAGAATTATATAAGCCCAAGGTGGCATTGTTATTTATGTCATTACAATCTGCACAGATACATTTAAAGTAGTTTTTGCACAAATATTTTGTTGTACGCACCATCAAAGTAAGTAAAGTGGAGCTTCCTAAAACCCCCGTCATTATATTTTATGTGCCAACTTTAATTTGCATTTGTCTATAACTCTCCTTTTGAACCAGCATCACAGACTTCTGAATTGGTAGATTAAATTCAAATTGGAGTTTCAGAAGGAAGTTAGCTCCCACATTTATTTCTGCTGGTGATCCTAATAAAGGCAACTGCTCTTAGGTTATTGAAAGAGACAGCTTCACAAATCAATGCATGTCACCAACAGAGCAAAGACAGATGTCTCTGATTAATCAGAATTCAATTTTTGTAAGCAAACAGGAAGTTCAAAGCAAACACTTTTTTTCCCCTACAATTCTTCCCTTATACCTGATTAGCCACCTATTTCTGTTTACATATAAAATTTTTTAAATAGCATAACTAAAATAGTCATTAAGTGATATCAGAGACTCAGTTTTTCTCAACGATTAAACATTTGATTATAGCTTCCAAGTAATTCTTAAGGAAGAATTGAAATAAAAACAAATGTATTGTCAGTATTCTACAAGGTTGTAAACAATTGATTAATGATATTCTAAAGCTAAATCCAATATGTTGTTTATTTTTACACTTTGTTTAACCAAAGTATTTCTAAGTATTCAGCCAATTTATGAAGAAACCTCCCTTTAGCTATTTAAACATAAAAATATTTAACCTTTTTTTTCATGCACTAGTTTTCTAACTTTTGAGGATTCTCTAGATATTCTTGATCACACTTACACATAGCATCTTGTAAAGCTGTCAGAATAAAACAGCTGTGATGGTTTAGCCATAATAACGCCAGCTATTGATCCTAGTAAGAGGTGAAAGAAGAGAATGTGCTTAATGGGGCATATTTCTTGCGTATTATTTTCTTTGCCTAAGGATAAGGCTGATTTAAATAATGATACTCTTTTCTCAGTCAGTAGATACACACATTCTTATACATTAATTATTACTAACTACTGGTAAGTACTAAATATATCGATAGGTGTAGCATTTAAAATTTTATCAATAAAGGGCCTAAAAATGTTAAATTTTGCTGCTTTTTTCTAATCCAAAACCGTGTAAGGATGCAACCCTCTACTGCATAAATTATTCCACTTTGAAAACATACACTTCTATGCTTTCTGTACTTTAAAGAATCAATCTGAACTTTAATATGTAGTTTATTTTCTACTAAGTATGTCCACTTGCATTGTGAGTACAAAGTCATAATATCAAATTAAACTCAGGTATTGTATTTGGGGAAAGGTTTCTGTATTTAAAAATTCAAGAAGAATCTTATTCCCAGCACCAGTAATTTACAATAAGTGATTTTTTTTGGCACGGCTTTGATTCCAGGATTATGTGCAAATAAAATTCATTGTCTCTCTAACTTTGAGTTGAGGCATATGTCCTCATTCACATACATCCAGAAATCACAAAACAATTAATAATGCCGACATAAGAATAAGTAAGTTTGTGATTATTAAATGAAATAGACACTCTGTAGTATTTATATTTTTGATGCTTCTTAGACAAAACACAATGAAAACTCTATGCCATTCCCCCTCCATGGGACAGAAGGAATAGAAGGAAATTAAAGACTCATTTGTAATAATAGGTTTTATCCAGTAGTTTAATAATAGTTATTTATAGGTCAGAAAAATCTTTCCATTATAATATTTATGCCCTAATTAAAATACATGATAGATATTTAAACATGACTTCAAAAATAATTTCTTACCTTATCAAGAGAGAAAGTTTTGGTCAGAGCAAAGCCCCATCCAGCTTCAAAAGCTCTACGAATCATTGATGAACTGCTAGTTGGAGTTGCACTGGCAAGACCAAAAGGATTTGTAAACTTCAATCCAGCCATTTCCACACTAATGTCCACCAGATCAATAGGAGTATAAAAGAGGGGTAGTTGAGGCGTGGCAGAAACTGAAGCTCCATATTGTGACTGCGAAAAAACAAATAGCCAATAATTATTCTTGTATCACATCTGATTTTCCCATATAATCTTTTACGAAAATCACTTCAACACAGCATTTAAATTAATATAGATTACATCGGTCTGTTTGGAGTGATGAAAATTAGCAAAAAAGTCAGTTAGCAGAGAACCAAATTCATATAATATCATTTTTTCTAATTTAAAAAGTAGTTTAGAGAGTACTAATGGAAATAATATCAATTAAATAAACAATAAAACTACACTTAAAACATTCTGAGATTCAAACACAAAAGGGAGTAATTTCAGAATTTATCTCCTTGGTCCCATTAGCCCAACCTTTTTGTACTTAATTTGTGGAAATGTCTTTAGTGCTCAGAGATAAGGGCAACAGCAAGTCAGGAGTCCTAAATTCAATTTCCAGTAACCTCACTCTATTTATGAGATTTTAGGAAAGCCACCTAACACATCCTTTCCTTTTCTTCTTTACCGTTTTCAGTACAGCAGCATGAATGCTGGTTGCCTAATTTCCTACCTCCTAGGGATCCTGGAAAATGCAGGAGATCAAAAGCCACAGGGAGACATCTAATTTGGAAAGTGGGTAATGTATTCATGTGCACGAGGGGACTTTCTTCAGAAACCAAACAGGTACCAAACAGTATAGAAATTTCAACTGTAATCTCTCAAAACTGTAAAACTACCTTTGTTAAATGAACAGTTAAAAGCAACTTTGCATTACTGGAAAGATTCAATCAAAAAACCCTTTACAAAGTGCATGGCCCACTGAAACACAGTAGGTGCTTGCTAAATGTTGTCTCTCTGATTGCAGAGGTTATTGAACATTTCATCAGGTCTTTTGTTTGTAAAATGTCTCTGTCTCTGAGGAGCTTCAAGATGGCGGAAGGGTAAGATGTGGAGATCACCTTCCTCCCCACAAATACATCAGAAATACATCTACATGTGGAACAACTCCTACAGAATACCTACTGAATGCTGGTAAAAGGCCTCACACCTCCCAAAAGGCAAGAAACACCCCACATACCTGGGTAGGGCAAAAGAAAAAACAGAGACAAAAGAATAGGGACGGGACCTGCACCAGTGGGAGGGAGCTGTAAAGGAGGAAAGGTTTCCACACACTAGGAAGCCCCTTTGCGGGTGGAGACAGCAGGTGGCGGAGGGGGAAACAGAACCACGGAGGAGAGCACAGCAACAGGGGTGCAGGGGGCAAAGCGGTGAGATTCCCGCACAGAGGATCGGTGCCGACCGGCACTCACCAGCCCAAGAGGCTTGTCTGCTCACCCGCCGGGGCAGGCGGGGCTGCGAGCTGAGGCTCGGGCTTCGGTCGGAGCGCAGGGAGAGGACTGGGGTTGGCGGTGTGAACACAGCCTGCAGGGGCTTAGTGCGCCACGGCTGGCCGGAAGGGAGTCCAGGGAAAAGTCTGGACCTTCCGAAGAGGCAAGAGACTTTTTCTTCCCTCTTTGTTTCCTGGTGCGCAAGGAGAGAGGATTAAGAGCACGGCTTAAAGGAGCCCCAGAGACGGGCGCGAGCCGTGGCTATCAGAGCGTACCCCAAAGACGGTCATGAGACGCTAAGGCCGCTGCTGCCGCCACCAAGAAGCCTGTGTGCAAGCACAGGTCACTATCCACACCTCCCTCCCGGGAGCCTGTGCAGCCCGCCACTGCCAGGGTCCCGTGATCCAAGGACAACTTTCCCAGGAGAACACATGGAGTGCCTCAGGCTGGTGTAACGTTATGCCGGCCTCTGCCGCCACAGGCTCACCCCACATCCGCACCCCTCCCTCCCCCCGGCCTGAGTGAGCCAGAGCCCCCGAAGCAGCTGCTCCTTTAACCCCATCCTGTCTAAGCAAAGAAGAGATGCCCACAGGTGACCTACAAGTGGTGGTGGGGGGGCGAATCCAAAGCTGAACCCCGGGAGCTGTGCAAAAAAAGAAGAGAAAGGGAAATCTCTCCCAGCAGCCTCAGGAGCAGCGGATTAAATCTCCACAATCTACTTGATGTACCCTGCGTCTCTGGAATACCTGAATAGACAATGAATCATCCCAAATTGAGGAGGTGGACTTTGGGAGCAATGATATATATATATATTCTTTTTCCCTATTTCTCTTTTTGTGAGGGTGTATGCGTATGTTTCTGTGTGTGATTTTGTCTGTATAGCTTTGCTTTTACCATTTATCCTAGGGTTCTGTCTGTCCACTTTTTTTTTTTTGTAATACTTTTCAGCATTTGTTATCATTGGTGATTTTGTTTTTTGGTTTGGTTGTTCTTTCTTTCTTTTTTTAATTACATTAAAATATTTTTTGTAACTATTTTTTGTTTTTTATTATAATATTTTTTTTAAAAAACCTTTTCTTTCTGCCTTTTATTCTGAGCTGTGTGGATGACAGGCTCTTGGTGATCCAGCCAGGCCTCAGGGCTGTGCCTCTGAGGTGGGAGAGCCAAGTTCAGCACATTGGTCCACCAGAGACCTCCCAGCTCCACGTAACATCAAATGGCAAAAATCTCCCAGAGATCTCCATCTCAACACCAAGACCCAGTTCCACTCAACGATCAGCAAGTTACAGTGCTGGACACCCTATGCCAAACAACTAGCAAGACAGGAACATAACCCCACCCATTAGCAGAGAGACTGCCTAAAATAATAATAAAGCCATAGACACACCAAAACACAGCACCAGACGTGGACCTGCCCACCAGAAAGACAAGATCCAGCCTCATTGACCAGGACACAGGCATTGGTCCCCTCCACCAGGAAGCCTAAACCTACTGAACCAACCTTAGCCACTGGGGGTAGACACCAAAAACAATGGGAACTATGAACCTGCAGCCTGCAAGAAGGAGACGTCAAACACAGTAAGTTAAGCAAAATGAGAAGACAAAGAAACACATAGCAGATGAAGGAGCAAGGTAAAAACCCAGCAGACCTAACAAATGAAGAGGAAATAGGCAGTGTACCTGAAAAAGAATTCAGAATAATGATAGGAAATATGATCCAAAATCTTGGAAATAGAATGGAGAAAATAGAAGAAACGATAACAAGATCTAGAAGAACTAAAGAGCAAACAAACAATCATGAGCAACACAATAAATGAAATTAAAAATTCTCTAGAAGGGATCAATAGCAGAACAACCGAGGCAGAAAAACGGATAAGTGACCTAGAAGATAAAAGAGTGGAAATAACTACTGCAGAGCAGAATAAAGAAAAAAAAGAAAGAATTGAGGACAGTATCAGAGAACTCTGGGACAATATTAAACAAACCAACATTCGAATTATAGGGGTCCCAGAAGAAGAAGAGAAAAAGAAAGGAACTGAGAAAATATTTGAAGAGATTATAGTCGAAAAATTCCCTAATATGTGAAAGGAAATAGTTAATCAAGTAAGTCCAGGAAGGACAGAGAATCCCATACATGATAATTCCAAGGAGAAGTACACCTTCAAGACACATATTAATCAAACTATCAAAAATTGAATACAAAGAAAAAATATTAAAAGAAGCAAGGGAAAAACAACAAATAACATACAAGGGAATCCCCATAAGGTTAACAGCTGATCTTTCAGCAGAAACGCTGCAAGCCAGAAGGGAGTGGCAGGACCTATTTAAAGTGATGAAAGGGAAAAACCTACAACCAAGATTACTCTATCCAACAAGGATCTCATTCAAAGTTGATGGAGAAATTAAAAACTTTACAGACAAGGAAAAGATAAGAGAATTCAGCACAACCAAGTCAGTTTTAAAACAAATGCTAAAGGATCTTCTCCAAGCAGGAAACACAAGAGAAGGAAAAGACCTACAATAACAAACCCAAAACAAGAAGAAAATGGTAACAGGAACATACATATCAATAATTACCTTAAATGTAAATGGATTAAATGCTCTAACCAAAACACATAGACTGGCTGAAGAGATACAAAAACCAGAGCTGTATATACGCTGTCTACAAGAGACCCACTTCAGACCTAGGGACACATACAAAGTGAGGGCATGGAAAAAGATATTCCATGCAAATGGAAATCAAAACAAAGCTGGAGTAGCAATTCTCATATCAGACAAAATAGACTCTAAAACAAAAACTATTACAAGAGACAAAGAATGATGCTACATAATGATCAAGGGATCAATCCAAGAAGAAGATATAACAATTATAAATATTTATGCACCCAACATAGGAGCACCTCAATACATAAGGCAAACACTAACAGCCATGAAAGGGGAAATCGACAGTAACACAATCATAGTAGGGGACTTTAACACCCCACTTTCACCCATGGACAGACCATCCAAAAAGAAAATAAATAAGGAAACACAAGCTTTAAATGCTACATTAAACAAGATAGACTGAAATGATATTTATAGGACATTCCATCCAAAAAAAACAATACACTTTCTTCTCAAGTCCTCATGGAACATTCTCCAGGATAGATCATATCCTGGGTCACAAATCAAGCCTTGTTAAATTTAAGAAAATTGAAATTGTATCAAATATCTTTTCTGACCACAACGCTATGAGACTAGATATCAATTACAGGAAAAATCTGGAAAAAATACAAACACAGGGAGGCTAAACAATACACTACTTAATAACCAAGAAATCACTGAAGAAATCAAAGAGGAAATCAAAAAATACCTAGAAACAAATGACAATGAAAACAGGACGACTCAAAACCTGTGGGATGCAGCAAAAGCAGTTCTAATAGGGAAGTCTATAGCAATACAATCCTACCTTAAGAAACAAGAAACATCTCAAATAGACAACCTAGCCTTACACCTAAAGCAATTAGAGAAAGAAGAACAAAAAAACTCCAAAATTAGCAGAAGGGAAGAAATTATCAAGATCAGATCAGAAATAAATGAAAAAGAAATGAAGGAAACGATAGCAAAAATCAATAAAACTAAAAGATGATTTTTTGAGAAGATAAACAAAACTGATAAACCATTAGCCAGACTCATCAAGAAAAAAATGGAGAAGACTCAAATCAACAGAATTAAACATGAAAAAGGAGAAGTAACAACTGACACTGCAGAAATACAAAGAATCATGAGAGATTACTACAAGCAACTATATGCCAATAAAATGGACAACCTGGAAGAAATTGGACAAATTCTTAGAAAAGCACAACCTCTGAGACTGAACCAGGAAGAAGTAGAAAATATAAACAGACCAATCACAAGCACTGAAATTGAAACTGTGATTAAAAATCTTCCAACAAACAAAAACCTAGGATCAGATGGCTTCACAGGCAAATTCTATCAAACCTTTAGAGAAGAGCTAACACCTATCCTTCTCAAACTTTTCCAAAATATAGCAGAGGGAGTAACACTCCCAAACTCATTCTATGAGGCCACCATCACCCTGATACCAAAACCAGACAAAGATGTCACAAAACAACAAAACTACAGACCAATATCATTGATGAACTTAGATGCAAAAATCCTCAACAAAATACCAGCAAACAGAATCCAACAGCACATTAAAAGGACCATACACCATGATAAAGTGGGGTTCATCCCAGGAATGCAAAGATTCTTCAATATACGGAAATCAATCAATGTGATACACCATCTTAACAAATTGAAGGAGAAAAAACATATGATCATCTCAATAGATGCAGAGAAAGCTTTCGACAAAATTCAACACCGATTTATGACAAAAAACCTCCAGAAAGTAGGCATAGAGTGAACATATCTCAACATAATAAAGGCCATATATGACAAACCCACAGCCAACATCATCCTCAAAGGTGAAAAACTGAAACTATTTCCACTTAGTTCAGGAAGAAGACAAGGTTGCCCACTCTCACCACTATTATTCAACATAGTTTTGGAAGTTTTAGCCACAGCAATCAGAGACGAAAAAGAAATAACAGGAATCCAAATTGGAAAAGAAAATAAAGCTGTCACTGTTTGCAGATGACATGATAATATACATACAGAATCCTAAAGATGCTACCAGAAAACTACTAGAGGTATAATCAGTGAATTTGGTAAAGTAGCAGGATACAAAATTAATGCACAGAAATCTCTTGCATTCCTATACACTAATGATGAAAAATCTGAAAGAGAAATTTAGGAAACACTACCATTTACAACTGCAGTAAAAAGAATAAAATACCTAGGACTAAACCTACCTAAAGAGACAAAAGACATGTATGCAGAAAATTATAAGACACTGATGAAAGAAATTAAAGATGATACAAATAGATGGCGAGATATACCATGTTCTTGGATTGTAAGAATCAACATTGTGAAAATGACTCTACTAACCAAAGCAATCTACAGATTCAATGCAATCCCTATCAAACTACCACTGGCATTTTTCACAGAACTAGAACAAAAAATTTCACAATTTGTATGGAAACACAAAAGACCCTGAATAGAAAAAGCAATCTTGAGAATGAAAAACGGAGCTGGAGGAATCAGGCTCCCTGATTTCAGACTACACTACAAAGCTACAGTAATCAAGACAGTATGGTACTAGCACAAAAACAGAAATATAGATCCATGGAACAGGATAGAAAGCTCAGGGATAAACCCACGCACATATAGTCACCTTATCTTTGATAAAGGAGGCAAGAATATAGAATGGAGAAAAGACATCCTCTTCTAAAAGTGGTGCTGGGAAAACTGGACAGGTACATGTAAAAATAAAGAAATTAGACACTCCCTAACAGCATACACAAAAATAAACTCAAAATGGATTAAGGACCTATATGTAAGGCCAGAAACTATCAAACTCTTAGAGGAAAACATAGGCAGAACACTCTATGACATAAATCACAGCAAGATCCTTTTTGACCCACCTCCTAGAGAAATGGAAATAAAAATAAACAAATGGGACCTAATGAAACTTAAAAGCTTTTACACAGCAAAGGAAACCATAAACAAGATGAAAAGACAACCCTCAGAATGGGAGAAAATATTAGCAATTGAAGCAACTGACAACAGATTAATCTCCAAAATTTACAAGCAGCTCATACAGCTCAATATCAAAAAACAAACAACCAATCCAAAAATGGGCAGAAGACCTAAATAGATATTTCTCCAGCAAAGATATACACATTGCCAACAAACACATGAAAGAATGCTCAACATCATTAATCATTAGAGAAATGCAAATCAAAACTACAATGCGATATCATCTCACACTGGTCAGAATGGCTCTCATGAAAAAAATCTACAAACAATTAATGCTGGAGAGGATGTGGAGAAAAGGGAACCCTGATACACTGTTGGTGGGAATGTAAATTGATACAGCCACTATGGAGAACAGCATGGAGGTTCCTTAAAAAACTAAAAATAGAACTACCATATGACCCAGCAATCCCACTACTGCGCGTATACCCTGAGAAAACCGTAATTCAAAAAGATTCATGTACCACAATGTTCATTGCAGCTCTGTTTACAATAGCCAGGACTTGGAAGCAACCTAAGTGTCCATCGACAGATGAATGGATAAAGAAGATGTGGCACGTATATACAATGGAATATTACTCAGCCATAAAAAGAAACAAAATTGAGTTATTTTGAGGTGGATGGACCTAGAGTCTGTCATACAGAGTGAAGTAAGTCAAGAAAGAGAAAAACAAATTCCGCATGCTAACACATACATATGGAATCTAAAAAAAAATGGTCATGAAGAACCTAGGGGCAAGACGGGAATAACGATGCAGACCTACTAGAGGATGGACTTGCGGACATGGGGAGGGGCAAGGGTAAGCTGGGACAAAGTGACAGAGTGGTAGTGTATATATAGACATATATACACTACCAAATGTAAAATAGATAGCTTGTGGGAAGCAGTCGCATAGCACAGGGAGATCAGCTCATTGCTTTGTAACCAGCTAGAGGGGTGGGCTAGGCAGTGTGGGAGGGAGGGAGACGCAAGAGGGCAGAGATATGGGGATATATGTATATGTATAACTGATTCACTTCGTTATAAAGCAGAAACTAACACACCATTGTAAAGCAATTAGACTCCAATAAAAATGTAAAAAAAAAAAAGTATCTGTCTCTCTCTTTCTCTTCCTCCTTCCCTTTCTCTCTGTTTATCTCTGAAAGACAAATAATACTGGCAAATATAAAGAGGATGAATTTTCTCAGCCAAAGTGGTTACTGAATGGACAGGTCTAGTTAATTGTAAGTTAGAACTCTTTTCTCTTGTGAATCATCACTCAAAAGTTGTTTGAGCAGAACTTTAATTTTACAGGAATGTGTCTTATGTAGATAAAGATTGCCATGACCTGCATAAAAATTATTTCTAGACCGCCACCATTTATAATGCAAAGTTAAGTTCACGTAATATGTAAAAAGGCATCAAACTTGTCAATTGAAAGACTAATGTGTCTCTGGTGCCTGCAAAGAGGTACCTGATGGCATCTAGCCTTCAGCTGTGGCAGGCATCTTCTGCCAACAATGTTCTGGGTTTCAAGGGACATTTCTGAATGTTGTGCAGTCCTATTGTGAGCACAATGTCTTCTGTTCTCACGTGGATGGCAATACTATTAAAAGGATTATTAGCAAAGACAAAAGTTATAATGTATAATATAAGGAAGTGAGGGATAATCAGAGTCATGTTAATTTGAGGTGTGTGTCTGTCTGTGTCTGTGTGAGTATGTACAGGGATAGGTGAGGAAATAAACATCTTCAGTGAGATTTTTTTAGCTCTGAATAATCATAATTTAAATTGAATCAAGGAACTTCAAGGTTAGACTATGGAAGAATTTCCTGACACCACAATTTGGTTAACACCAGGGAAATTTTAGAAGCCCCTTCCATGTTTGAGGAGCCTTAGAAACTTTGGGCAATCTTTGATCTGATGATGATAGCAGAAATACTTATGTTTCCATGTTCATTATTAGGTGAGGTGAATGACTCCACATTTTCTCCTTTTTTCATGGCTTTGTACTGAAATAACTAATCTCTTCAATCTCACAGATGAATTTTAGTTTTTCAATAATTACAGCTATATAGCATTAGACAATAGCCCAAGGACGTAGATATATATGTGTAGTTTAACTTGCATTTCTTAATTTACGTAGTTTTAAATACATAAAGCATTGCTTTGGAATTCTTAAGAAGGCTGCTGCCTTAATATTTAGAAAGGGAATGATGTGGCCAAACTCTGCAAGATTTTCCTTAAGCTTCAAAACAAAATCGAAAAGCAAACAACAAAACAAATAACAAAAAAATCAATAAACACACAAATGTCAAATGAGCAGTATACTTTCTTATAAAAATGTATATTTTATTTCATTGACAAAACTACTACTGATGTATATGCAGATATGACATAACCTAAAATCTTTAGTTGTAATAGGCAGTCTTTTTTCATATTGTACATACAGGGCTATTTTTTTGTTTTGTCTTTGTGCCTTTTTACCACAGTGTGGTGCTACAGCAAACCAGTCTGGTCAACCTCACACTATACTCAAGCCTTAATGTACGCTTCATTTTCTGAAATTTAAAAGCTTGTTCCCCTCTGCACCCTTGCTCAGGGAACTTAAGCATCTCAGATTTCAGCTCTCACCACAAGGCTAGTTCCTCCCAAATCCAAATTGCAACCTCCAAATTCAGATTTCCAAGAGACTTCAAGACCTTTGGATGTGGATGCTTTGTCATTAATTCAAACTCAACTCCTTCAAAATGTACCTCATCGTACATTCCCTTCTAAAGAATATGTTATTCAAATTTTCAATTTCAGACTGTATTATTTTTCCAGTCATCTGATAGTGTTAGTAAGCAATGAATGTAAGAAACAACCTAGATGTTGAATAATGAGGACTAGCTCCCCAATGATGCAACTGTACAAAGAATGTTATACTGGTGTCAGGAATGACACAGAAAAAAAGAATGTATTGACATAGAAGAGTGATTATCCTGTAATAAGTGAAAAAATTAGTGATGAACAAAACAGACAAGGTCTCTGGAGCTTACATACAGAAAAATGTAAATAAAACTACCCACCAACCAACTGAACACAAAATTAAAACCACAGATCATTCATCACACTGTCACTTGTCTCCATGCATTATCTTAGGTATTCCGACTAGCCTGAAATATAACCTAACACTTTCTTCACCCATCAAGCTCCTAATCATCCTTCGAAACTCAACTCATTCATGCAAGAATATGCTTCCTGGGGCATTTCCTTAATAGACTTCATATAGTTGTCTAAAGTAGCTGACTCTTTTCTTTGATATTTTATCATTTAAAATATGGCTGTACCTCAGTAGTCATCATACTGTGCAGTACATGTTGATTTTCTCTTCAAACAGAGCATAAGCTCCTTGAAGGCAGAGACTATAACCTATTCAAATTAGTATCTCCATTAGAATTTGAAATATTTGCAAAATATATGTTTAGATTACATTATATCATATTATATATAAAATACTTACTCTTAAAGGCAAATCTGCCCCTTGTAGAGACAAAGATAAATAAAATCACTTTACCATAAGGCAACTCTCATCATTTATATCTTTATAATTATTTTTAATACACAATGCTTTTCGACATTCTCATTGTCCTTTGTTGGATACCTCATTTACCTTCTATTTTCTGAAACTGAGGAGTCTGCTAAAGTAGTTAAAAGGGTTAAATACAGGAACTTGAATTTTAAAAAATTTCCCCCTTCTCTCCACTCTCTAATTCAGGAATCAACTTATAATCTGGACATCACCACAATCTCTCTTGTTGTTCAAAATGCACTTAATAGAAACAAAAAGAAAACTACAGAATCAAAAGAGACTGAAGTGATAAAGAACTGAGATCAGGATGGAGGGCAAGGGTAAAAATAGAGATTAAGGAAAAACTAAATATTCAGCAGATTTTTAGAGAGTAAAAATAAAAAGTAACACTTCTTTTATAAAAGCCATTGTCAGCCACATGAGATATTGAGAATGAGAGAGATGTCTAAAGATGACTTTTGTAAAAATTTCCTTTTTCCCCCTCAGAATTTTTTAGGGGAGACTGAGAAAAGATTTTAGTTACTTACAATTCAATCTAAAAAAAAATAACTCGATGACATGCATAGACCATGAGAGTTCCCAAATTTATATGAGTTACACTTAAATGTTCTCATTTCATTTCCATTTACAAAATCCTTCAAGGAGCTTCACTACCTGCAGAATACAGCATTATCTCTTCAGCACTATATAACCCCAGTTGTGATCTGGGCTCTTCCCTTTCCCTACACTTTCTAATCACATCTTTCGCCCTTTCTAATCTCATCTACTACCATTCCCTCACAACATCTTATACTTCAGTTTATTAAACCACTTACAATTTCTCAAACAAAACAATGTCATTAATGCATCTATGCATTATGACTTTTTATTTTTCCTAAAATGTTACCTCCTGCCTGGCTTTTCTGCTCTGAAAATTCCAACTAATCCTGCAAGAGTCAGTCTTGCTGTCATCTCCACCAGGAAACTTCCCCAGCTATCCACAAGCTCACCTGTTCCCTTATCATACTCTGTACTTGGTTGCTTACATGTATGTGTCTCCCATCTAATTTACTTCCAGCACCAAGCATAAGACTTAACAGAAAGATGCTTAAAATATTTGTTGAATGCATCAGACTACTGTCCATGGGTACTTAGCCTCTTTTTTACATCAGTTCCCATAAGATGATAATCAGTTTAGATGAAATAATCATTAACTGTATTCCAGATATTTAAAAAGTCCAATATTCTATTATTTTAATGTAGAGTAACATTCGACTCTTACCTCTGGAAGACTACTGAATTTATTAGCAAAGCCTCTCAAAAGAGCCATCTAGTAGGAATGGTAAATAACTGTTCTAGGCAATCAAGTTCCTTATGTAAATACAGGCATTCTATAATTCAGTCACACAAAGTGACGTAAAAATTCATCTCACAATTTTGCTAGGATCCAGCTTAAAATAACACATTTTTAGGCCCTCCATGACTTTTAACTTCCAGATTCAAATGGACTCCTTTGGTTCCAGGTAACAGAAACTAGGTTCAGAAGATTATTATGAGGGTATAGAAGTATCTCATGTAACAGCAGGAAAACAGCAAGGCATCCAGGAAGAGCTGGGAATCCTCATGGAAAGCCATAGGATCTGTCTCTTGCTCTCTCTTCTGTGTGCATCTAGGTTTATTCTGTCTCTGCAAATTGACTTCCTCTGCTTCATTATCCAGAATGGTTGATATTTTATAGGTCTAGCCCAGACATTTTTAACTCTACATTTTAAAACATTTGGAGAGTTTTTTAAAAATTCTGATATCTTGGCAAGAGAGACTCCATGCTAATTACATCAGAATTGCTCTGAGTAGGACTCAAGCACTGTAATTTTTAAAAATCTCTCCAGGAGACTGCACTGTGCATCCAAGCTTGAAAATCATTTCTTTAGCCGTATTAATGCTTCTCTTAATTCTTATTCTCAAGTGAGACATTCAAGTTTAGCCACCATCATCTTAAATGTCTACATTTTTCATATAAGCTGGGCACATACTCTAAAAAGTGCTTAACTGCTTAAAAGGCATTAGTTCTGACAACCATCAATACATTTTCCAAATATTAAGGCCCACTGTAAAAATAGGTCACTTACTTTATTCTCAAAATGAACAAGATACTTGTCTATTTGCAAATAATACTTATGCTGGGCCTAGTGATAAGTGTTTTGTACTTATTCTCTCTTTTTGATCACAACTCTTCAAGTTAGGCACCATTCTCCTATTGAAGATGAGAAAAGTGAGGTTCAAAGAAAGTAAATTACTTGTCCAAAGATAAGCAGCTAATATGTGGTAGAGCAAGATCTGAATTCAGAGCTTTCCCTTACTACATTATATCAAGTTGCCCCTATTTACATAAACATTGTTTTTCTAAAGTATTAATGCCCTCAAAATAGGAAACTGACTTAAAAATTATTCATGATGATTTGATTAAACACACACACACACACACATGTACACATGCACTTTAAAATCTATTATCAAAAATGAAAAGTAGGGCTTCCCTGGTGGTGCAGTGGTTAAGAATCTGCCTGCCAACGCAGGGGAGATGGGTTTGAGCCGTGGTCCGGGAAGATCTCACATGCCGCAGAGCAACTAAGCCCGTGCTTACTACAACTACTGAACCTGCGCTTTAGAGCCCGCGAGTCACAACTACTGAGCCCACATGCCACAACTACTGAAGCCCATGTGCCTGGAGCCCGTGTGCCTGGAGCCCATGCTCCACAACAAGAGAAGCCACCACAATGGGAACCCCATGCACCGCCACAAAGAGTAGCCCCCACTCACGGCAACTAGAGAAAGCCTGTGCACAACAATGAAGACCCAACGCAGCCAAAAATAAAATTAATTAATTAAAAAAAAAAAAAACACTGGCAAACAGACTCTTATACCTAAGGTCCAAATTAAAAAAAAAAAAGAAAGAAAAATATATACCAGTCAGATATTAACGAGATAATCAATCATAATGCCTTTCATTTGAGAATAGAAATAAAAACAAGTACAATGCTACACTACAATGACCTATTATTTTATTATTACTCTTTATCACTGGTATTCTTCTATTATACCTGGCTGGGTCATGGAATCACAGACAGAGAAATTTTCATATATAATTGTTATTCTGTTGAGGGAAAAGCAAATCACATCATAATTATGTATCCCAATTTCACTTTTTCCCTAATTTGCTTTAGTAGAATGATTTTTTTTTAAGAAAGCACTGTTAAAAGCAAGACTATTGGTAGTGTTATGTTTAATTGAAGAAGAGAAAATAACTATCACTATGTTGCTTCCAATTTAAAATCCTCAAACAGCTTTCACTTACTCACTTTATTTATATTTCATTGTGATATAACTATAATGGTCCCTATCTTGGGGTACAGCTGTTCTAGAAGCATCCATTCTGAGATTATTTTAAGGCAAAGAATAAATAACATTGTGCAGCTACTTACAGCTAGATTAATTCATAGGTTGGATTAATGCATTAATTAACTCCAGCTCAGTTACTTTGCCCTTTGAAGAAATATCCGAGGGAAAAAAACTTACCAGGCAGAAATTAATTTGGATTAGCTGTTTCCATGATGGAAAAGCCTAGGTACAGTGATTATAATTATAACATAAAATCAGATTTCATTTCTCCATTTTGAGAAATTATTATTTATAATGAAAATTTTAGAAAGATATGAGTCTATAAAAAAGTTTCTAAAAAATAATGATCCCATTTTATTCACTTAAAGGACTATATTCACATTGCTTTTAATAAGATATTTGTAACCTGAACACAAAATAAGGCTACAAAATTAAATGATATTAACTCAAATCAATGTGATCTTTTTTCTCCATCTAAACCCTATCTTCACGCCTAACTACCAGCTGTTAAGCAACTTAAAGTAGTATCATGCAAACATTCCTCTGTTCTTCAATAAAAAAACTATTCCTCCCTTAGTTTTTCCCATTTACTTTATTATGACACTGCCATTTATCCAGCTTAAGCCAAAAATCTGTGAATAATTCTTGATATTGTTCTCTCTCATTCCCCATTTCTCTTCCACCAGCAAATCTAATGACAGTGTCTCCAAAATATATGAATCCAAGCACTTCCATCCATTTTCACTGCCACCATTATCTGTTACTGGGACTATTTCTTACTGGTTTCCCCAGTTTCCCCATTTTCCTTGCCTCCTACTGAAATCCACTCTTTACTTTGCACCAGAATAGCCTTTTAAATACATAAATTTGATTGTTTAAAATTTTTAATTGGCTTCTCATTGCATTTTGTTAATATTCAAACTCTTTATTATAGTCTACAAGATCCTTCATGATTTGGTCCTGTGTCCCTATCCAAACTTACCTTATTCCACTCTCTATATAAATATACATATCAGTCACATGTGATTTCCACCAAACTCTATCTTTCCCTGGGGGTCTGCATGTACTCTTCTACCTGGCATGTTTTGTTTTTTTTTTTGTTTTTTTTTTCCTTTAATTCTTCAGTTTCCATGTAAAACTTTACTCCCATTTCCAAGTACCAGCACTTTTGGCAACTGCTATAGACTGAACTGTGTTCTCCCCAAATTCATATATTGAAGCCCTAACCCCCAAGGTGATGGCATTTAGAGACTGGGCTTTTGAGGGTTACTTAGGTTAAGATGAGGACGTGAGGTCATGAAGGTGAGGCCCTCATGATGGAATTAGTGCCCTTATAGGAAGAGACACCGGAGAGCTAGCTCACAGCTCACTTGCGCTCCTCTCTCCCTCTTTCTCTCTCTCTCTCTCTTTCTAGCTCACTCTCCACCATGTGAGTACACAGCAAGAAGGTGGCCACCTACAAGCCAGGAGAACCCTCACCAGAACCCGATCATGGTGGCACCCTGATCTCAGACTTGTAGCCTCCAGAACTGTGAGAAAATAACTTTCTGGTGTTTAAGCTACCCACTTCATGGTATATTGTTATGGTGGCCTGAGCTGAGTAATAGAGCAACCCAATGTAGAATCACCAATGAGTCAAGTGAACTTGTAAAACATGCTTCCTAAATCTCATGTGTCCCATGACCTAAAATGTTTCCTAGGCATATTCAATTTCTCAACAATATTTACAAAGTGCTTACTATATGGTAGACATTGTGACCAGGTCTAGGGACAGAGCAGTAAACAAATTACACTTTCTAGTTTCATGGATCTTATACAAAGTGATGGGGACTAGGGGGTGGGACACAAACACAAACATAGATTAGTGTATCTCTGTGTGTGTGTGTGTGTGTGTGTGTGTGTGTGTGTGTGTGTGTGTGTGAGATAGTGTGATTCATAATGAAAGGTATATATTTGGTCTTTGTCCTGTTTTCTCACACATTGCTCCTAAAACTCTTGGACTTTCCTCAATGATGAAAACAATGGAAGTGTCTTTTGCTATGTCAATGAGGTGACTTTTGGAAAGAACCAAAGGATGGGGGCTGGTTGCCAGGAGAATCAACCTTGTGGTAAGTCGGAACTTTCAGTCCCACCCACCTGTCTCCCTGACCTCAGTGGAGGGGAGAGGGGCTGGAGGTTCAATCAATCGCCAATGGCCAATGATTTAATCAATCATACCTAGGTAATGAAGCCCTATAAAAATCCAAAAGAACAGGATGTGGAGAGCTTCCAAGGTAGGAATACCAGATTTGGGTGAGAGTGGTGTGCCTGGTGAAGGCATGGAAACTCCGTGCCCTTTTTCCATATCTTGCCCTATATAATAATTCTTCCATCTGACTATTCCTGAGTTATATCCTTTTATTATAAACCAGTGATCTAGTAAGTAAAATGTTTCTCTGACTTCTATGAGCCACTCTAGGAAATTAATTGAACCCAAGGAGGGGATCATGGAAACATCTGATTTATAGCCTGTCAGAAGTACAGATAACAACCTGCTCTTGTGATTGGCATCCTAAGATAGAGGGGGGTCGCTGGAACCTCCTATAGCCTATTAGTCAGAAACACATGTGATAACCTGGGCTTGGTGACTGGTATCTGAAGTGGTAGAAGGGAGGAAGGTGTCAGTCTTGTGGGATTGACCCCTTCCCTGTGGGATATGACACTTATCCCCAAGTACATAGTGTCAGAATTGAGTTAAATTGTAGGATACCCAACTGGTGTCCTGAGCATTGCTTGGTGGTGTACAGAACCACTCCCGCTCTACACACACATGTTGGTATTAAGTCCAGGGACCCAAAATATTGTGTTTTAAAGTGGTTTTTCCTCAGAAATAGAATGCAGAATATGTGGGTTAAGGAATAGTATGGCTGGGGTCAGGGAAGTTTTCCATTTGGTACGCACAGAGGCTTCTTTAATAAAGTAACACCTGAGCAGATACCAGAAGGAGGTGAGCAAAGGGTCATGTGTGTATCAACAGAGTTTTGGTATACCCTTTTCATGACTTTGAAATGCATGGCCCAATTTATCAGTTTAGTTACGGCAATAACATTGGTTTCTACCTTCTGCTAAGTATAATATCATCCATTAAGAAAACAGAATGTATCAGTCTCCCAAGGCAATAGAAATAAAAGCAAAAATAAACAAGTGGGACCTAATCAAACTTATAAGCTTTTGCACAGCAAAGGAAACCATAAAACAAAAAGACAACTTACGGAATGCAAAAAAATATTTGCAAACGATAAGACTGTCAAGGGATTAATTCCCAAAATATACAAACAGCTCATACAGCTCACGATGAGACTGTCAAGGGATTAATTCCCAAAATATACAAACAGCTCATACAGCTCAATAACAACAACAAAATAAACCCAATCAAAAAATGGGCAGAGGACCTAAACAGACATTTCTCCAAAAAAGACATCCAGATGGCCAATAGGTAATTTCTCAACATTAATTATTAACAAAATGCAAATCAAAACTATAAGGAGTTATCATCTCACATTGGTCAGAATGGCCATTAAAAAGTCTACAAAAAAAAAAAAAAATCCTGGAGAGGGTATGGAGAAAAAGGAACACTCCTACACTCTTGGTGGGAATGTAAATTGGTCAGCCACTGTGGAAACCCATATGGAGTTTCCTTAAAAAACTAATAATATAGTTATCATATGATCTAGCAATTCCACTCCTGGGCATATATCCAGAGAAAACTCTAATTTGAAAAAATACATGAACCCTAATATTCATAGAAGCAGTATTTACAATAGCCAAGACATGGAAGCAACCTAAATGTCCATCCACAGATGAATGGATAAGGAAGATGTAGTATATATATAGTGGAATATTACTCAGCCATGAAAAAGAATGAAATAATGCCATTTGTAGCAACATGGCTGGACCTAGAAACAGTCATACTGAGTGGAGTCAGACAGAGAAAGACAAGTATCATATGATATCACTTATATGTGGAATCTAAAAAATAATACAAATGAACTTATTTACAAAACAAAAACAGACTCACAGATATAGAAAACAAACTTATGGTTTCCAAAGGGTAAGGGGGGACAAGGATAAATTAGGAGTTTGGGATTAGTAGATACAAATCACTATATATAAAATTGATGAACAACAAAACCCTACTGTATACCACAGGGACCTATATTCAATATCTTGTAAAAACATTATCATGGAAAAGAATTTAAAAAAAGAATATATACATATTTGTATAACGGAATCACTTTGCTGTATGCCAGAAACTAATACAACATTGTAAATCAACTGTACCTCAATAAAATTAATTAATTTTAAAATTAACTAATTAAGTTGTAGAAAAGAAAACAGCATGTAGACTATTACACAGAACCTCTACTTCATACAACCATAAGGGTTGGTTAAAAGGATAATACAGTACTTTAAGAAATGGCTTCTGTTAGCCAAGGATCCCTCCCAAATAATAAATAACATGTTGACAAATTTTCAAGTGTCAGTCAAGAAGGTAACAATTGCCATATTCACAGGCCCAGGGGCAAATGCGGCGACACTGCTGACAAGATGTCAATGACTAGTGTAAGAAAAGCCTGGTGACCAGCACAAGGTGGTGCCTGACAGCAAATCCATGTAGTACAAAGGAGTCAGTATGAGCAAGGTGAGAGTGATGAAGGTAAATAACAGAAGCTGACATTTAAGAAAAGTGACAGCAGCAATGTTAAATATTAAGACTTGGAATAAAAAGTTCAAAATTGTAAGTCAACAACCTATCAGGCAATCCCTGCTTTGGTGTTAAGCTATTAACTCTGTATTTCTAGGAGAAGTCTCTGATATAGGCTAAGGTGGGGATAGGATGCAGGGAGAAAACCAGTACAGTCTCTCAGAGGTTATTTTGCCACCCTCAACAAGTCAGTTAGGCCTCTTTAAGACTCATTTGTCTCATCTTTAAAACAACGATTGTGAAGGATGTTGTGGGAATCAAACGAGAAAAACTGTAACACTGTTATGCTCATTTTCACCCTTCCATTTCCATGTTAACTGTACCCCACCACCTGTTTTAGCAGTTGAAAGTAGTATTTATCACCAGTGAGACGAGTGCATTTGTAAAATCTACTTCCTAAACCTCATGTGCCCTGTAATCCTCAGCATATGCAATTTTTCAACCACAGTTATCAAGTACCTACCATATGGTAGGCATTTGTTGTCCAATCACCTACTATAATACAGGCGTTGTTCTAGGCATCGAAGATACCATAGAGAACAAAACTGACGAAACATCTCATTGAAGGCTACATTCCCATGGGATGTTGTCCTGCAGGCAGTGACTATGCAATATATGCTAAGTCATCCAAAAATGACATCATTTCGAGGGGTGATCGTATGGATTACAAAAGCCCAGTACCTTTGTTCTCATCCCCACTCTGGTACAGAGTTCTCTGATGACTAGCAGGAACTTACCTACGCATTCTGCCTTCCACAAGCTCAGCTAAAGTTCAGCCAAAAGAACACCACGAGGAAGAGGATGCACAGTTACTGAAAAGAACAGCAGGGCTGAGGATGAAAAAACTTGGCTACAGCCCCAACACGGCCATCACAGAGTTTCAACACCTTAACGGTGGCATTACATTTCTCCTGTTCTTTTTTGTGGATCTTATTGCTGTCTTTATCTCTTTGAGGATCTTTAACATACTTATTTTAAAGCCCTTTCAGAAGATAGTTCCATTATTCAATTCTCCTATAACTTGAATTTAATCTTTCAAAGTCTGTTCTTCAGCTTCCTGCCCTATGTATTAAGGGGTTGAATCAGATGATATTCATATCTCTCTCAACCAACTTCAGCATAGGTTTTCTCATTTGTAAAATGGGGGAAAAATGGTTACTCCAGAGGTAATTTTTCAGTGTAACATGAATGTTAAGCTCCTAAAAAGGAAATGAGCATGTAGCAGGTATTCAGTAGATTAGATTCTTTATTTTTAACATGTATTATTTGGGTTTCAGAACCATAAAAAAATTATAATTTTGTCCTTTTTATGGATGAAAATAGTGAGGCACAAGATAACACATCAGAAACTTTAACCGGTTTCAAGTCTTTAAACTGGGAATTCCACCTCTATAAGTACATTGTGCTGCCTCAGAGCCATTAGTGAGATAACCAAAGGGCAATATGACATTCCCAAAGGTCTGAAGGGAGAATTAATGAATAATTAAGTCAGGACTTGAACCCAGGTCTCTTGACTTTTAGGTTTCCATTACGTCACCTTATCAGGATAATTTTCTTTTTTTTAATTTTTATTTTATATTGGAGTATAGTTGATTAACAGTGTTGTGTTAGTTTCAGGTGTACAGCAATGTGATTCAGTTATACATATATCTATTCTTTTTCAAATTCTTTTCCCATTTAGGTTATTACAGAATATTGAGAAGAGTTTCCTGTGCTATACAGTAGGTCCTTTTTGGTTATCTATTTTTAATATAGTAATGTGTACATATCAATCCCAAACTCAGATTCTTTACAGCTTGTATTAAGAGTCAACTTTAATAAATCATTGAATGCAGAGAATAAAATTTTAGCTAAAATTTTCAACTGAGTTATTTTGCATTTGAATTTCCCCCAGCAACCTAAAGAATTTTAGTTCTTTGTTCTACTGTGATATTGTCCTTAGCCCTATACAGCTCCAGGCATTAAGGTGTTAAAGATTTGGCATAGAATTCTTAACGTCTATAGCCCATTTGGACCAAGTGACACTGCAGTGGCTAAGTTCTTTCATTCAACATCAGCACACGCTGAGATCAGGTTCTGTATGGCATGGATCAGAATTTTCAGAGTTATTTTTTCTACCCATTCTAATCTTGAGTTATCTGCCTGAAGTAGCAATCTACTGCTATATTGGTAAGGAAATATTCTGCCTTTATGGAGACAATTTCATTTTAAATTACTTTTCAGGTCAAATGCTGCCATTTAATAAGGTTTGGAACCTTATACAAAGTCAATAAAAGGCGTTAAAATTACTTATTAGTCATGGCATTTTCTTCCCCTATCACCAACTAGATAGTTTTGTTTTGATAGCTCCATTAGATATAGGCTCATTCCTCAGTTTTTCCTTGATTTCCTTTTACAACATATAGATGATATAAAAAATAAATCCCCCTTCATATGCAAAAAGGTACACATTATTAAAATTGAAATTTTTAATAGAAAAAGTATTGTCTCTGATACTTAATAATTACTTTAAACATTAGCTAGGGAATACACCAAAAATTAACATGAATGTACCACCAAAGGCAAATTCTATAGATAGCACTATAGGGTTTATTGTATGCTTATTTACAACACTTAAAATGGACTTTATTTTTCAATAGCTGTAAGCGAATTTAACTTTACTACTTCCCATTGAAAGGGATACAAATTAGATCACATGCACTTCTGATTCTTTTTCAGTCTGAAGGTCCAGTTTCCCAATAAGCAATTGGGCTGAAGTCATCTCAATACTGTGATCCTGACCAAGTGGAAAAACTTAGCATGGAAACAGCATTTAGCCATGACATACTTCAATATTATTTTTCGGAGGCTATCACTACCTCAAACTAAATCCATTATGATTTAAAACTGTCTTTTTATTGATATTCATTGTTTTTCAACCTGACAGTGGCCAAAGATTTATACCAATTTTCTTTTAACACAGGAATTAAAGAGTTTGAAATATATCTTAGAGGACACTTTTTCAATAGGCCTCAAGATTTTAATACAGCTGTCATTTGAAAAGCCTTACCTCCTCTCAGTTGGAGAAGGGTTTAGAGAAGAAACCAGCTCCCTTGATAAGACTGTTTTTATTTGAAGCAGTGGAGGATTCAAAAATTAGTATGACATATTGATGATGCCTTTTTTGAAAGGCATTTTTATTCCCTAAGTAGAAGAAGACTGTAGAGGGCTGTCAATCATTAAACCACAAATGAAGTCCTTTGCCTGGCTAAGATATTTGCAACTATACCAATGCTGGTAAACTAACCACAAAATTATAGCCTTTTCTCCTGCCTCACCCAGATTTCACAGGGGCTGCACACCCAAATAAATGCCTCTTGGCTACCCATTCATCTAACAGCTGGAAAGATGACACTTGACATTTGGAAACTTTCCTGTGAAGATTGCTGCAAGGCTTTCCCATTAGCTTCCTGGTGAGACTGTAAGGTCGAATAAGCTGCCTCAAAACCTGCAAAGGGTAACGGAAATACTCTAATATTAAGCCTGTGCAATTTAAATTTCTAATTCTCAAATCATATTTCTTCAGATACTGTAGAAACCACTGGTATATTTCAGGGCAAAAGAATGCCTTTGAAGATGTGGAATTAAAGTGATATCTTAAGCAATGATGATGATAAGTGCCTTTTATTTAAAGTTGGCACTGAAGGTCTTCTAAGCAAGAGAGACTTGGACATAGATAATTTCTTCTAAGTTTGTTTTCTAAAATCCCAGACTGTCATATTTTTTTTAGCAACTGTTCATCTTTGTTCAGAACAGAAATCTTAAACAAAAGGCACTGTCACTACCATTCTTTGGGCTTTATTTTCACATCATAGATGTTATGAGAGATAGGTTTAAAATTTTAACAATCCAACGGTGTGGGTTTGTTTGGAAAATCACTGACCCCAATATAAAATAAAATTGTAAATATTCCAGTATTAAGAAAATGCTGTGATCTTATACATCTTTCAAGTATAAACATAGGACTTTTTTCTCTTTAGAAAGAGACCTTTCGAAGAGACCCCCAAATCAAAAAGTTTTAATAACCTGACAGTTCACTAAAGGTATTAGATAGATAAAATCCTTCACATAATCTCAAATCCTAAAGATGGCAGAAGGTGAAAGATTTCATTTATTGATATGAATGCACATAATTCAATTAGCTTTATAGCAATGATCCTTCTGCACTGTGCCCAGTTTTGAATTCCCCATCTTCAAAGTGTCCTTACAATTTTCTATTCTTGGTTGTTAACTCAGTATTTCCCATGTGAGAGATTCACAAGAATGAATAGGCCTCTCTAAATGTTCAGTCATATGTCCAAATGTAGATAAAATTAATGATTAAAGAGGAAAATGAAACATTAAAAAAAATATATGCAGAAGGGCATTGAAGAAACAGCAGACATGAATGATGTAACTTTGAATCTTGAATTAATCACCATCTGAGACTGAAATCACTTTTTAAAAGTCAATTTAGTGAGGCTGAATTTTACCCTATTAGTGACAATGACAGATAGGGATTCCTCTGGATGGGAATCTCATGGTCTCAAATCACAAAAAAAACACAGACACAAACCTAGCTTTCTCACAACATTCCATTAACAAATCCACCAAGAGGAGTCTCAGCTCACAGAGAGAAAATGAAATACTTAGCAATGACTGGATGACTCTTTTCTCTTCAAACTAAAACCACAACTACCATGTTGTACTCACTCACTATATGGTGGGACTATGTCATGTCTCTCTCTCTAGGTACTGAAATCACAAATTTGTTTCACATAGCCTATTGAACTACCATCAGATAGATGGTAATGACTTTCTGTCACTCTTGACCTGGGGCAGATCTGAACTAGTGACCAAAAGGTTAAAGGCTCTGTATCTCATTACTAACCCCCTGAGAGATCTAGTTCTCTCAACAACTAACTATTCTTTTGTGCCTCAATGAAACCAAAAGAAAATACACAAAAACCTCAAGCAGTAGAGAAGCAGGTTATCCATGCAAGGAATTTATGATAGTTTTGAAGAACTTTACAAACACCTATTTCAAAATATACCCATATACTACATACAACTGAGGAGAATCACATTAACTGTGAGAGAAATTCATTATAACCTTCATTAAAATATCATATAAGCTTCACTGAAGCCGAACAACACTGTAGAAAGTTGAGCTGAAAAAACACTGTAGAAAACTAAAACTTAAAAGATACCTGTGCTCTGTGATCTTACAGGGTTAGGAAAGACATTTTAGATCTAGTATGATGCTCTAATATTTATGCGTGTATCTTGTACATACATTCTAAGATAATTTTGCCACAACAATTAGTTTTAGGAGGGATTGACAAAATGGAAGTATAACATAAAGAAATAATCATAAATGAAATAATCATAACAGTATCAGGCACTTTAACATGGATACTTATTATAGGAATACAGCTTATTTAATTAAGGGTAAAGTTTGAGAAAACAAAAAAAGAATATCATTTGGGAACATGCATGTAGACAAACTCATGTACATAGAAGGAACACTGAAACAAAACCAATAATAAAATTAACTTTTTGTTGTAGAAAGTTGACCTCAAATGCTGACTGCCAAGAAACAATATTCTGTAACTATTTAACTTCAACTATTCTGTTTTTCTGCAGTGTGCGGGCCTCTCACTGTTGTGGCCTCTCCCGTTGCGGAGCACAGGCTCTGGATGCGCAAGCTCAGCAGCCATGGCTCACAGGCCCAGCCGCTCCACGGCATGTGGGATCTTCCCGGACCGGGGCACGAACCCGTGTTCCCTGCATCAGCAGGTGGACTCTCAACCACTGTGCCACCAGGGAAGCCCTAACTTCAACTATTCTGTAACTAAGTATTCAGTGACACCTAAAGTCACTTGTAAGCTCAGTAACCAAAACATTTTTTTTTAATGTTTAATGACCCAATGCCTCCTTCCTTACCCTTTGCAGTTTCTCATGAATTCTACCTAGAAGAAACCAGGTGTTATCCTTTTCATTTCTTGCCTATAGTTGAATAAGCTCTATACAAATTCTGTCCTTTATTTGAGTTTCTATTAATTCCGTACTTATCCTTCCACTAATAACTCTTGTCTTTTGCCTTTCAATATTTATCTTTGTACCACAACTGCTTTCATAGCAGCAGCATGTACATTTAGATAAACCCATCCACTACCAGTAATAAATAGTGTTTTTTTTTAATGTTACATATAAGAGATAGTGAATTTAAAATAGAATTCTGAATCACAGAATAGTGACATGACTAAAGGATCACTCTAATGATGTAATCAAACCTGTGACTTTTGAGATAATTTCCGTATATTTAGATTGCTTTATTTGACAAAATGTCTCCTGTTTACAAGATCATTTTCTGAGAACTACCATGATTACTTTAGGAAAAATGAACTTCTGATCTAGGATTAGACTTAGAAGAATTTAGCTTGTATTCTATCTCCAAGTTCTCAGAGAAGGCCATAGCATGGTGAGATATCATATAGTCTTTTTTCCCTCTACGTTGACCAAATTTTTGTTTGTATGTCAATACTAGAACAAAGTAAGTGCTGAATCTTCTGAATGATTGTATTTTTGTAAAGAACATTTGGTATTAAGGTATTAACGTCCTCTTTGGTAAAGTAGGACCTTAGGCACCTTTTACACTCTCTTAACCAAGTTCTTTGCACCAAACAGATTCACTAGACTAGTTTCTTCTCTCCTTTTCCTCTCTGAGATATACAAAGGAATGCCAAGGAGTACTGAATCTTTGTAATGGGTGGGGTGCTCCTGTGTGCCTATGAACCTTCTACTCCACCTGTTGAGTTATGTGCTTATTAAGAGTCAGTTGTACATTCTTTACCCCATTTGTGTTGGCTCAAAGTGTAAATAAAAATTATATAAATCGGTGAGCTATACGAATGTGAAAAGAAAGAGGGTTGATTCTGTGAAAACTAAGTTGAATGTTTCCAAAAGATATGATAAAAAGGTGAGTTACTAAAAAACAGTTGCTGTCAAATTAAGTGTGACAGAAACAACTGAAATGACTTCAGGGCAATCATAAAAACCCAGAAAATTGCTATGTACGTTCCTTGAAAATGTGGTTCCACTTTAAAAAACAAAAATGGAAGTTGTAGACAATATATTATAGTTAGGTTTAGATAAGAAATATTCTAGAACTCCAGTGACTGGATTGAAAAGATCTTGGCCCTGCTTATTTTTTTTAAGAGAAATGAAAATGAGAAAATATCTAAATGCATTAAAATAAAATGATATGCTTAATATATGTGTATATCCTTTTTATAGTCCCATTTTAACTTTTTCGGATTAACCAAACAATTATTGATAACTGTTTCATAGGACAAGATAACTTTTTTGTACTCCCGTGTTTTTAAATAAATGTTCTAGATTTAACCAATTTATCATTGATAAATGTTCTGGATTTACCTATATAATTAAATGTCTGATTTTTACTCCAATTAATAATTAAATAGACTTTAATCATACTAACTGAGCTAATTGCCCCTCTATTTTCTTTCTCTGGGAAGTTCAAATTCCTAGAACTTTTCTATACACTTAATCATTTTGGTTAAGGTATATTTTGGGCCAGAATTAAGTTATACACAGACTACAGCCTCCAATCACAATCTTTAATTTCAGTTTCAAACTACAGAGGAACTCTCAGGAGAAGTTCTATTGCATTATTATATTTTTAAATTTTAACACATACTGTAGGGGAAGGTGTCAAGGACTGCTGCTAATTGGCAAGAAAACTAAGATTCCAGAGTTGAAAAGTACCAGGGAAGTAGTCCAGTACAGGGGAACTTAACAGCTAGACATTTGTGTGTTCAAATCTTGGCTTCATTTCTAACAGGATACTGACCTTGAATAGGTTTATCATTTGAGCCTAAAGTAAAGTAGGTAAAGTTGGTAAAGTATTTTTACCAGCTATGAAACATAGATAATGATGCCTGTTTAACAGGGTCATTATAACCAAAAACTGTACAATGTATGATAGATGCTAAACAATTAGTGGCTGTTATTTCAACGGTTGACAAGTGAATATAAAAGGCATGTTCCAGGGAGGATAAAAATCAGGGACTACTTCTTTTGAGTCTTCTCTAATAATTCTAGTCAACATTGATTTCTGTTCTTTGACTAATTTAGCATTTATTTGTTATAGTAAATTTAGCTTTCTATTATGTCATATATATTTTTCTCTAACTATTTCACATGGATGAAATAATTGAATTCAAACATCATTATAAGCTCCTTTAGAGAAGGAAGGCTGATGGGTTAATGTGGTTAATTTCTTTTTTTTTCCTATTACAGAACTTTTTATCTATCCATCTGTCCACATACATGCACACACACAGACACAGACACATACACACACACACTAGTTAAATAAATCCATTACAAAGATACAAGTGCGAATTTGAAAATTTATAGAATTTTTTTGTTTACCTGTAGTCATTCTTTCAGTTACATACTCTTTCTTTGGGTACACTGTCAAAGTTATCTTAGATAGTCAGTATTCTCATTTAAGTGAAAGAAGAAAACTCAAATATGCCTGGACTCCACTAATATCATAGTATTATAAACAAGTGAGGTGAAGTCATACTGGATCACTTATTAGTACAACTAAAGAAGAGCAAGTTTAATATTTTAAAATAATGACTTACAAGGAGGGAAATGTTGACAAAATGAAAAATATTTCTCTCTCTATAAATTCCAGATCTGACACTATCACTTCTTTATTCAAACAGTTCCTACCACATTCCTGCCTCATTACATACTCCACATTAAATTCCCGAACTGGGTACTCTCATCATGTTCTAACCCCAGTATAATAAACCCCAGATCCTTTCTCCCATTTTTCCTATATAGTCTCCATGTTCGGGGCCTCCACTAGCTCAGACTGCCTTTTGGTGAAAACAAAAGAAAAAGCTGTAGCACAGGTGCAAGGCTTAGGGAGGAGGCAGAAAGCACCTTTGTGAAAATTCAAGGAAGGCACTCCTGCCTCTGAATAGAAGCAGCACAGCAAAAGATGCCATTGTTCGGTGAGTGGAGCTTGGTCTGAATTTCAGCCAACTGGTACCCTTGTTTGGGTAGCCCTTGCACAGTGGGCAAGCTATGCAATCTTATCCAGTAGGCTTCTTTAAGTTCCAGCGATTCAAATCACTCAGCATTCTTCCAGTTTTTATCTTCCCTCTTTATGTGTATCTTGATTTTTATGAAGTCTGCTGACTCCATATCCTGATACCCACCTCCAGGCAGAATCAATCATTAACTCTTCCATACTGCCTCGTGCCTTTACATTTTTTATTACTGCATTTGTTATTTTGTATTATATGTATGCTTCCATAACTATTTGTAAAGCACCATTTTAAAAAACTACTGCTTACTGAATGAATGAATGAATCCATGCATGAATGACTACACAGATAGACAGATGGATGCATATGGATGCAAAAATGAATGGCTAGATAAAATGTTCTCATCATGACCTGAAACAGCCTCTTTCAGTCGTCATCTGTTAAAATACTATACTTTGACTTTCTATTCAAATCTCCTCTTTTATAATTTTTCTCTGATACCATTTTAACAGTCCAAAGGGAATAATCTCTAATAATTCACAAACAATAAATATTTAGAGCTCAGACTCTTTACTAAGAACTTTCCATAAATTCCCTTATGTATTCTTCCCTGAAACCCAATAGGGTAGCAACTTTATTATTGCTCCTTTATTAATAAATCATTTCTTTACCCCTAAGAAGACCACATCTTAGAGCAATGAAGTGACTTTCCCAAGGTCATACAGTTTGAAAGTATTGTTGAAATCAGATCTGTTTAGTTCAGAGCTCAAATTTCTAACTACTCTATTATACTTCTCCTCATTTATTCACTTTGGTACCCTCCCAAAGTCAAGTGTTAGACCGAACAGCTGGTACTCAATAAGTAGTAATTGATTAAATTAACTAATAAAATTTAAGTGAAGCTCACTTCAGATAACTATGGGAATTACTGAAATCCCAACATGTGTGTCTTTAAATAATCACATTTACCTGAAAAAGTGTATTTCAAAGAAATTCTAAATATCCAACTGCAATGATTGCATGTATGAATTAATACTATAATGTATGTATAAAATCATTTTTTTAAGTCCACTGTCTAGTGTTGCATGTTTCCCCAAAGTATAACATAAGACAAGGTGTTATAAACCTTCATTCATGAATACACTTCAGGCATTATATAAATTTTTCTAAACTAATGCTACATTGGTAAGAAAACACTAGTTATTTACAGTGCTAATTAACTTATATAACAAATATATTAGTTTTCTTAACTCTTCTTTAAATTCCTTTAAAATCAATTATCCCTACATTTTTTCCTATTTAATGATGAATACGCTCTTTATTTTGAGGGTATATTAGTAAGCTAGCAGGCCACTGGCTTGTGTAGCATCAGACCAGTAAGAAGGCTTCAATCAGGGAAACATAGGATGCTAAAGAACACACTAGAAGGAAAGTGTTTCTGGAAGAGGAGAAGGAAGCAAAACCTGAAGGACAAGCGGGATACAGACAGGTGAAATGGGTGGAGTCAGGAAAGGCCCAGATGTAGGAGATATCTTGATGTGTTAGGGGAAATTCAAATTGGTATCACAAGCTAAGGAGTTTGGACTTCATCTTGAGCATAAAGAGGAGCCTCTGAAGGGTTTTAAGTGAGGAAATTAGGATCAAATTTGTATTCTAGAAAGATGACTCTGGCTGCAGCATAGGGGCTTTGGATTTGACAGGGGGAAATTGGGGGCAATTTTAGGAGGTGATAGAGGCCAGAACTAAGTTACTGACAGAGAGAAAAATCCTACTTTGTCTATATGTTCCTTTTTAGTCTCATAACTGCTTAGCACTTTGTATCCAACACCCTCGCATAATAGTGAAAGTGTTCATTTTACCTGACAGAGATTTTATCTGCCTTCTGTTTTCACTGCATTTCTAAAATGTCATTCAATACTTTCTTTGACAAATCTGAATTCTTCAGCCAAACCCAAAACTTTTACTGGTCACAAATTTTTAATTTTTTTTATATTTTAAACACTATCATTCCTAGCAATATATATTTAAAGCACATGCACTTTTTTTCATAATACCTAAGAGTCTGTGTCTTTCCTTTCATGAGTAAGTGGAAACTAACTAAAATGATTGCTCATTTTTATCAGCACACATTTATCAGATTCAGGGAAGTAGAAAGATAACAGGGAAGTAAAAAAAAAAATACCCTTAAGAATCTTCCTGAATGATAATTGTGAAGCACTACAAAACCACCATCATCATAAAATATAGTAAACATTCTCTATGTCTTTTAATTTAAAAGCTACAAATGGATTTAAATATTTAGAAAACAATAACACACGCCATTCTCCACTTGCCTATGTTCAAGTTTACTGTTTCAAATCTCTCTAGCGTCTCTGCCTTCCCACCATTTTCACTTCTGCAAACTGAATTCACATCTTCACTAGGTTTTATCTGGCGTAGCACAAAAGCCTTTTCCCTTCTCCTGGGTCTACCTTCATTTCTTCAAGGAGTTAACAGACTGGTCAGTGAGATGTCTGGTCAACCCAAAATCGTATTTCACACAAAAAATAAGCAAATTAAAATAAGTGTATGAAAGTCTTTACAGGCGTAGAATTGACCAGGCATATATGATAGAAAGAAGAAAAGAAAATTTAGATTGGGGCTTCCCTGATGGCGCAGTGGTTGAGAGTCCGCCTGCTGATGCAGGGGACACGGGTTCGTGCCCTGGTCTGGGAAGATCCCACGTGCCGCAGAGCGGCTGGGCCCATGAGCCATGGCCGCTGAGCCTGTGCGTCCAGAGCCTGTGCTCCGCAATGGGAGAGGCCACAACAGTTAGAGGCCTGCGTACCGCAAAAAAAAAAAAAAAAAAAAGAAAGAAAATTCAGATAAATAACTCATAAATAAGGGTGTGTACAGCAGTGCTGTTTTATGAGAAAAATAGGTGTGTGAACACACTAGCATAAATCTTTCAACTGTGTTTTCTTAAGAATTATCTCTATTCTGAGACTGTGCTGTTTCCTACTTTTCTCATAAACTTTCTTGTTAATAAATGTGAGTAAATATTATAATTTCATGTGTTTGAGTGTTTATTTTAATGCTGTTACTCAGCAAAACAAGAAGCAATCAGCCCTATATTGGTTTTCAAATTGATTTTGAAAATTTTATTAGCCTGAGTAATCCAGAGTTTGAGGACCACTGATGTAGAGGATTTGACTCTAGGAATCAGAAATGTTAAATACTGGAGATGAAACAAGTTTAGGAGATCATGTTTGGTTTAAAAGAAGTGAGTTTGAAGTGTAGGTAAATATATATCCAAATGGAGTGGTGAATTTGAAATGTAGTTTAGACAAGTGAAGATGTTCAGCAGACAGCTGGATCATGGAATGCTCTACTGGAGATACAGATTACGGAGTTACACACTTAGGAGCCTTGGGAGAACACTATGAAAATAAGAAATAAGAGTAGAATGAGAAAATTAAAAGAGTGATAAGTTTTGGGACAGAAAAAGTGAAAAAGGCAAAGCAGGAGTCCATCCTGGGTAGTTGTCTTGAACTGTTCCTGCTGTGAATTTCTGAGGCCATACGGACTCTCCAAAATACAGATGCTGCAGCAACTAGAGCCAAAACTACTACCGACATGTCTCCTTTGTATTCCCAGATTTCTGTCTGTTAAAATTTCATTCCTTTTCCCCTTTTCTTCCTAGCCTAGTCCCCTTTTGATTTATGAATGATTTGGACAGAATTCTTAATTTTAGACTTATCATCTCCCCCAAACACTGCTTCCTTTGTCTCTATGCACAACCAGTAGACTGTGGTTTACACCCATTCTTAGAGCATTACCTCTATGGGACACCACACCACCCTCTGGCCCAGATCGCAACATCTCAAGCCCCACTACTCAGAGATGCCAAGGTGAGGTGGGAGTAGGTTGGTTAACTGAACATAAAAAATATGATGTAATCTGTACCAAGTCCAGGCCCTACCTAGTAAGTAAGTAGTCACGGATGAATTACAGAAAGAGTAGAGAACAACCAGAATAGACTAAATGGTGGTGACAAAGAGGAAGAAATATATTCAAGGAAACGGAAACATTAAAGACAAAGTGAATTTTGCTAGCATGTGAGAAACCAAAGAAATCAAAAGAAGGGAGGCAGGAATTATATCGTGAATTTAGAGCCTTTCTTGAATAGGAAAGAAAAATAAGGATTTTATTTACAAGAGCAAACTTTTCCAGAAACATTTTATGTAAATGAGGTTACTGTGTCTACATTTAGTTAAATTATAGAGCAGGAAAAGAACAGAGCATTTTGTCAAAAAGTAAGACAACTGAAATCTAGTAGATATGGCTTTTTTCCCCAAGAGCACAAAATTACTGTACCAGAGTACGCTTAACTTTATATTTTATCATTTTTACATTCTGCATTTGTATCATAACAGCAAATAGTGAAAAAATAATTACAATTGAAATTTATAAAATTTTTGTTTTCTTTTCAATTAGGTGCATATAATTTAGGAAGTGAATAGGAACTCACTGATCCACATGGACAGACAACATAATTTTCTGGACTGTGCAAGATTATTAGGAATATAGATTCTATATCATACTGCATATCATCCAGATTTGATAAATGTATTATCTATGTCTTTAAGCATTGATAAATATTTTGAATACAGGATGAATAACTTCATAGTATTCCACTGGTAGAAATGCATAAATGAATTTTCAGTCACCTAAACAGGTCTGCTATCCAGTCCACATTTAAAAAAATTTATCCAAGTAAATATGTATGTGACCTATTGCATATATAGTTACTATATACCTTATAGAAATGCTCATATCAATGAGTAGCAAAAATAAAGAAGTACTTATCCATTGGAAAAAATTAACTGAAATTGATGGCAAACACCTACCTGTATGTATTTGTGAATGTACCAAGAGGCTTGCTTTCCGTCATTCACGGATTCCACCGTAGTGTTAGCCATACCAACAACATCACCACCTGCAAACACCCATGGTTCACTGGTTTGCATAGTTTCTGGATCTACTTCTGGGAGATCCCATCTGTTAAATTTTATAGGGCTCAAGGCTTCTTTTACTGGAAAAAAGTGAAAGACAACAGGCAATGACTAATCTGTGCATCACATAAAAATAATTTGAAAATTAAGAAAAATTATGATGTAATTATTGTTCTAGGGATTCAAGCAACTGTTTTTAATGAACCATAAAAATGGAAAGTTAATGAAATATCTTAGTTAACAATACATTCAAAGTGTACTGACTTAACCAATTCAAAATAAAACTCACATGTAGGTGTTAAAGACCACAGATTTGGGCAATGTTTCAGATCTGGTATTTATGTGTAAGATGTTTGGCAGACTACAGTCCTTTAAATATTCTAATGGTTATAAAACACATTTTCTAAAACTTTGTCCATGACCATTATTTTCACAAATTTGTTACTACTCTTATGAACCCAAATTTATTCCTGTGTAACATAGATGTAAGTTATATTGTGAATTTGAATCAACTGCCAATCTCTTCCTTTCACAGCAAGTTTTATGAACAAAACAAGACATATCTTCTACGTTTCCATCAAATTACTTACACTTAATGTTAAGCGATTTAATGGACCCAGAATACAGTTACATTTAGCCAGTAATTTCTGTTTTATTTTGTAAAAATCTACAAATGCAACCATTAACATTAGTTCCTTGTGGAAATTGCTCTGTAAAAGAGATTTAAATTATCTGCTAAATATGCTGTGTTCCAATGAATCTAAACATGTCAGGAAAAGGAAGAGGTTGAGTCCCTTTAAGAAAAATTACCTAAAGGAAACTCACTTGTCACACGATCTGGATATTTGGAAGAGATAAAAGAAAATAAGTTAGATTAAGGGGTTAATCTAGAGAAGAAATAAAGAAAGGTAGACAGTACCATACATGACGGAGCAAACTGAGCCAGTGTTTAAGATAAAATGTTCTTTCCAGGTATTCATATCATGAATTTTAAGCACAGCTTCTCAAGATAGACTAAGGGAGTTATTTTTTACTCCAATTGAAAAGAAAATATAACAGTATAAACAAAAGGAGAAAATATTGGAAGCTCTTAGAATACAAAAATTAGTTGTTGAATAGATGAATAATTTAAGTTTAAAATAAAATAGCCAAACCATGTTATTCTAAAATTATTTTTTTCTGAGCAATAGAAAAAAAAAAACATAAAATAAACCCTGGTGCATATTTGTAGCTTTCTACTTGAAGAATATTAGAATTCTAGAAAACTATTAAGGGACTACTGTTGATTGTGTTTTCCCCACAAGACTGTAGGTTCCATGAGAACAAGAATGTGTCCATGCTATACTGCTTACCACTGTGCCACCAACCCTACCACAGCACTTAAAACATAAGAGACACTCAATTCAATGGATGGATGGATGGATGGATGGATGGATGAGTAGATGGATCAATGCCATCATGCTCAGGTTTTTATTTAAAAATCTTCTATTGTTTGTATCTCTGATGCAATTTCACCCTTCATTGAGAGTAAAATTAAATATTCATGTAATTATTTTCAATACAGAATGGCATTCTGAGAAAATTTTTCTATTGTCTTTAAAGGTCACATGAAAAGAGACCTTTAGCATTTGTTCCCTGTTGCACAACAGATCATCACTACCATTTGTGGACAGTTACCTGAGTTGCAAAACATCGATAGTGAGCATGGCTCATCAATTCAACCTATTATAATAATGGTAACTGTAACACACCATCATTGAATGGTATAGAGACATACACACACACACACACACACACTCACATGCAAGGGATAAAAAATAATTCTCCTGTATAAGAAATGACCTTATTTGTCCAAGACTTTGATACAACTTTGTCCTACATAGAGATCTGAAATAAAGATGGTTTTTAAATGAGAAGAAATTCAAAATTATTTCACTAGGAGATCAAAGCTCTCTTATACATTTTCCTCATTTTTTTACAAGAATATCCTTGAAGATTAGCACAGATTTCACTCTAAGCTTGAGCAATGCAGGGATTATGCCTTAGTTATCTTTGATTTCCCACAGCAGCTATTAGAGTCAAAGACATATATACTGTGAAGTTATTGAAGCTTAAGCTTCAGGGTCCCTCACTTGCATGGGCCTCTTTCAAGGCCTAAATTTGAATTTGTAATTTTTTTCTTTTTTATAGAAAGTCCTCAAGTTATATAGGCTTCAGGTCTCGCAAAACTTGAATCTACTCTTCAGTACAGTGCACCTTAAATAGTAGGTGCTGAATAAATGCTTGCTGAATTAAGTTGACGTTCATGAATAACGTGCTTTATAACTTTTTTATGATTTACAAATGCATATGGTATGATTCACTTTAATATTAGAGCTCTATCACTAACTCAGTCAATAAATAGGAGACGTTACTAGAAGTTTAATAAGTAATTCTTGCATTTCTTAAAATATTTAGCACCAACACTATAAGCCAACCTAGGAATATTTATTTGTGAATTCAAAAGCACTATTCTACTCATGGGTCTTTCCATTGGATACACTTTGTATTACTTTATGTCTCTAAACATTCATACATACTCATGTTTAATTTTTAAAATATGCTCTCTTTCCTCAATATTTGACTCAATTATAGCTTGAAGTCAGACCTGAATATAAACTTTTAATTTTTCTATCATTTGTAACATCCAACTAACCTCACAAATAATCAAATAACTATGACACTGTATTCCAAAACAAAATTTTTCTCTCACAGTAAAAATTATCTCAGCCCCCTTTTGAAAATCACCTATTTAATTTTCCCCCTACTCTTTTTAGAGGGCTTCAAGGTTCACATGTTCATAGTTTCATTTAAGAAATAAATAAAAAAAATGAGAGATCAAGCAATTGGTTATGATGTTATTAAATAGTATAGCAAAGCTTACATCAATCAAAATAGAGATCATTTGTTTGCCTTTTAATATCTAATATTTTAACTTTTTCTTTGTCCAAATGATAAAGGATCATTGAAAAAATTGAAAAAAATAGAACACGGACAGCTTATAAGAATATAAGCGATGCTTTAGTGGGTCAGAAATGTTTTCAATCAGTGGCACTAAGCAGCTAACACAAGAATGACTATTCATTACAACTTGAACATCAAATGATTAGGATCGTTTCCCTGTAGGCACAGTGGACTCAATATTTAAACATGAGAGACAGAGAGAGGGGATTAATTAATTTTTTGAAACTTTGTTGATTCTGATTGTGGATCCTAATAACACTTTTCATGATTTCGATGACTCTTTTGAAATGTAGCTATTTCTATTACTTAATCATATTTTTAAAGCTCCAAAGTATTTAACTTAGAACTCAAATTAAGGATTCAGTGAAAAAAATCTATATGCTTTTATTCATAATTTGTCAGGAAGGAGTTCATTTATTTAGCTGCTTCTTATTAGAGGGACTTTCATCCTCCTCATCATTGTAACTATCCTTCTATGGACTCCTCACAGCTCTCTTACATCTCTGCTGATACGTTTAACTTGGAATACAATAAAAATAAGTCTCAGAAGGATATCTTCTGTTTTGCCTTTATCAAGCTTGGAAGGAATGAAAGCATAAGTGGATGAAAAATGTATATTTACATTTGCAAACCAAATAACTGCTTGCCATATCCTATGAAGTGTTAAATGAATATTAATAGAAGGATTGTATTATTTTCTTTCTTGTTTATAAAATAATGGGGGTGGGGGAAGAGGGATTTTCTGTTATGATCATACACAGTTTCCCCACAGATTTCCATGAGATTGCATCTTGCTGGAGACTGCAGCATATGTCCTGGTAGTTCCATAGATGAACAGAAAAAGAACTTGAAAAAGAATCCCAAAACGTGCTTATTCACAGTCTATATTATTCTGCAAATGGGATAGAAATGTGTTAAATGTTATGGTGCCTGGAATTTTATGCAGTCTTTAAAAGGAATGAAAACATCCTTAATTCATACCAAACATTCAAGATTTATGTTAATTTTCTGCTTTAATCACTACTATGTTCGAATGAGCTTATTTAAAAAACAAAGACACACTGAGGTAGCTTTAAAACAAGAAATGGTTTTGAAATAGGAACTTTTAGTCAACTTAATGTTATGCATGAGATGATTTTTTTATATAGACTTAATTGTATTGTGACACACAAGTTCTTCAATAAGCCAGAGCTTAAAATTGCAGAAACCGTCCCTCAGGGACACATCACTGGCAGATGCAGATTGCCAAGGTCAATTAAACTGATGTAGCTGTGCTGTCATATATGTAGAAGAGAAACCCACAAGCATATGACAAGTATATTTCTCAGTATTTATAAAAAGATGTCAAGAATGTTATATTTTAGTACATAAATATAAATTAATTCTCCATAAACAATAAAACAATACAACAGAAATCATAATGAAGAACGATTATTAGTATTCTTTGGAGAGTTTGAGATGCTATAAAACAATGGGGGGAATAAAAAATTTCAACATTTGTAATAAAATAGTATCTTGAAAACAGATGAATTCATCAATGTGTTTGTTGTTTAATTTTACATAACGTATTAGCCAAGAGGACCAAAGCACAATGAAACAAAAAGGCGAGCTGAGGCAATAATCTCAGTAAATCAGAGCTGAAAGCAAAATCTCAGCAAGAGCAAATAAATTCTAATTACAGGGCCAGGATATCAGAGCTGTGTTTAAATAAAATAACCTGGGGTATGGAGGGGACAGAACCACAGAATGCCTTCAACTAAGTATATCAAGTCCGGTTGGCACGAGCTTTGTTCTCACACCTCCCTTCTGCCTCTGAGTATTCGAATCAATATGCTGTCCATTCCCAAACACAATGGAGCGGACAATGCCAATTCATCATTTTCTTTCTGTAAACCCCTCAAAAGTCAACCTTGATATTGTACCTTCCTGATTCTACAGAACCTCAAGTATCTCTGATTCTTTTTAGACTATTGCCTTTCTCATATTCTCCTCTCTCATCTCCTATGTTGAAAAACTGGTCTTAACCTGGTTCTCTCTTCTCACTGCCATTCTTACATCTTCTTTTATCTAATTTCTGGAGTAATTTACACTACCTACATTTTTTACCACCCAATTATTCCTTCCAGTGTATCCCTCTTATGAAAATATGGTCTCTACGGTCACCAGATTCCGTGATTTCCTTTTTGCCTTTCTATAGCATCCAATAGACGAATCAGGGTAATTTTGATCTCCTTCTCTGATTTGCGGAATGCTACTCTATCTGGACTCTCCTTCTTTTTAAACTGTCCTTAGGCTCTATCTGGCTCGTTTTCATCTTGTCATCATCCTCTTCCCAGCTCTCAAATATTGTCTACTACACTTTTCTGTGTCAGAAATTATAGTTGTCTTGTGCTTTTAACTTCATCTCTCTGGAAATGACCTCAAACACGACCTTCTGCTTTTTTTTCTGACACTTCTAGCTGCCTGTTAGAGATTCTAATGTGGATACTCTACTGTCCCTTCTAAATTGTCACATCTAAAACCCAGTTCACAAGCTTCCTCTGGGATTTTCACATTTCACAATTATTAGTAAGCTTACTTTTTCACGTCTCCTACTCATCGTGACCACCAAAGCTTCACTGAAATTCTTATCACTAAGATGATCCAGATTGCCACATCCAGTGACCCTTCCCGTCATCACCTCACTTCAGGAAGTAGGGTGGGGTGGGGTGAGACACTCAGAGAACAAGATTTAAGAAGGTCCTTAGGCTCAAGATCGTGCAAGGGCAGGTCAGTGCCTCAACTGTCTCACCCTACACATGGCACTGTCTTCCTTGATTTCTCAGTAGCATTCAACAGATGACCACATCCTCCTCATAAAAGTCCCTTATCTTGGCTTCAATGACACCACACTTTCCGCTTTTCCATTTGCCTCCATGATCACTCTTTAACCTTCACTGCCGCTTTTTCCTATTCTTCCTTCTCAAAAAAACGTAGAAATAGATCTTAGTCTTGGCATAATATTTGAATCTTTTCTCTCCACTTATCTCAACATGCAGTCAGTTACCATGTTCTAACAATTCAACGAAAGGAAATTCTCTCCTAGTTACTCCTTACATCTCATTTATATCATCCTCACCTAATGAAGAACGTTAAGGAAAACAATCAGCATTCATTGATCCCTTGTGTGAGGCAGACATGATGATGAATATTTCCATACAGTAGTCTCATTTAGACCACAGCACAACTCTTTAAGGTAGGTATTAGCATCCTAAATACAGCCAAGAGGTGGTAAAGCCAGTATATGAATCCAGTTATTTCTCACTCCAAAGCTCTCCTTGCAACTGACCCTTGGTGTGAGGGAAAGAAAAAGCCAGGAATAGGCCAAAAACAGTCTCTTAAAGTTTCACTATTGGGAACCGTGGGAATAATTAAAATGAAGCAGATTGGGGTTGAAGGGGCAGCAATTATCTTTCTTGTAGGTCTTATTTCCACAATTAGAGAATCAGCTCATTGTAGAGAAGAAACCCAAGTATTTTCCAAAAGCTTCCCAAAGCTTCTAAAGAAAGTCTCTACAGTGACAAACACACTGATTAGAGAAGAACAGGCATTGGCTAATTTCTTTTGACTGATTTAACTATTTGATTTTCCTACTGCTATGGTTAAATAACGCTCAGTTTGGATATGCTTGTAGAATTCAGGCAGTGTAAAAGTACAGATTTAATTTTCTTTCCCTCCATGCCCAAGATAAGCTTAGACTCCCCAAGTTAAATACAAAAGATGGATGTCAATAATAGCCTGTAGCAACTCCTTTTGTTTTACCTGTATTCTATAGGGAGTCTCATTTCCTAAACTGACCGACTAATCAATTCAAAATTAAAATTGTCTAAGCACTTCACCTTGATTTGCTTATTTCTCTGCAATAATTCCATCTATTTAAAACACTAAACTCCTTGAAGATTTGATTTCATTTTCTCTGTAAGAGATCTCCTCAAGGAGGTCAGTGTCCTTGAGGAAAATATATGGGGATTGTTTTCAGATTCTCAGTTGGATTCCCAAATGCTGCACTTTGATTTGCTTATTTATATTCAATGATACCATCTACTTAAGACTACAAACTCCTTGAAGGAATAGATCATCCTTTAATCTGATTTGGACCATAATCATCATAATTCTATGCACATTTGGGTGCCTAATACCTCTTGATAATTAGGAGACAGTGAAAAAAGTGGAAAGGCTACTGAAATATTTTATGTATACTTCTCAGTGAAAGAACTTTTTAAAATGCTGGATGATACCATCAAGTGATATAAATAACTACAGAAAGGGGTTAAAAAATGTTTAATATAAAATCCTCATTTGCTGCATTTAAAGCATAAATAAAAACAAAGAGAAAGCCAGAAGTAAATTACACTACTTGTGAAAACAATATTATTAAAATATAAGTGAATACTGAAAAATATTTTAATTAACAAAATAAATCAAATGGAAAAGATTCCCTAAATAGAGCTTTAAAAGTAAGTCTATGTGTGTTTGACTGCCATGACTAATTATGTATCCATGTAATGTGTGTTCAATTTGGGCTTATTTAAATAGCAGAAATGCTCATTAGCTGCAGTATATCTGTGAAGCTTCAGTAAACAGTTTAATGGTTTTTATGTTTAACCAATTTCATAAGTTCCTGTAATTTTAGCTTTAGCAGCTCATTAATGTTACTTTTTGATATCCATCTTATGACTTTTTTTTTCCTTGTCAATCGGCTGTAGCCATACTTCAATGCAAACTTAAAACATACAGTAGAATTTATTTTAAACAATTTTAGCACATAAGTAGATGCACGATTCAAAAATATAGCTTCTTTATATAGAGTACTGCTTGTATTACCATGCAGTCAAGAACTATCTTTGGTATTGACAAAGGCTATATTCAATAGAATTCATGATGATAATAATGACAAACATTTATCGAGTGCTCCAGGAACATGTGGTTGGTTTTGGATGAGGCAATGTATATGTTATCTCTCTGGATCTTCACAGAATAGGTATTATTTTAATTTTATAGCTGAGGAAACTGAGACTAAGTTACACAGATCACATTCTCAGGATTTGAACCTAACTACAAATCCACCACAGCTGTACCAGCTGGGAATACCTTCAGAGGCATTTGGAGATAAAACACCTAGACCTTAGTAGAGGGCCCTACACCTTGGGATTAGATATAGTCATATGATGGACGAAATTCTAGAGAAAGAACACAAACCTGGGTAAAACTAGAATGAACCATTTATTTTTTAAAGTGGCAGCAATCACAACCTGAACTAAAGCCAGAAGAGGAATCATCAGAGTTTCATGAGATTCAAGATGTTTCTGAGCCATACAGCCAAGAAGTGATCATTTCAAGAAATGTCAGATACAAGAGAAATGTAAGGTAGGTAACCAGATTTGGGGATCTGGAGTTCAATGAGCAGTAAAAAGATGATATGTGCAGGTAAATGATGAAGGCAAAAGGCAGAATAAAAGGGGTTAAGGAGAAAGGACCTGGCACAGACAGCAAGGCGGTGCATACAGGATGTTCTTCTGGGACTTTAGTAATGATTGCACAGGAAAAAAATACGGCACTAGCTTGCATTGGTTCATTCAATTAGCAAATATTGTCTGCTGTGTACTAAATCCAGCTGTAGGCACTGTAGTAAACCACAGATAAGGGAACTGTCCTTGTGGGATGTACATTTCAGTTGGCAGAAGATAAAAAATAAAAGGTGAACAAGTAAGTGAACTATATGGTAGTGAAAATGGCTATGAAGAGAGATATATCAAGGAGAGTGTTATGAGGTGAGGGGGCTGAGAAATGGAAGATCATGGTGGGGATGGAGGGGCACAGAGGGCTCTTTGATGAGATGACATCTGAGCTAAAACAAAGGATAAGAATGAGCCAGCATGTGAAGACCTTGAGGCAGATCATTCCAGGCAGAGGGAACTGTTACAGAGGAGTTAGAATGAGCTGAAGTTGATGCACTTGAAGAGTAGAAGGGAGGCTTTAAGTGCGTGGAAGAAAGCAAGCAAGAGAAGAGGGGAGGGGGCCTAGAGATAGGCAGAGGCCTGATCAAGGAGGGCTTCATAAGCTGTGGGAAGAATTTTATTCTAAATAAAGTAGGAAGCCACTGGAGGGTTTGGAACAGGGGAATGAAATGATGTAATTCTTCTTTATGAAGCTGATTCTGGTAGGATTATAAGGAAGCAAGAGTAAATGCAGGGTGACCAGTGAGGAAGCTACTATTTTCAATGCAAGTGAAAGTATCAAGCATCTGACCATTCTCTCAACAGAAGGAAGACTTGCTGGTCTTCATGTGATAGTTTATATAAACATTGCTTTCATAGGCTTTTGTCTTTACTGTGAATTTTCTGTAGCAGTATTTAGAATAAAGCAATCATTTCATTCTATTCATCCCAACATTTATCCGTCTCTTCATTCATCCATTTAGCCATTCATTCAGTGAACCCTTGAGACTGTGCTGGGTACTTTGGGTTAAAATGTGAATAAATTACCCTGCAGTCCTACTATCAACATAATTTAGAGTATATAAGGTGTATAGGTTGAAATAGGAGAAGAGAAGGAGTCAAAAAGGAGACACAAAATTAATTATATGTTTCCCTCTATGTATGAGGGGAACATATTTTATTGACATGGCCCTTTAGGTTTCAGGTACCCACCAACTTTAGAAGAAAATTCAGATACTTTAGCCTAACACTAAAACATTTTGTGAATTAGCAATGATACATTTCTCCACCTTTACTATTTCTTGTTGTGTGCACTATGATCTAGCCAAAGGAATTACCCCTTGTATGTATCTAGCCTGTTCACTGTGATGAAATGTGCTTTCCCGTCTCTAGTCTCGTAATTCCTGTCCAGTCTTCATCTCTATTACCAATCCCACTGCCTCCATACACACTTCTTTGATGCTTACAACTGGAAGTCATCTCTCCACCCTGTGTGTTATGCTAGCAGTTTATCTATTTCTCCTTGAGTCTACCTAATGGCATTTTGCATTTTTCCCTCTCTATTAGACTGCAAGCTCCTGTAGACAGGGACAATGTATTTTGTGTGTGAACCCAGGAGAACCTAATCCAGAATCTTGTAAACTCAATAAATATAGAATGAAAGAATGGGAAATAAGGTCCCACAAGTATGTAGGAGGGCAGATTAGAAGGGTGTTAAAATTAAATTGAAGCATTTTGTTTCAATCCCACCGTCAGGGGAGAATAATTTTAGATTCTAAACTATGAGAGTAATACAATGATACTGGTGATGTGGCAGCTCATTTGGCTGCAGTGTGCAAATACAGGGAAAACACTGGGCCATGTTAAACAAAGTGAATTGTCAATACGCTTTTCAGAGGTCTTGGAAAATCATTGGATGTTCACTGAACATAATATGCTTGACACTCTTTCATGCACTTGTACGGAAAAAATCGTTGTGTAAATGAAAGTCCTTTGAAAACATTTGAAAAGCTTCATAATTACAAAATATTATAAGAATGGCTAGCATGGAAAAAAGGTTGGCACTGGATAGCATTAGAACATATAAAGCTTAGGTGAGACCTCTGAATGTATGTTCAAGTAAGTGCTGGCTTTCTCCTCCAGCAATGCCAGCACGTTCGGGACACCTAATAAATTACATGTGAATATTACATTTGAATTGGGTAGCTTCCATACTGGGGGGCTATCTATTAAATATGATCCAATGTAATTTTTCTAACTGATGAAATTACAACTTACATGTATGTAGGTCAATATCTAATTTAACCAAAGACTATTTTAAATAGGTATACTGTTATTTTTATTTTGTGATTTGAGCCAAGAATACAAATGCAAAGTAATTAACAAAACTATTCTGTAATACCAAATACATATTACTAAGAACATGATGAATCTACATCATTACTAAATTTATAATTTCACTAAATTTTACATCTTGATCTTACATCTCACAGCAGCAGCTTACTGTAGTTTAACACTTCACAAGAATCTTTGGTTTCAGAATAAACCATAAGCTAACTAGTATTTAAAAGACAAATATAAGGGCTTCCCTGGTGGCGCAGTGGTTGAGAGTCCGCCTGCCGATGCAGGGGACACGGGTTCGTGCCCCGGTCCGGGAAGATCCCACATGCCACGGAGCGGCTGGGCCCGTGAGCCATGGCCGCTGAGCCTGCGCGTCAGGAGCCTGTGCTCTGCGACGGGAGAGGCCACAACAGTGAGAAGCCCGCGTACCGCAAAAAAAAAAAAAAAAAAAAAAAGACAAATATAATAGGCTATGGTAAACAAAGCTCTGGACATGTATTACACTCACTCTATGTTGAATAACATTTTCCTACGTTTTAAGATTTCTGTTCTCTGAAACAATTATGTTATTTTGTCCATTTTCTACCTTCTTTCCCCAGCAAAACTTGTTACATGCCACTGCTCTACTTCTTGTATGTAATCTTTGATTTGATGGAAAAGTACTGATTTATCCACTGTCTCCCTGTGAGAATGCATATGATATCAACCACTAGTGAAACCTGGAAAACAAAGATAAGGGAAGGCTCTGAACAGAGCTATTCACTGGGGAAACAAACGTATTCCTATGCAGTTATTAGAGGGAAGTAAAATAATTACAGAAATATCATGTTGTGCTTCAAACGGATGTCTAAGGCAGTTGTAAGTGATGTGATGTTGAGTCCAAGTCACTTTCAACACTGTTATCAGTTTCACCTCCCTCCTCATCACCTTCACCCCTTTAAAATAATTCCAAAGAAAAACTGTGCAAAGATTCCATTATTTTGGATGGTTACTCTGCAGAAATGCCAGTACTTGCTTTAAATCCTACCACTTTATCCTCACTCTGCACAGTGTATTCTGTAATAGAAAGACAATAAATCTTTCAGCCAGAAAAAAATTTGATAATTAGGACAATTTTTAAGAAAATATGTACAGTTTTACTATTGGTTTCCTGAGAATGCTTCTTGCCTAAAATACAGTTAAAAGCCAGACAATGTACAGGGAGGACTAAAAAAGGATTCATTCTCATCACTGGGCCAACGATACAAAGGATATATCACCTTTTATTACTCAGGCATTATGAAATGAAACGGTAGCATCAGGAACCAACTGCATTAGTGAAAGGGGGAAGGTACAGAACCATGGATTAAAACTGTCTTGATGCCATGTCCTCCAAAGATATTTACCACCTAAAAAGCAGCAATAACAAAAGCTGATTGTTTTCCTCTTCATAATATGGTAGGTGAGATCCTTCTGGATTTCCAAATACCACGTGTCCTCTTTCATCATACTTTTAAGAAGTTGTTATCTAAAGTACAAGTTATACCAGCTTTTATTCATTAATTCAATCAATGAATAACCACTGTTCTGGGCACTAGGTTATGACAGTGAAAAGACAGACAAATGATAGATAATGATTCTTAATGTCTCTTTTCAATCAGAATGTTCTTAGTTCTAGTCCTATTTCCAGTTGTTGAATGGATTAGCAAATCCAAATGACACACATCACCATTTCCCTCAGATCTGTTCTGTCTGCTGCATTTGTGAGTTCTGTAGGCATTATGGACATCTGATCAGATTCCCATGCCAGATACTCCATATTCCACCCCTTTATCAGATGACCAAACCCTGACTGCCTACGTAAAAAATATGTCTGGATTCTGAATGTTCTTCTGCAGTTCTATGTCCTTTAATTTAATCTGGGCCTTAATTAGTAGCCACGCAAACTGACAACAAGTCTTTTAACTGGTTTGATCGATACTATTCTGTCTTAATCCCAGGCCACCTTGGAGCAACATGCTTATTCCACACTCCTGATGCTTCCTTCCATGTGGGGAAACAATTATTGGTATAACACTCGCGGTGTCTCTCTGTATCTTACCTCTCTTAGAAAAGCTGAATTCAGTAATTATAATTAGTGGATCTGGAAGAAGAAATTAGGCATGCATGACACACCCTTGTCAAGCTTATAGCTTGGTAGCTCCCCAGTTGAGCACAGGTTGTCTCCCTCCCTGAACACTGAAAATCTTACTGCTGCAGCTTCCCAACAGGGGACCTGCAATTGTTGGATCTTACCTGTGACTGGTGAGTAACTTTGCTTATTTCAGGCATCCAGTACTAGGAAACACACTTGTCTTCTGATATGAACCACCTCAAAGGTGACTTCATGGTTTCTAACTCCCAACTATCTGAAGAATATTACAAATGCTGCAAACCCAAGCAGAGAGATGGAAGATCCATCACCTACCAGAGTTACCTCATTAACATAAAGGTCTCTCCCATATTTAAACCCCCTCATTTTCACCTGGGTGTCTATAGGATAAAATTCAAAACTCCTGGCTTAGCATATAAGTCTCTTAACTCCACAAAAATTTGTAGCCAAATTTCCTGCCATCTTGCCCCTACCCACTTCCCACCTTATCTTACCATACGGCATCTGCCCCAGCTAAACAGACTTTCTCACTATTGTCTGGTCACCTGAGGCCATTCATCAGCTTGTACTTTGTGTATGAATATTCCCTCTAACAAAGAAACTCCTACTCAAGCCCTAAAACCCAGTCCAAATATCATCTCAAATTAGCACATTATGCTACAATTTATGTATTTACATGCCTGTTTCTCTCATTAGCCTATGAGTCCCTGGGAGGCAAAGACTCTCTTTTACTCGTGCTTGTATTCTTAGTGCCTGGACAGGGCCTATAACATATTTGGATATTATAAAATGTTCATTGCATGAAAAATAATGAGAGAATGAATAGTAAAAATCATAAAATTAAAAGTTCAATTTTAGAAATAAAAATGCAAAATTCAGACCTTCATTTATAAAGATGAGAACATGCATGAAATAAGTAGGCTGATGACAACTTTCTAAAGACATGCTGTTTTTTTTAATATAGCTTTTAAAAATGACTGTAAAATGACTACTTAATCTAACAGTATGGTGTTGAGCAAGTTGCATAATCTCCCCGTGGCTCCCTCCCTTCCACCCCCATTCCACCTGGAAACTCCTACACATCACTCAGCCTTCAATTTACAACCCACTTCCTCTAGGAAGTTTCTCTGAACCTTCAGACTATGTTTTGCGCTTCCCTAGGACTCTAAACTTCTCCCGGCACAATTTATTAAACTGCATTCCTAGAGGCAAAGTTTGCATACACCTTTTCCACACTTTATCCCCAGAATACAGCCCAGGGCCTGGAATAGCAGGCCATCAGAAGTCATTAGCTAAACAAATAAATCTGTGAAATTAGGAGTCTAGAATACATTATCTCTTAAATCCCTTCCAGCACGTTTGGAAATGTATGTAAGGAAAACTTCTACGCAAGTTACTGTATTGTAACATATCCATAAGTTACATTGGACTGACAACTTTATTTTTCAGTTCTTTCTCATCCATTCTTAGTTGTATTAATCATTAGTGAGGTCCTGCCTCTAACATTTGTGCCATTAATTAAAAAGTTCTCTGATCTATCAATAAGGTGCAGTATTCCTTAACCTGTTCTTTGAAACTATATTGTAAACATTTCTGTTTATAAAAATGCATGCAACAGGGATAATCTAACCAATTATGACACATTTTCAACTTGGTACTCCACTCCTTCCCCTTCCTCTTTATTTTTGGTAAGGCAGAAGAGGAATGATGAAAGCTGAAGGCCACAAAGAGTGGACAATTGTTCAAAGAAAAGTTTGCTGAATCTCTAAGTGCCATGAATGGCTTCTGAAGGACATACTTTATTGTTTGAAAAATGAAACATATTGGTTAAAATAAAAAGGGGTTATTAAAATGCCTCAGTGTTCCCACTTCCATTAGAGAAGTAGCATATAAGTAACATTTTAATAAGGAAAGAAACAAATCAAACATACTGATGCCATGTCTTTTCAAGCACAGGTAACTATTATTATTGGGCACTTGACTCATCTAGTGCTCAGTTTAAAACATCTTTTCTAGGTTTTTCCCAACACCTAAAATAATTGAGGAAAAAATGGGCCCATTTGAAAAATTCCTAAATATCTGCACTGTCACAGTCTCATGCACACCATTTCTTGCCTACATAGCAATTTCTAGCTCTGGCTTAGGCCAGAACAAGGCAAACTAACCCATGGCCTGCATCTTTTCTCAGGGTAGGAAGCAAGTGAATCAAACTACACTTGAAGCTAGTACTGGCAGAACATTTTATTTACCCCATGAGGTTTTGAAATAATTTTCTGAGGGAACTGGTAAGCAATTTTAAAGCCTCTCCACCATCGTCCCCCTCCCCCCCAAAAAACATCTCACTCCCTTATGGAACTAATTGCAACTAATGCTATGAAGGAAGTTGCTTTCTGAGGGTTTCCTTAAATCTTCAGAAAGAACTGGGCTTCATGTTTCCTTGTCTCTAGAAAGATAAGCAGGAAGAAAATGTAGGCACTGGGTGAAGTGTATAAACTCCTTTCCTAGAAGAAAAGCCATGCATCCCCTGCTATGCCCAGAGAATTCAGTCACCTTGTGATTTGCTCTCCTGAGCAGTACTGTGCAGCACTATCCTGAGTCAGTTTTACACATCATTCATCCTATCTTTCCTTCCAAAAAACAAAGGTTTTTAATCTTAGTTATCTCATACCATAATTTTCAAATGCTTAAGAGCTCAAGCTTAGTATCCTCTAAAGTGCTTCTCTTTCCATTTTAAGATAAAAGTGAGCAAACAAACCAAGAATTTGGCCCAGTTTTACCATGTTTAAGAGGAAAAAACAAAGATATTAAAAATATCCTCTGCTCTTTATATACATGATTTATGAAAACACAAAATGGAGTTTTCTAACTACTAACAATTAGTTGAAAGAAAATTCCTCTCAATGGTATGAAAATCATCAGAATTGATAATAACAGATTTTTAAAACATATGATACAGTTACAAGCTGTGTAATCTTTTTTCTGTAAATAAAAATAACCAAATGTAGGAAACATCTTCTCATTTAAAAAATCATAAATTGTAAGAGCATCTGCTTCACTTATTTTACAAAGACATGTGGACGAAGCCTGCAGGTCCCCAAATGAAGTCCTAATTTTCAAATGCTTTTATTCCTAGACAACATTCATAATGTCATAAGGGTATAATATAACTCAATTTAATTATTAAAATATGATTTTGTTACACAAGCATAATATCCAAAATGTTAAGAGATGCTCACTATGTGCTAGACATATATCTAAGTGCTTTACATATATTATTAATTTATTTATTCTTAAAATAACCCTAGAAGGTAGATGCTATAATCTTCCCTCTTAAAAGATCGAGACCACAAGACCACAAAGTATGAAGAGACTAAGGGAGCCAGATTTCCAGAGGGGCAGCCTGGCTCCAGAGCCCCTGCTCTAAGCTGCTCTACCAGAGGAACTCTAATTAGTGTCCTATTTATTGGATTATAAAGAGTGCAACAATTTATGCTAAAACAGGGGAAAACATCAATAGCAATAGAAAAACAGAACTACTTGTCTAACATTTGTGCTTTCTAAGAAAAGTAAACCAAACTGACCCCACAGCAGGAAAAAATAACAACTAGATGTAATAAAATTAATATCTTAACATGAATCAAGTCAAGTCAAATGCACAAATATATATTGTGCATCTATTATGGGTACAATAATATGTTGGCCACTATTGGGACTACAACTTACTATAAAGGTACAGTCTATGCCTTTTTGGGGTTTACAATCTAATTGGAAGATAAATTATAATAGGTTCTGGAAGATGAAAACACATAGCTCTTTTCACAGTGGACACTTCAAAAGAACGAGAGGATGAAGTGGTGTAGTGCATGAAAGAGGCACAGAGGTCATGGCTAAAGTGCCTTCCTTCAGTTGTCTGAAAGCATAGTCAAAGACACATAAAACTGTGTCAACTAGGAATGTGAGGACAAGGCGACTGTTATCACCTCCACTGGAAAAATGAAACTGTGAGTTCAGTGAAAATGGTAACACATTCTCCTTATCAATTCCAAACCAACAATGAAGATATGCACGCTTTCACAACTGGCAGTTTGGTTCAAAGCGGAAAGAGAAGGGAATAAAATAAGGAAAAAGTCTCTCAAACTTGACATTGTCCAAACAAACAAAAAGAGGGAAAATTCAATTCCATAAACACTGACATTGGTGTTTAATAGAAGAGGAGACTTCCTATATTATGAAATACATACTTTTAAAATAAATAAATAAATGTGTTAAAATCTCCAGTGAAGGGCAACATTTGTGGAGTAGAAATGCCAGTTAAAGGTAGCTTGTGCTTAATTTACTGACAGCCTTTAAAATCAGTCTTCAATACTAAAATCCAAATTTGAGGTGATTTGGAATCTTACATAGTTAGAGAAAATGGATGAGAATTTTGAAAATGTGGAACCACTCTCAGTTTTTCATAGGAAAGATATTAAATAAGACTAAGACTTTATCATACCAATCAAATTAGAAATTGGACACCACACTGCCTTTAGAATTTGGACAGTAGTTAATGAAGGATTCAATTAAATTGTGCCCATAATAAGCACACATATATTCCATGCACAGGGATGTGGAATACAGAGTCTTCTGTTCTTATTTCCCACTTACTACTACAATCCCAAAAAAAGAGAAATAAAATAGAATTAAATAAAATAATGATGATTACTTATAATTGTTACAAGCCTTAGGAACAATGAAATAATTAGCAACTGTAATCCAAGGATATTATACAAATTTGTTTTATAAATTTGACGTACTTATCTTTTCTTTAAGCTATGAGGCACTAACTATTTTTCTGACAGGAAATATTTATTACAGATATATTGGGTGCTTAATACTAAATAAAGTTATTTTATATTCTCCTTTGCGAAACACACAAATTAATGGACTTGCAAAAGTGATGCCGTATATCAGAAAAAAGTGAGATTAAAAATTTAATTTTCTGCAAATTCCCAACTTAGTTTACCTTTACAAATACCTATTATTGATATAATTGAGACACTACAATTTCATTTCACTACTATTTTCATTTAAAATATTATTGTAATCAGACAATGCTGAGAGTATAAATTATCACTGTACTTTATATGTACTCTGTCAAGTTTATTTCATTCCTTGAATTCTTCAGCATATATTTACATAATGCATTCACCAAGGACTTTCTAAATTAACCGCTTTGGAATCCACCCTGTATTAGATACTGGGAGGAACACTTCAAGAGGGAACAGTGGAACGTAAAGTCAGGCACGTAGTATACATAAAATCATTTCCTGAAGTTCTCAAGTACTAAGGCGTAGGCGCTTCATCCTATTGTGTAGGGTAAAATTGTTGAATTTAATAAAAAGTAAAACTGGAATTAGATATCTGAATCTGGAACACCACTTTTGGACTTTAGTGATAGGAGAACTATGGTGTGATAGCGAACTTGAGAAGAAATCTGCCTTAAGGAAACCTGATGAGGTGATCCTTCCTTACTCTGGGCATATCTCTCTAAATGTATTCTTAACTTGATAAAACAACTATTTGTTTGCAGGTCTGCCTCCAACACCAGTTTGTGAGGTTTTTAAGTATAAGGAAAGCATCATTCATCTTTGTACTCTCCAGAATACAATTTGGTACCTGGCATTCTCTAGAAACTCACTAAATCATTGTTACATGCATGGGCATAAATATATGATGAAATGTCTTCTGAGACACAGAGAGTGGAGAAAGAGACTGCAGAGTCATTTTACACAGAAGTGCAATAGTGTCTACTGTAATCTAGCTATTACTTGGCACACAGAAGTTGTTCATTAAACATTTCTTACAGGAATTAATGCATGTGTGAATAAATGAATGAATGAATGAATCAGGTCAGTAAAGGAATAAATATATTAAGAAGAGAAATGGGCAAAGTCTGAACTTTGGAAAGCTAGAGGAAGAAAAGCAGTCAGTGACAGTAGGAAAGGAATAGTTAAAAGAAAAAGCAAGAAAATGGAGTGTTGGACTTCCCTGGTGGCACAGTGGTTAAGAATCCGCCTGCCAATGCAGGGGACACGGGTTCGAGCCCTGTTCCGCGAAGATCCCACATGCCATGGAGCAACTAAGTCTGCGAGCCACAACCACCGAGCCCATGTGCTGCAACTACTGAAGCTCGTGCGCCTAGAGGCCATGCTCCGCAACAAGAGAAGCCACTGCAATGAGAAGCCCGAGCACCGCAAGGAAGAGTAGCCCCCACTCACCGCAACTAGAGAAAGCCCATTTGCAGCAACAAAGAACCAACACAGCCAAAAATAAATAAATAAAATACATAATCTTTTTTTAAAAAAAGAAAATGGAGTGTCATAAACAATAATAATGTGTTACAGTTTCATTTCCAAAGCACTTTCCCATTATATTTTAATTCTGACAACAGTCCTGAGAGGTAGGAAGAGTGTATATTATTATCATTGTTTTTTTACAGAGGAAGAAAGCTGAGGCTCAGAAAGGTTAAGTGACTCGGAAGAGAGTTTTTCAAACAGAAAGAAATATTTAACACTGTCAAATGCAGAAAATAGAATATGGACCGAAAAGATGTCACTGAGTTTGGCATGAAGTTCACTGGAGCCTGTGCAAAGTGAGGTTGGGAAGGACAGAAGAAGAAGGGTAGAAAAGCAGGTTGATGTTTAAGGAAAGAGATTATAAGTAAATATATTAAAATATATCATACCACATATGTAATAATCACAAAGGTACCACACATAAATCACATCACACGGGTATCAAGAAGGGATAAAATTCAGGGTAGAAGAGGGAGACATGAATATCTTCTCTTCTTAGCCAAATGGACAAATTGCTTCCTATAAACTGATTTTCACTATACCTGATACATGTGCACATGAAAGTTTTCTTTGAAATTATTATTTTAAGATTTTAAATACCATTTAGACAAGATCTTCTTGATCAACTTCTAACAAATAATGATTCTCTCTACTATTTTTTAAATGCTTTCCATTCAAAAAACAATATTGAATATATTTAGAAAGCAGTAGAGGCATGAATGCTATTTAATATTCCAACTCTTCCAGCTCCCCTCTAACTTGAAAGTAGCTCTTATTAATGTCAATATTGAAGGGCCCTCGTAAAGCAAGTAATTCTATTTGAGGAAAAATTTCCCAAGCAGTTTGCTTTTCAAGTCAGCAGGAGGCGGGAAGAAAGGAAAGTGAAGAACCATTTTTCCTTGATTTCTCTAATGTATAAGGGGTAACACATGTAGAGCACTGGAAGAAACAAACACAAGTAAATTTTGGAATAAAATACACAAATAAATTCTTAAATGACTTCGTCAAATAAGCACAAATAAATCAAATTCTCTTTTCTTCTACTTCATATTTTAAATACTAAGTTAAATCTTTCACACACACAGGAACATAAGCTTTGGAAAGCTGTTTTCTATGATTTTCTAAGTCATATCTACTTTAAGTTTGCTTAGAAAAAGATATATTTTTCTTAATATTAGAGTTGTCAGTTGTGGAACATAAATTTAGATGGTAAAATAAATTATTTTTGATAGGCAAATAATCAACAGAATTGCAAGTTAAATATGATTCAACTTTTTACTCAATTTTTGGTCATATGCAGAGCAGTAAGAACAGTATGATTTTTTTAGATAATAGAATGCAATTTATACGTTGTTCTTTTTTTCCTTGCTGAACTCATCAACAAATAGCAAACCACACTGTGACTATGTCTACATATCACATAAACGTCTAGATGAAAAGTGACAAATTCAGGCCATCATCCAGCTATTCAAAAACATTTATCTTGATGACATTAAACATCTGGATGTTTCCAAATACCAAGATGTTTGATGTCCTGCAGATAAAATATCTTGATGAGTGGTTAAAATTTTCACTTATCTGTTGCAGAAATATGCACATTTCCAAGTATATATCTCTTCTATTTCAGACACAAAATGTAATTTTAGCATAGATATAGTAGAAAGTTATAGGAATTGTCAGGTTTAGATTTTTTCTTTTTTTGGTTACTGTTTTTCTTAATGAATCTCTGACAGAGAGAAACTTTCTTTTATTTTCCTTTTAGTTAATAAAATAGTTAATTGTCATTTTGACAGCGTGTAGTAAAAGGTAAAAGATTTGCAAAATGAAGGCATGGGGAGGTACCTAAGCTTTATATACAATGGTCCACAGAAACACTGTGTGTGGGGAAAACTTAACACAAAATAGTCTTAGTTGGTTGACTTATTATTCATTTGGAATGCTATATAAAACATTTCCTTTTCTCATTGTCTTTTTTTTAAGCATTTTGTTCTTTCTTAGCATGTCCATTTATGCCATTTAAATGAAATGACAGGAGTTCAAACTTCCTAATTTGATAATTTTGATGTCTCTAGTGATGATTTGGCATGAAGATAGTAGTCAACATGAATTCTATTTTTGACTATTCATTAGATCCTAATTTGCTTGAATCACTGAAGATTGGCTCTTACAACTTATCTGTCACATTTTCTTACTCTAGGTCTAATTGAAGAAAAAGCTATTCTTATAGAGGAAACAAGGCAAAAATTATTACAAAGTAGAACATGTATTTTGATTATAAGCTTAAAAGAAAGGTTAATGTTCTTTTCAATTCCCACTACCTTAAAAATAATTCTCTGTAAACATTAAATACCATTTCTACATCTTATAAATCAAGATTTCTTGCATTCCATACTAGAAGAAGGAAATGAATGTTCAAGTGAAAAACAATTCCCTGAAAGCTGGAAACCATTATGGCAGTAAAATAACAGACAATTCATAACACATTTCAGCTCCCGAACACTCTACCTTTAGGATCACTCAGAACTGAGCCAAAGGCACTGATGACCACATCGGCTTTCAGATGGACTATCTGATCTTCATCTTCATTCCAGTTTCCGGTTTCATCTTGCTCTGTCCGAACAAACTGCACAGCAACAATTCTCCCGCCTTTTACGATAACCTTCCGTGGGGACAGGAAAGGCAAAAATTCACATTTTTCTTCCTTCGCAAGCTCCATCTAAAATGAAACAGAATAGAGAAAAACTCGAAAATGTTTCTTCTTTATTTAATATTTGATTTTTAATTCAATTATACATGCTAAAGCTTATAATGTTTAAATAAACATGAAGTTTTTTCTTTCACCAAAGCTGAGGTTCAGTTATCAGCTATTCACGTTTTATAAATCACTGACTCAGGAGAGTCTTAGACTGAAGTTGTCATGTGGAATTTTATAGATCATGGCATGACAAGATGCTTCTCAAGTTTTAGGTTGTGCATGCCCTACGGTTGGTGATGTGTGACGTTTCTCACTATAGTAGCCTGGTCTCCTTATGCTTTCATTTCTGTAGGTTAAGTTCTCTTTTTAATTCTGCATTATATGAAAATAAATTCTTATTATTATTACCAGACTGTATATACCTAAGCTGGAAAAAAGTCAATAAAGTGAGTGAGCCAGTCTCTGGAAGTAAGTGATTAGAATGGTAGGTAGGAAAATAGATTAGAGGAATTCTGTAGAACCAAGAAATAAATAAGATTTATTTTTACTTTTTGTGTAAAAATATACACGAAAATTTCAGGAAACAAGCATGCTCCTCTTGACAAATTCCCAGTTATTCCACATATCTCACATAATTTATTGTGCCATAAAATTAGGCACCCTAGTTTTTGTTTGTTTTCGTGCCCATAAAGGGATTTCTATTAAGACAGAATGTTGATATTTATTTATTCCACTTACTGTTTTGGAGGAAATACAGGCATTTTTTAATGTGATCCTAACCAGTCTGTTGAGTAGTCTTTTCCAAAAGATATAAAAACATCCCACTAAAGAGGTTGAGAGGGTGTTGAGTCTTATTCTTTCCCTACCCCATGGAAGACAGGTAGATTCTCAGTTGACAAGTGAGGCTGAGAAAGTTGTGTGTGTAAGGCTTCAAACCAGGAATTATCTGGGCTACATCAAGATGAAAAAACTGAGACACAGAGTAACTTGCTCAACGTTGTTCTGAAGCCATGGACCCATCTCTCAGCGCTCTATCCATAACTAGCGGTTCCAAACTTTACAGTGCATCAGAATCACCTTAGAGGGCTTGTTCAAACACTGCATAGGCCCACCCCCAAGGTTCCTAGTTCTATAGGACTGGATGAGTCCTGAAGATGCGCATTTCTAACAAATTCCTAGGTGATGCTTTGCTGCTGGTCCAGAAGTGATATTTTGTGAACTACTGTCATTGTAGATTATAGCTGTCTCTGAACTCAACAGATCTATACCATGTATTCTCCATGAGACTAATATTGCCCATAAGGGAGCAAAATTGATTCTTGGGGAAGAAAAATTCTTAGATAACATAAAGCATAGAGCCATAACTTATAAACAGATATACAGAATATCTAGTATATTAAAATAACAGTGTGGGGGTAATTAGAAAAAAAATCTAAAATGACTCCTTCAAGGGCTGATAATTTTTTTTTTAATTTGAGAAATGCAATATATTACCAAATATTGGCATGAAGCTATTTCAATCTACATCTTACTTAGGATATTTTTTGAATACTGGTTTTAATGGCTTAAAAATTGGACTACCTAAGCTATTATCACACAATATTTTACTTTGCATTATAAAATTAAGAGGTTAGCAATAGCAAAAGTACTACATAAGTGGGTAGTGTGGGTGGTAAGTATACAGAACAGTGGATCTCAAACTGCTCATGGTTTAGAAGGAAAACAGAAGTAAGTGGAACTGAATCAGTTTTGAAACCCACTTCCACTGCTTATTTGGCATAGTTGCTGAATCTCTTTGACCTTCAAGTTCCTTATATATAAAAACAGGATAACAATACCTAACTAATTGGTATGTGGTGTTGTTTAAGGCAATTCAGAAATGTAAAACACCTAAAGCAGAACTTAACATGTAGAAGGTGAAAATAAATGCAATTTATTTGTAGTTGTCTTTTTCTGAATTCACTTTTTCCCCAAATCATTCTTCAATCTATTTAGTATCACTTAGCAATAGGATTATGACTCCAATAGAAAGGTAGCCCAACAACAAAGGTAAAAAAAGGAAAGCCCCAAGAAACTTGGACTACTCTTTAAATTTCTACAAAATAAAAATGTGCGATGTCTGGAAAGCAAAATATTCCTTAAATACCTCAAATTAAAAAATAAATAAAACATACCATGATATGCTTTCTGTATCTCTTTTGTCCCATTTGCAGAATGCAGTGCCTTATAGCTCAATATAAACCAGTTATTGTGTTTCAAAAATGTCAAGTGATGCTAAATTTTAATGATAATGCCAAACTTGACTGGATAACAATGCCAAATGTTTATGGTTTGAATAAATCAATACACGATGTGTATTTATAATAGTACTCCTCTCTGTGGAGGGCAGAAATAAAACCCTGAACTTGGCTGTACACATATTGAGAGCATGTCTCAGACTGATTTAGGGCCTGTTTTGTCCCATTCTACTCTTCTTAACTATGAATACTTAGACAGTATATATTATTAGATGTAGATAATCTCACATACTTTTTGCCAAATCTGGCATTTAATTTAGAAACAAAAATTGAACACTGCAAACAAATCAAACCTTTTAAGAATTTAAAATAAGGTTACCAAATGATTTATGTTTGAACATGCTTCAGTAGTACTCTTACCATGGCTTTTGACTAAAATCTATATTCTAAAACCTACGTAGAGTTATGAACATGAAGAAACCATATGTTAATGTATCCTTAGCTCATATCATAATTTTCCATATATGCCAGGGTTGATACCAAATATTTAGTATTCATGCCAGCTATCTGACAGTGCACGGAAGTCAGCAGGTATATACATTGGCCCCCAAAAAGACTATTCTAAAATTCTGCTTTTTTTTTTTTTTTTTTTTTGGCGGTACGCGGACCTCTCACTGTTGTGGCCTCTCCCGTTGCGGAGCACAGGGTCCGGACGCGCAGGCTCAGCGGCCATGGGTCACGGGCCCAGCCGCTCCGTGGCATGTGGGATCCTCCCGGACCGGGGCACGAACTCCGTGTTCCCTGCATCGGCAGGAGGACTCTCAACCACTGCGCCACTGGGGAAGCCCTAAAATTCTGCTTTTGAAACTTGCAATGTTATTTACTTTCTCAAACATTTAAGATTAGACTATTGGGCAGCAGACACAAATCACACTCCTTCCTGCTATTTTTCTATTAGGTACCTAGATTTTTCATTTTACATAAAAGAGGGGAAAAAACTTTTAAAGGAAAGATAGAAAGACATGACGAACATATGTAATTATTTGGAAAGTATTGACATTATATTGAAAAAAGAACTGAGATAATAAGATATATCTTAGTCAATAGGGGAATATTAGGAAAATGAGAATTGAAAGTAAGTGAAGCCATATGTTAAGTGAAATATCCTTTGCATTATTTGTGGACAACAGAGGAATTTATTTTCACTGTTTAAGAAATCTGTCTGACAAGACAAAAATAATAATAATAAATACTTACATAGCAGCTATCCTTTAAGTGCTTTATACATAACTCATTTTAATTTTCACACAGGAGATGTGACACCTATATATTAGTTATTTTTTAAGTATTTCTTCAAACCAAGTTTTTCTCCCTGTTGTGGCTCAAAAAGCCAATAACACCCTGGATATCATCATGATTTACAGATTTATCAACCGACCTCTGGCACTCTGCTGCTTGCTGGCCTCACAACCAACACTTTGTGGGAAGAAGTATTATTTCCTTCCTACAGAAGAGAAACTGAGGATCAGAGAAACCAAAGGTATATCAAGAGATGGCAAAGCTTAGCTAAAATCCTGATATGGCTAGAACAAAATCCTGTGGTATTCAGTTTTATTCAAAGGCAGAAATTGTGGTATATTTGAAATAATGAGACTTTGTATGGTTCCAGTTGTTGACTCTCAAAACAAGGCGAATTCGAACAGGAAAGGATCTAGCTAAAGGCAAATTAAAGGTAAGGAGTTGGCTGGATAAAGGCTGCCTTCAGTGGGAAGAGGAAATCCAAGCTTCCTAGTCTAAGTAAGTTTAGAGGTACTATATAATCATGAAATACAGGAACCAAGTGATGGATTTATGAACCCAATATTGTAAATTAGTTAATGGAGACTCCTTGAATCCAGAGGAAGGATAAGTTTAGAACAAAGAAGTACTACTTCATAAAGCAAATAGTAGAAACATAAAACATATCATCTCAAGATATAAAGGTGGAAAATTAAAATAGAATTTAAATACATTTATTTGTTAGACAGTAAACTTCAAAAAAAACTCTTTAAGTACAGAAAGAATATCTTACTAACTTTCTATCCCCAGTGTCCAGGAGTGACATTCAAATATTTAACAAATGATGAGTACAAACAAATGAACATTCAGACAGATGCCTGGCAAATCAGGATATACTCCAGCTGATATGCCACATGGAAGGTTATCAAGTGAATTTCAGCCGTATCAGTATCTATCAAAATAACTGGCACACAGTAGACACTGAATAACATTTTGTTTACCAAAATGAATGACTAATATGAAAACCCAAAGGACATTCAAGCTAACAAAAGGAAAACCAATTAGTAGTATGTGGAGTCAACAGTTACTAAACATCCATCCTAAAGCAAGGAACACAGAGCATGCAAAAGACATGCTACCTGACCAGAGCATCCTATGTTGTGAGTTTGAAATCAGAAAGCAAATGGTACTTCTCCTCAGTTGTCAGTTACACTGTCATATGAAAATGATGGACCAAAGTGACCAGTGGTCTAACCTCATGCTGTGGGTCTTAATATTTTATTGTTCAAATTAATCAGCCTTCTGGGCTAATTAGTTCACAGATGTCAATGTTAGTGCCTTTTAATACCTAATGTTTGTTCATGATCATTAATAATCAGCAGCTCAGAGTTTGGTATATGGACACTCCTGTTCATGGCACACATATTTATTTGTTTGATGGAGCCTGTTCTCATGAGGAACAAGTGGTACATCAAGCAAACATACAAATATCTCTTGTCTTTTTCTCCACCAATAATTACTCAAGGGAATAAAAGACAAAAGCATCTATAAGGTTCCATTTTTGAGGTTCAGTAAATCAAATTGTTCCTTTCTTTTCATACTGTATGAGCAAAGTGAAAAAAAAAACACTTCTTAGCTTTGATTTTTACCTCCATATTCAGGGATAATATGTGGTTGATGCAGAGTGAAATAAAAATAGAGTGCTATAACATGCAATAATGATCATCATTTTAATGATTAACTTTATGTAATATGATGATTTGGTCTGATTAATATTACAGGCATCATACTGTGGAAATTATGAAACAACTTAATTTACTATAATTAAAAGCATGATGTCAACTCATTTTTAGATTGCATATAGGCAAAGTAAGCATAGGTTATAAACCATAATTAGCAGAATTCAAAACTAGCATACATTAAACTCTAGTTGCCAAAGTTTGAGAAACAATATGAAGAAACTATATTCTTTGTAAAGATTATCCTCTAACAGCTAGACATTTAACAATTTATCAATTCTGTATGAACATGAGGACCTCAGAGATGGTATTTCAAATCAAAATTGTCTGGCAGTCTGCTTTGGCCAGTGATAATCCTGGACAATATTATCTTTTATTTCATCGCTGTTAAATTTATTCATACTACATAATGAGTCCAATTAATTTATAAATTTACCATATATTTATTAAGTACTTATTATGTACAAAAATGGTGCTAGGTGCTGCCGTTAATAAAATAATCCCTACTTTCAAAAATCTCATAGAGGCAGACAAATCTGCAATTATATTGTGTGATAACATATAAACACCTTCTGTTCTAATGACAGATAAAAGGGCATTTTACACAGCAGTTGTGCAGGTCAAGAAAGGTCAGCCTGGAAAAGATACAGCATAAACTAATCTTGAAGGATGAGTAGGAATTAGTTACTGAGAAATCCTGGTATGGAATAGATTATCTTCCTTTGGTAAGGGAAGATGTAGGATGGTAAGAAAGTTAATCTCAAGAAAGAAAGAAAAGTGACCTGGTTAAATCCCCTTGTAAACATGCTAATGGAAAACAAACTACCAGCATTTGCAAGTGGGAGAGACCTTATCTGCGTAAAGCTTTTGGCAAGATATACCTGCTAGTCTAGGATTGCTATGGTAAACAAAACCTGGGAAATATGGATTTATACAGCAAGGTTCTCTCTAAAGAGTCAAATAAACTACGTAACTATCTGAGTATAAACTGGAGATGCTTTATAGTTAAAACAGCTTCTTTTTGTGTAAGTGATGGAGCTACAAATGTTACTTAGAGACCCTACGTTATTCTGAACAAAAGCACACCCTGATGCAGCAGGATGGGACCTGGAGAACTGTACTAGCGGTCTTGCACCTCCTCTTGTTTACCCCACACTTCATGTTTACTTATATCCTTGAAATTATTTATAAAGCTCGATACAAGTTATATCTCTAATTCATGTGAGTTTGATTTCACAATCCAATCTTCTGGTTATTTTGGTTACCAAGGAGACGAAGGACGATAAAGAGTCAGTAAACTCTGACAATCCACTCTTGATCTCATCTTTAATTTACTAAATACTTCCTAATGTATTTTGTACCTTTTGGTTTATACAGACTCACAGTCTGTGGTGGAATGCAGAGCAATTTTGATATGCTTACCACTCTCTGGACCTACAAGCTAATTCTTCAATTATTCTTTTCTTGGGCGAAAGAGTTTGCTGAAACCACAAGTTGAGTTTCCTTCTTTTAGTACCTCCTATGGTGTTACAAGCAGTTGGCTTCTTTTAATTTTAAGCTTTTAAAATGGAAGAATCTTGAACAGAAGGAAATATTTCTTCACATGAGAGTTGTACTACACATTTGATATAGTTGCCCCTTAACTATATTGTGTCGTGATTGAGCTGCACAAACCAGAAATGCAATGCCTACATAATTTATAGGCTTAAAATGCCTTTGCACAGGTATCATAAAATACATCTTTTCTAACAAGAAGAGGGTATTTTTAAACATTACTCACTTATGATTGACAACATTTTCTTAAATCTGACTATAGCTCTTCTTGTTCCTCATCTTAGATTTTGCTACAGTCAAGCATTCCTGGCTAATGTTGGAGTATCTCACACAATTACCTTCTGCATAACTTTGGTGCCTTTGCAGTACCTTCTTCCATCTTGAAATGCCTCTTCATATAAATTCTGTACAAATCAGGATCCTCTGTTTTATGCAACTCACTAATCCTCTCTGATTCTACAACTTTTTATTCATTTTTCCATTGGTTTCATACATTGATGGGTTGAATTTCTTTTTTTCCTTTTTTTAAAAAAAATTCTCAGCTATTTTTTAAGAGACTGAAGACCAGGAACAATTAACATTTTTCAATCTACTTTTAATACTAGGTTGATATTGTAATATAATACATTAAAAAAAATTAAATTAAAATATAAATAATTAAATAAAAATAACTACTTATTTAAAAGCTATCAGAAGTAATTTTGAGGTATATGTATATACATAAATATAAATTATATACTTTGAACATTTCATATTCATTTAAAGTCTTCCTATAAGGTTTTCAATGTCCCTAAAATATTTTATTCAACGTGCTTCATTGATCTGCTGTCTTGGATCAAGCACTATTCTATACTTTCAGTCAGACCCAAGTTGAATGAGCCAATCCATTTGAAGGAGACTGCACTTTAATTTGTGGGATAAGTATAAAGTAATAACTACCCTATGCGGTAAGTGCTCTAATATAGGAAGCATAAAGAGCTATAAGGTCTCACAGGAGGGAGAGGCTAATTAGAATGGGATTAAGGAAGCCTTCAAAGAGAAAATGACATTTAGAGCAGACCTTGAAGGATGAGCTCACCTCTTAAGAGAAAAAAAATCACTTTAAAAAGAATGACAATTTTTTTTGGTTTTTGCATTAATCCATGCGTGGTTTTCATTTATTTTTATCTTTTAAATTGTGTGCATGTTGAACATGTGTTTAAAAAATTATACAAATTAATTTTTAATATTTTCAATTTATATAAAAGAAAAGAAGATATTGGAAAGCTGAGATGAATATTATTAATGAGAGAGGCGCTTCTAAATTTCACATAAAAGTTAACAGAGTAATAGCAACATAAAGTTTAATAGAGTAATAACAAAATATCATTATTTAATAAGATTTGATAGTGACTTGATACCAGTTTAAAATGTTCACTGTTAATGAATCTGTGTGTATATATATATTTTTCATATATATAGTATATATATGTACATTGGAAAGTTGGTAAAAAAAGGTACATCGTTTTTAGCTCTACAGATATTCCTAAGTCAACACAATGCAGCCACCCCCTTGGGATTTTTGAAAATAATTAAGCATTTAGAATATATAATCTTGAATGGGCACAGGATTTGTTGGCTCCTGGCCTATTTACAGTCCTTTTTTTCCACTCACCATCTGAATTATCACATGTAGTGCAGAATTCTGACAACCACACCTGTCAGCTTCTTTGATACCCATGTCTTGAGTGCAGCAGACTTTACCTCACCAACTGACTGAGGAAACATTAACTGCAACTCGTTTCAAGTGTAATATTTATAGATATTGCTAAAATTTTCAGTACAGAGTTGCTCTCATTCCATGGAGAGATAAAGCCTTCCTGTCCAGATTCCATATCATTCACAGATCTTTCTCTAAATGTTCAAAATACAGAACTTGGGGAAATAGAAGAAACTCTGAGAAGCATAGTTATAACACTTATTTTACAGATGGGCACATCAGACTAGAATATATAACCTAGAACCAAGTACTTCAACTTTTAGTTAATTCCTTTTTGACTGTTCCATTCTACCTCTCATACTACACTGAAATTTCAGGCTTTTCAAAATGTAAACACATACAGATCCTTGGAATGTCATTCCCACATCATCATAAATTATTAAAGGCATACTTAATATCTCAGTACCAAGGGAGTCATTAACTACCATTAATTAACTTTGTGTTCCTGGGGACAATTGTGTGTTTGTGTTTGTTTGCAGGTACCTTCATATCTCCAACCATGCTAACAGGTCTTTGATCACCTTCTGTGGAGAACGTCAACCGAAATGATTTGCAGGTGACAAATATTGAAGAGCTGCTTACTAAGTAAAATTAAATTTGCCAGCTTATAAAGTTTATTTTCTAAAAATAGTCCCACGGTCATCTCTCTCATAACTAAAAAACTAGAAAACATTAGCTACTGGTAGGAAAATGCATGTTTAGCTAGCCGTATTTAGATGATGAAAGTATCTACGGATGTAGCTTTAACATGATCATTTGATATTAAAAATATCTGAGGGGAGACCTACGGATCATGCCACATGAATGATCTATTATGGGGCATGCTGTGTGGTACCAGAAGGATTCAATTAAAAGGTACATTTTTTCACACTAAGATGTGTTATTTCAGAGCTGTAGTAACAGTTGAAGAAATTTTTGACTAACAGACCAGGCAATCTGGTTCTGTTATTTTATTATTAAAAATAATAAAGTAGCATTACCAAAATAGTTGACCTTCTGAATAGCTAAAATACATAGAAACAGGCATTATCAAAGTTAAATCAGTTATCATTTTGGCAAATAAACAGGGGGGAAGCCAAGGGGTGCTAGGGAGTAAAATAGAGAGCCCATTTAAAATATAGCAAAATTAAAGACCTGTCATGTTTTGCTGCCATTGGGAAATTGACTATGTGAACAATAGATTCTTGGTATGTTCTCTGTGTGTGGGAATATGCTATTAAAATAATTTTGTATCATATTCTTCTCAGTAATAATTAATAAGAACTACACAGTCCTTCCCTAACCTTATCCTTTAAATTTATCAACTCAAGAGGGTCTATTGAGTCCTGACCTTCATGCCTCCTTCTAGGGATTCCCAACTGCCTAAAGCATTCTTGCAGTTCTACCTGATCTGTCAACAACTTTTAATACCAGCATTTTTGGGGATTCTGTTATCCTGTGAAATTTAATCTCACCTATTTAAGCTTGCAGAAAGTTCTGGAGGGAATTATTAACAGATTTTCCCTCATCTTCTTAGAGGACAGTGCTGAATGATTGGCTGGTTTCCCTAAGGACCCATGGCTGAGCAGTGCTAGTTTGTCAGTAGCATCCTATTTAGCATGTGTGTGAGGCCACAAGGGAGACTGAAAGACATTTGGAATCAGAATTACATCAATATGCTGATGATGCCTCCATATCTTCATTTCATCAAACCTTATATCCTGTAGCATTAATGCTTTCTTAACTAAGATGGAAAGTGCCCCCAAACAGCACACTGCTTATGGCTCTAATTAGACAGCTGGAAACTACATTGATGATACACTAGAGCAGTGGATCAGCAGCCTCAGCATCACCAGTGAACTTGTTAAAAATGCAAATTCTCAGGCCCATCCCACAGCTACTAAATCAGAAATTGGGACTAGGGCCCAGCAAGTTGTGTTGAACAAGCCCTCCAGGCGATTTTGATGCACACTGAAGTAAGAAAACCACTGCATTAGAGAAATCGGATGCGCTTGTCACTGCAGAATCTATTAGTAGTGCCTCCTAACTTAGTAGATTAAAACATTTCTGGATCTAATTATATGGTTCTTTGTTACTAACCATGTAACAATTCCTTGTTAAGTCTAACTGGCCTATGTAATAATTCATATTTGCCACTAAATGATGGGAAAACTTTATATTGTTCTGTATTTGCCTCCCCCTTCAAAAATCATTTGAGAATTAGACCACAGCTTTGGATATATACATGCTGGCATGCCTGACAGAGAGGCCTTTTACCAACAGACAAAATATGTTATTTCCAAATTCCATCAAAGAGCCAAAGCCCAATAAACAATATACATATTTAAGAAAAACTTTATCAATCTTCATTGACTTCAAAGAAACCAGTGTGATTGCAGTTTGTGTGTACTGGGGGTAAAAAGCATAGGAGGAATAGAAGAAATACCAAGAAATTGGGTTTGATATTAAATTCTTCGTATAGGTTGAAAATTTGTCTGAGAACATTCTTTCAAAACCTGTATCTTGAAGTAGAAGATATTGACTTACCAGTTTCATAAGTGTTAGCACTACCATGTCTTGGGCCTCTTTGATGTATACCAAATCAAGTAATTACATTTATCTAACTTGGAAACTATGAGCCTTTTTAATGCTAGAAGCCCTGGATGCTTATTCTCTCCAGAAAACATTTATTCCACAATTATTTGTTCAACACTTTTTATGTGGAATCCATTGTGCTAGGCAGGGGAAGAAAAAAGTGATGATCATGGCACCGTTCTCATAGAGCTCACAGCTCAGTAGTTTTAAGACCATGTAAACATTTTAGTTTCTTGTAAGCTAATAATAAGCATCCAAACATTTGTTCTTCTAGTTTTAATTAAGCCCCAGATCCGCTTGAGTTCCACTAAGCTCAACTGCAGGCATACGACAAGTTATCCCACCAACCCATTGCTTCCTCCCAATACTTTGATAAACACACTTCATCCCACCAAGCTTTGGCCTTCTGACTGAGCCATGCCTGGACTCTGATCCTTTCCTTCCTATAATGCAGCCGCTTTAACAGTTAGCCCCTGAATAGCCTCCCTGCTTCTGACCCAATCCCCTTAGTCAATTATCAGTAGAGCAGTCCTTTTAAAATTTAACTCAGATCTTGATGTTTGTCTGCTCAAAACAGTTCAGTTGTTTCCTCTTTCACTCAGTAAAAACTAAAGACCTTATGAACACTTACAAGACCTCACCACATACCGCCACATACTATCCTCTCATACTCTGTTCCAGTTACGCTGACTTTTTTTTTCTATTCCTAGAAGTCCAACAGCCTTCCTCAGTCAAGGGTGAATGCATTTACCTTGACATGGAACCTTTTTCTCCCAAATGTCTACATTCCCTCAATGTTTTCATCTCTATCCCCAAAGTCATCATATTAGAGAGGCATTCCTGGGCCATCCCATTTAAAATGGCAAGTCCTGGGCTTCCCTTGCGGCGCAGTGGTTGAGAGTCCGCCTGCTGATGCAGGGGACACGGGTTCCCGGTCTGGGAAGATCCCACATGCCGCAGAGCGGCTGGGCCCGTGAGCCATGGCCGCTGAGCCTGCGCGTCCGGAGCCTGTGCTCCGCAACGGGAGAGGCCACAACAGTGAGAGGCCTGTGCACCGCAAAAAAATAAATAAATAAATAAATAAAATAAAATGGCAAGTCCTGTCTCCTCTTCCACCATAGCCTCTCCCCAAATTCACACTTTGTTTACTCCTATTTCAACTATTTTCTCCATTGCATTAACCACTGTTCAACATACATTTATGTGACAATTTATTTGTTTGGTTGAGTGTATTTCGTTACCAGGTATGAGCTCCATGAGGGCAAGAATTTCTATCTGACGTGTTCACTGCTGTATTCCAATTGCCTAAAGCAGTGCTTGATACACAGTGGATGCTCAATAAATGTAGGTTGATTAAACAAACAAAAAAACAAACAAGCAAACAAAACTTCTACCTTCTCAAGTAATTAATTATCTGGTCTCATTTTGTGTGTCTATGTGTGTTCTACTTATGCAGAAGAAATAGCCACTACTCATTTCTAGTGACCCTTGCCAATGGATGATGGCTATAATATAAAGCATGAAGTAAACTGACATTGCCATTCAGGGGTGTCTTCCCTTCCAACTTTCAAGATGCAGCCTTTCATAATGAAAACTTCTCTGACTTTAGATTTAGAAAAATAAGATTTAAAATATTTAGTTCAAAACATATTGCTCAAGCACTTATTCTTTGCTGAGGTCCTATGCTATGCATGAGGATACAAAGATGAATCAAATTAGCTTCTGTTTTTTTTATCTTAGGCAAGTCACTTTACTCCAGTATGGCTGTTTTCCTTTTATTTGTACCATGATAGGTTTGTACTAACTGATGCCTAAAATGGTGCTCCAGAGAGGGTGTGGAGAAAAGGGAACTCTCTTGCACTGTTGGTGGGAATGGAAATTGATACAGCCACTATGGAGAACAGTATGGAGGTTCCTTAAAAAACTAAAAATAGAAATACCATATGACCCAGCAATCCCACTACTGGGCATATACCCTGAGAAAACCATAATTCACAAAGAGTCATATACCAAAATGTTCATTGCAGCTCTATTTACAATAGCCAGGACATGGAAGCAACCTAAGTGTCCATCAACAGATGAATGGATAAAGAAGATGTGGCACATATATACAATGGAATATTACTCAGCCATAAAAAGGAACGAAACTGAGTTATTTGTAGTGAGGTGGATGGACCTAGAGACTGTCATACAGAGTGAAGTAAGTCAGAAAGAGAAAAACAAATACCGTATGCTAACACATATATATGGAATCTAAAAAAGAAAGAAAATGGTCAGAAGAACCTAGGGGCAAGACAGGAATAAAGATGCAGACCTACTAGAGGATGGACTTGAGGACACAGGGAGGGGGAAGGGTAAGCTGGGATAAAGTGAGAGAGTGGCATAGACATATATACACTACCAAATGTAAAATCGATAGCTAGTGGGAAGCAGCCGCATAGCACAGGGAGATCAGCTCTGTGCTTTGTGACCACCTAGAGGGGTGGGATAGGGAGTGTGGGAGGGAGGGAGACGCAAGAGGGAAGAGATATGGGGACATATGTATATGTATAACTGATTCACTTTGTTATAAAGCAGAAACTAACACACCATTGTAAAGCAATTATACTCCAATAAAGATGTTTTAAAAAATAAATTAAATAAATAAATAATAAGTAAAATAAATGGTGCTCCAGAAAAAAGCTCCTATGATTACAAGACTACCTCCACCTTGGATTTTGGAAAAGTCTGAAAGGGTAGAGTGGATGGAGAAAAACCTGGAGAATAAAGTTGACATTTTTAATTCAGTCATGAACCAGTGGTGACTCTGATATTTTAGTGAGATTGATCTGTAATGTGGTTAGTCTATATGTGACAAATTACCTATTGACTACAGTTATAATTCTTTCCTAGAATAGAGACTCCAAATATGTTCAGGCATTCTAAAGCAAATCAAATTCATAATACTGATTTGGATAAAATGAGTAATTTATCTTTCTATAAATACATTTGGTTCTTGTTCTCAGAACTAATACCCTTTATAAGGCATTATCTTCCTTAACGTTAAAATTTGAGAAGTCTGTGGTACATGTACCCAGCTGATGTTTCACCCAAGATTAGTCACCAGTCACCTGTTAGAATGAAATGATTTTAAATCTGTCATTTTTAGTAAGTTAACTAATTATTAATTCTAAGTAATGCTTACATTAGAGCTCTTTTAAGAAATAAATGGAAATCTCTTCATTCTACTGCCTTCATAGCAGAATGAATTAACTATAAGTATTATATATATCTATATCTATATATAGATAGAGATAGATATAGATATAGATATCTTTGAATGCAGCTTGTAAATGTGACTTATGGAAAATTCCGAATGTCTCTAATTACCACATTCTCCTAATTAATATCCATATATTTTGTGAAGAGTATCTAGTATTTGGATATGCAAGACTTAGCACATTCCACTGTTACTAGTTAAATACAGTACCTTTCAAAGATATTAACCCTGAGAATACAATACACAAGAAGCACTTGTGTATTGACAAAGATAAACTTCTCATTGTCTCCAAATCAGTATTATAAAATAATTTTCTTTTACTTTGAATGTCTGTACTAGAAAAAGCAACTATGGGTAACCCAGAAATTTTTAAATGTGCATCTCACAATCTGAGGAACATTCTAATGATTTAAACTAGGAGACTGCATATTAACAGTTTTACATCTTCTAAAATTTGTTGCATGACAACTCCATATTTTCTGATGGTTCCATTTTACCTCCTCAGGGACAGCTCTTATATGAACAAAGCCTTTTCTGAAGACGATGAACACTCGGCGGGCTCCACAACGTAAAGCAGATGTTGCACAGTCGAAAGCTGTGTCTCCAGCTCCGAGTACAATCACGGCTCCCCGTATCGATGGCAATGGAGAGTGACAGGCACACATTCCTGAATGATGAAAGGAAAACCCCATTTTCAAGTAGAGAAACCATTTCTGCATGACAGCTCAAAAGATACTTGTACTCAAAGCAGTGTAAAATTGCATCTTGCAGTTTTCGAGGATGGAGTGTCACTATCAAATTATTCTGCTTCATTGAAAGACAGTTTTATTCCCACTTTAAAAATATGCTCATACATGTAATTTCATAGTCAATACCTTTAACTTCTTTTTTTCCTTCTAGAAGGATAGCTATAACACATTTTGAAGAGTTTGGGTCATAATAAACTGGAATCAATCAATTTAAACTCTGTCAAAGTTGTGATATGTATTTTTAACTTATTGTCATTAAATTTGTTTGTTAGAAGAAAAAAAGTGATCCTTGTGATCTGAGTTAATAATTTGCAATATTTCATTAAAACCTTTTATTTAGAAATCATCTTATAAGATTTCTAACATATAGCCCTGCTGTATAGTATATTTAGTAAATTTTGAAAATTAACATGCTGAATACGTTCCCTTTATGTAACTGAAGAATTTCTGAGAACTATTTTCTTGAAATAGTTAAAATAAAACTTTCTCCCTTTTACTGCTTTTTTCCTGGTTTTGTTTGTAAAACTGAGCAATAAAAGAAATATGACTCTCCAAGTGAACATTTCTCAACAGTATTTATATGAATATTTGATGTCCACATGAAGATTCTTTAAAAAGTAAAATGCAGGTGTTCGTTATGTATTAGGTAGCGCTGTATTATTGGATTAAATGAAACTGTTGACAAGATAAATTACTATAATTTTTGAAATGGCACCACAGATAGCATAATCATTTTGCTTGAAAGAGTTTGTATTTGGGATTACATAATTAGCCTTTTGTAATTCTCAAATACATGCTATGTGTACAATGATCTTCCCTAGCAAGCATCGTGTTCTCTTGCAAGGAAGAGGATGAAGATGTTACACAACTTTAGCTGTAAAGTTCTACAGATTGATCTAAGAGAGAAAGTTTCTAATCTTTTTCAATTTTAGGAGAATAAATGTAGATTCTTATCTTTTCCATATGTAACTGATGTTAGAATATCTGAAGTTCAGAATTCTTTAAAAATATATATTTAAAGGAGTTTGACTATCGGGTTTTAGTGAATATATTATAGCTTCTTTAAGACTAAGATGATGATTCTAGCCCAGTCAAAGCAGAGGACAGGCATAGCTTCCAGTTGTTCTTCCTTTGGTGTGTGAAGTGATTTCACACAGAGACTAGGTATTAGGGTATCCATCAAAGTGTTTTGTTTTAATTTCATAAAACTGTGGTTCAAGAAGAGACTGAATCTTTCTGCTGGTATGGATACAAATCATGGAAGACATGATCACTTGTCCTATTTTAAACAAAAAAATAAAACAGTTCCCAAAGTGAAGTTCCTGCCTTTTCTTTTAAGAACATCTTCTGATGTTTGTTAAGGACACTCTTATTTTGAAGCAACTTTTCATAATGCAGTTTAGACCTGTATACAACACAGTGAAAAATCCTTATGATGATGTTTGATTGGGAGGATGGACAAATAGATGATTCTGGCTAACAGTAATGTCAGATTTTTTTTTTTTTTCATTTTACATTGGTGTTATAAAAGGATGAGCTGGAGATCTGGACAATTTCCTACTGAGTCTGGACTTAATATATATTCATAATACACATAACAACATAGGTAACATTAGAAACAGAAGACAGTATGTGATACCTGCTTTACTGCTTTTGGCTACAAGTGGCAGAAAGTCTTTGGATGTATAAAACCCCTGGTCCTGTGTCAGGCCTTGGAAGATGTGATCCTTTTTGGGTTCTGGCAAACCTAAGTAAAAAAATTTATAAAATGTCATTAGAAGGAGGACTGACTTTTTCTACTGACTATTAGAAAGAAAGTAGAAAGCTGTAATCATTAAGATAATGTGGTTCTTAGAGGAAAAAAAATCTATAAGCAAATTAACATAAAAGAATGTACATAACACAATGTAACAGACCTCAGAGTATACCTTTAATACATAACTAAGAATACATCATAAATCACACATTCATGTGCACATGTACATATACAGAAACATGGATACTCACATACAGTGTTAAGGGGAAAATCAGGTTATATTCTTTCCTCATGTCATAAATAAAAGTAAATTTCTGGTGTATTAAAGTGCTAAATATAAAAAATTCATCACAAAACCTAAAAGAAAATATGGATATATGTTTATCTAGTTCCTGAATATGGAAGGTCTTTCTAAGGGGGTGGGGGGAGACTAAAAAATTTCGAAGGAAAAAAAAGTGTTTTACCACAAAAATTCAGCTAGTTTTACACTTCAAAAATATTATAAACAAATTAAATGCCAAGTGATTAGCTAGAAGAATATTTTAACAAATAAAATGTCTTTTCTACATAAAGACATTTCTCAGTTTTAATGAGGAACATATTAACTTTTCAATAGAAGCATAAGCAAAGGGTAACAAAAATTGGGATAACAAAAAACATAGTTTATAAGCACCAAAAATCTTAAATCCCCTAGTAATTTAAGAGCTGCAAGTTAAAACAATGAGATATGATTTCTCCTCTACTAAAAAGTAAAGGGTTTAAGAAAATTACACTATATGGCAAGGTTAAAGATGAGATTTGTTATGCTCTTTTGGTAGAAATTTGGTAGAAACTGGTGCCTAATTCTAAAAAACAGTTTGGAATCTATCATAAGAAAATACTAAGACATGCAAATAAAGGTTTGATGTACAAAAACGGTCAGTGCAAAAAAAAGATAAGAGAGAAACAGAAAGGGTGGAGGAATATCAAAATGCCAACAGAATGAATAATCCAGTTTTACTTTAAGAGATGAAAAAATGACAGAACAAAATGCAGCCATTAAAACAAACATTTGAAAAATGTGGTAACAGATTGTAGTCAAAATACAGTGTTAAATAAACTAGCAGGACATAAAACACTGTGTATAGTATGATTTAAGTTTTATAAAAATATATAAACTATATAATCTGAACAGTAATCATTTCTGGTGGTGGGATTGTGGATATTCTGGGTTTTTAAAAATTATTTCCTTATTTTCCAAATGTTCTATAACATGCATGTATCAACTAGTTAGGAAATAATTGCCAACAGTTTGAAAAGAATATGAATAGTTGGTTAAAATGTTTTCAAACTACAAATGAAGCAAATCTGATAGCTTTCACCCCACTACAGGAAAGCTTTTCATCTCAATTCCATAAGGGGGAAATTTATAGTTTAATGTTATTTACTATCCAAATCTCAGTCTACCAATAGGCCATTCCAGAGAAATAGTAGTTTATTTCATAGTTAAATGAAAGCCAATGGTAGCTGCTGGTAGACACACAGAGTAAAAAGCATGGCCCAGGAGATGAGTTTGTTGTGTGCGATAAGGTTGATACTGTATCTGACCTGAAAACTGAAGGTGCTGGTGGATTGAGCGCATAGCCAGCAATAAACCACTGCTGTCCCTTCAAATTAAATCAAACATTTTTCTTTCCTGTCTAGCACCTCTTTCATTTCCTCCCCCCCCCAAAAGATTTGCCCTTTGTTTTTAGGTTATTTTAAGACCATTTTTTAAAAATTATTTTAATTATCTAAGAAAGTTAGGCAAGTCATTTGACTGGTCTTTGCTCTGGCTTCTCTATAAACAAAATGGGGATAATTTTATTTCTTCATTTTCTGACACGGAGGAATATCCCTTAGTCTATTTGTAACATGGAAACGATTACATAAATGTGTGGTTATATATATTAATGTAATTCTTTTCAAAGGGCTGAGATGGGGGTGGTTACAGTTACATAAATATAGCTGAATATGTACTTGAAGATTCTAATGACAAAACAATTTTTCTTGAAAGCTGTTAAAAGATGATTGTAGTTTAAGCTATATTTGATTAGTCAAACCAACATGTGTCATTTTATATATATATATAAAATATATATATTTAAATAATAAGGACCTGTCTCCCCTTTGATATTACTATACTATAGAGACTGCATATGTTCTATGGTACTTCATTTTCCCATTTTCCTGTTAAAAAAACACAACAAGGAAAACAATGTGAAGGGTTTTGCAATTTCAAGGTGATGTGATAAGCAAAAACCTTTAAGACAGATCAAAAACAAAGCACAGAGAATATAAGTGGTGGATAAGAATTCTACAGTTTCTGGTAATGAAGTCTAAGATCCTTCCTTTACTAATCCCTAATCTGAGCTTTTTCATTACTTGCCATGGTTAAGGTAAAAGGGAGATTTACAGCTGTGCTTATTTTCTATAGACCCACTGCTAAAATAACTGTTATATAAAGAAATGCAAGGCATTCGTATTAAACACACCACCTGACTCATAGAGATGATGTTTTCTCTCCGGCAAGAATTATTTCACAAGAAAAAAGCTTCGGTAAAATTTAGATTTCATTTTTTCACTTGAATCATACACTGACAAGGACAACTGAGTTTCCTGTGCTTTCACCCCACTCTGCATTTATCACTATAATGAATTTAACATTTACTGGGTCAGATTCTCCCTGTAAATGTTCAAGAGGGCACCAGCTAAATGTTCTGACCTATAGATACTGGCTTGAGGACAGGAAAAATGAGCCAGTAACTGGATGGGATGATTATGATTGGGTTATCTCTGCAGCCTATTTAGCCACACCTCAAGTCATGCTCACTTTTAGATTCCCAGTGTCCAGGGAGCGCTTCTCCCCTACCTGGGTGGCAGATCATCTATTAGGACCATGTATCTGAAGTTCTGCTCACGTACTCTTTGGCAGTCCAGCCCAGCTGGCAGAAGTACCCTATTCTCTGCTAACTATGATGCTGCTGGGTAATTAGGAACAGGGTCTTTGTCATCAGACAGAGTTTGGTGTGAGTTCTACCTCTCCCATTTATCTGATTGTGATCTTCTGTAAGTTCCTATGACGGTTAGTTTTATGTGTACATAGCTAAGTACACACATCAAATTATCCAATCAAACACTAATCCAGGTATTACCGTGAAGGCACTTGATTGATGTGGTTAATATCTATAATCAGTTGATTTTAAGTAAAGGAGATTACCTCAATAATCTGGATAAAGTTCATCCAATCAGTCCAAAGGTCTTAAGAAAAAATTGAGGTTTCCTTAAGGAAGAACAAATTCTGTCTGTCTGCTGGCCTGGCCTACAGATTTTAGATTTGACAGCTCTCGCAATTGCATAAGCCAATTCCTTGAAATAAATCATACCACTCAATCTATCTATCTATCTGTCTATCTATCTATTTATCTATTTTATATATCTCTTAAAGGCTTTATCTTTCTAGAGAGCCCTGAAACAATTAATTAATTGCTCTGATCTTCTACCTCTGCATTTCTAAAACAGAGATAATAATTATATTTCTCTTCTCTCATAGATGTGTCTATCTATTTATCTATCCATACATATATATATAAAGCATTGGGACCTGGCACATAGTGAATGCTCAATAAACACTATCTATTAATATTAAGATAGGTTTATTATTCTGTAGTTTATAATTTTTATTTCAAATTCCACATCTCGTGGCAAGGAAGAATAAATCTTAAATCAAAGTAAGGTATTAAAACCTTAGCAAATTTAAACAAAGTGCTACAAAAGAAGAAAAATGAAGCAACCTTAAGTGAAATATGAAAGATAATGAAACTTGCAAATACCCATCTATCAAAGGAAGATTTCCCTGAGAGTAGGTGGCATATTAATAAATAAGGTATGTGTCTATACCAGGATGATTTCAAAATGACACTGAAATGACTTTTTAATTCACCTTTCAGTGGGAAGAAGGAGGTTTATGAATAAAGAGGAATTGACAAAGATTTGACAAACAAAACAGCTCAGGGTAATATAGGTATAGTGTTCTTTGTCTTTCAAGGAGGCCAGATAGTTTCTTTGTTCCCCTAGAATAGTTACTGAAGTTTTTGGTGTTTCAGCATGCATTTTTACAAAGGTATACAAAGGAACACGTTCTTAAGACGTACTGAAAGATTATCATTTTCAAGTTCTCCAAAAAGAAAAGAAAGAAAGAAAATGTTGCTTATACTACAGAAAATCTAACTTAACATGTATTGATTACTTATAGGCACTGTTTTAAGTGCCTGACATATAGGTAGGTGATTTTTATATACTAACTCATTTAATTCTCAAAACAACTCTAAAAGACAACTCACATTATTATCTGCATTTTAGATATGAGGAAACTGAGGCACATAAAGATTAAGTAACTTTGCTGAAGGTCATAGAACAAGTAAGTAGTAATGCCAATTTCTAACCTGGATGGTCTGGCTGTAGAGTGTATGCTTTAACTTCAAAATGCTGCCTTTGCCATGTATAAGGTTATAATTAAGCCCTGTTATAATGTGTTGCTACATAACAAGTGATGTCTAAAGTAATCATTCAACGTATATGTATTAAGTTTCACTGTAAGGCTATGGATACGCATACAACACAGAATGTTCCAATCTAGTGGTAGAGAAAAGACTGGCTGCTTCTCTGGGCTGCATCTTTCTTTTGAGATTCTTTTCTCTAGCACAATTCCTCTCTAAAATGTCTTCCTTCTTAACTGCATTCCCCTTGGGTATCTGCTGGTTATTTTTCAATATTTGATATTCTTTGAAATCTGTATTTTTGCTTTGTTTCCAAAGCACCTCCCTCTGAAACAACTACAGAATATACAACAGCAGTGTATTTAGTAAATTCTTTGTACTCATATTAAGTTCTGCACAACTTCAATTAACATTAACAAGATATTAAATATTCTGTTTTGTGTTATCATCTAGTAAGTAATAGATGAGGAATAAGTCTCTAAGGCTCAGTCTTCATAGCTATTGTAGGACGTGTTTAAGAATTTCTCAGATTTTATAATGTCTGCATGTGTTACTTTACTGGGTCAACTCATTCAGTGTTAATTGAATTGAGCAACAATTTGTGTGACGCCTCTCATTCTTGAAGGCATTCACTTGAATGACAGCTAAGCCGTCATGCGGAAGATGGTGATCAGACAGACATGTCACGGGAGACAGCCTCACACATCCCACAGAAGTGGAGAAGACAGCACAGAACATTGTGAGACTGCCTCAGGTTCCTGGCTTACGGAAATGGGCAACGTTCTAGTATTCTGAACTCTCTCTGCAGGTATACTGTCTTGTTATTTCACACGAGTGCTTTTTCAATAAGAAGATTTTAGTAGACATATAAAATCCCTCTGATTATGTCCTACTCTCAAGTTTACTGGCTGAGCACAGCAAAATGTAGTTGATGGCAAATGTCCTAAGTTTTTCACTTTTCCAAGTACTTTTGTGTCTGAGATTTTGCTGTCTTCTCAAAGAAGAAAGCACGTTGTGTGATCTCAATCCTCATTGCTAAGCCTGGTTTGGGGAATGGTGCTGCATGAGGAAGAATATTAACATGTGAAGATTAAACATGGATTCATTAAACAAACCCTCACTAAGGGACACGAGGCTATCTACCACAGCTATGCAGTTGTATCTTTGTAAGAAATGTCCCTGTGTAACCATTGTTTTTCTTTATTTTTGTTTATTAAATCTTTTAAAAATATCTTAATGCCAACTGACTTATTTCTATCATTTGTAAATACAGCGTACTGAATAAGAGTGAAAGCTCTAAAACTTTCTGTGTTAAAATTCTCATTCTAGCTCTTACTAGCCATTGACCTTGGGCAAGTAAATTATTCTTTCTGGGCAGCAGCAGCCTCATCATAGGATTGTTAGGAGAGTAAAATGAAAACAATATATGTAAAGCTCTTTGCATAGATGTGAAATAAACGTTTCCTTTTATTTGCATTTTCTCCCTATATTTCTCCCTATATCTCATTATATTTGTTTGATATAATGAAAGGACACATTCGGATAGACATAAATTAAATGTTCATCTAATCCATCATATACACAATTCACACTGTTGCACATTTAAGTGGGCAGTGTTGGACAGATTTGTTAGAATGAAAGGCTGTGGTAAGACAAGGGTATTCCTCTAACCTCATTCATTCTACAGACTACAATGGACGCAAACCATACGTGCTTCAAGACCAGGAAATAGCAAGGTTAAGACCCTCTATTGGTTAAGGCATCATTCAAATTGCAGCAGTTAGTTAACATCCTGCCTCAGAGACCGCTGACCTAGGATTCTGGAGAACTGGGTTCTAGTCTCATTATATCCCCTTTCTAGCTGTACTTGGGTAAAATTACTTTTAATACTATGGCTGTCAAATTCCTTTATTTTATCTAATTATGTTTTATTAAGCTATAATTGACATATATTAGTTTCAGGTGTACAACATAAAGATTCAGTATTTGTATATATTGCAAAATGATTACCACAGTAAATCGAGCTAACTGCCTTGATTGGAACGAAGATATCTCTGACTTATGTACAGGGTTGCTCTGAAATGAGGTGGAAAAGTACACATAAAAGCACTTTGGTAAATCTAAAAACCATTCAAATGTAAATCATTATTACTGTCTTGGGTAAAATATAAAAACTATGGAAAATAAAGACTCACATTATAAAAGATTCATAGTATACACTTTCACAAACAGAAGATACTGCAATTAATCATAAGAAGATATTTAAATGGCTGTACATGGATATGTAAATGTAGGTATAACTCATAAATACATGTATTATGGATATATGTGTTTATATACTTACTAGAAAAAGTAAACTATTTCGATATCAAGCCCAAACAGTTGAGATTACAATATGGAAATAAAATATTCTTTTCAAGGGCCTAAGCATTCCACAATTTCACAATGGATTATAAAGTTCTTCATCTGTCACTTAAAGATCACTTATATGACTCAAAGGATTTACTTCCAAGGGAAAACAGTGCCGTAAGGGTTATCATTCTAAGATCTATATATGGATTAGAAAGAGAACAGATCAATGATGCCCTATTGTGATTCTTTTCTCAATAAAACTCCCCATCTTTTTCTGACAACCCACTGTAAATGCGTTTAGCTCTTGGGTGTTCAGACCGAATTCAGAAAGAGTGGAGTGATTCAATATAACACATATGAAATCAGATCACCATATATCACAATAGTATTCATTTCATTGATTTTTCAAATCCCCATTAAATATCTGTTCTGTATAACTGCTGTCTAGTCTCTCTCTCTATATATATATGACCACAAGAATAAATTGTATGGATCACATAATTCATTAGAGCATAACAAGATGAAGACTCTTAAAAAATGTTATGAATGAAATCACCATCTCAAATCATATTTTTTCCCATTACACAAGGTATTTTTCTATACAGAAACATATAACAATAATGACATCCAGACCTAAGAGGAGTAAAGAACACTCATACAATTTTGAAAATCGGAGAGACGCTGAACTAAGATCTTCTTTTTGTATTTAATTATGAAAACAGTATAATTTTAAAAGCATTGGAGAAGAGAATAAAATAAACAAATGCAATAATTCCTATGAAGTTACAAACGTATTTCAGTTTGCTTCTATGATTACATGTAGAAAATATGTATAAGTTCTATTATACCAACGAGATCAGTTCATAAAATTTCATATTAGAGCTTAATATCAGGCTCCAATTTAGAGTTTTCATGGTGACAGAAAATATAAACATATTAATAAAGCAATGTGTTCACAATATCAACACATGTGAAGTAAATTGAATCTAAGTGGTTAAAATTCTTCTAGAGGATTTTTAATCTGTAATAAAATATCTAGCAATTTCATATAACAAAATGAGAATAAGATTCACTATGCATTTGTAGTCTCATAATTTTTACTCCTTTTACACATTTGGAAAAAAGAGAGAGAGAGACCTTATTTTAATTAATAAAATATTGTCCAAGAACTCAAAGACAGATAAAATATCCTTGAGTGTTTTCTACTTTCCTGATAAATAACTTCTATATTCAGGATCCACCTTATCTATTGTTCTTTCTATATAAAGGGACATATGAAGGAAACAAAACAACAAAATTCTGGACCAAAAAAAAGAAGCTGAACTATTTTTCTTTATATTTTTGTAATCCAATTTTCTTGTAATTAGCAGAAGTTATTTTACTAATTAAAATTTAATTTTAATATAAAAATAAGATCTCATTAAAATCCCTCTTCTAGACAACATGTTAATGTAATTTTCTTCTTCTGTCACAAAATTATACATATCCCTTTGATTTTTGGTATTATTTATTAAAGTGTGCTTTATCTCTTGGGCTTTTTCTATTTGTTTTCCTCCCTTCTCTTTTCTCTGTTTCTCATTCTCATTTGGCTTTTGCTATAAAACAATTTCCTTAAATTTTAATCCTCACATCATGAAGTAAGGGTAAGCAAAAAAATTCAAAGAATATGCCTCAGGGGAAGATTTTTTTTTCTTAATGACTGGAATTCTTAGACGGTGTTAGAAAATTACTATTTAGCACTATGTAAGTATACTATATTCCAAAGTAAAGAAATCATTAATAATAAAATACTAAAAAGGAACAGTTATATTACAAAATAAATCTACCAGGCTTACAAAGAAAACAAATTTGCTACAGCTACCTGCTGTGGAGATGAGGCAGTAATCTCAACAGCAGGAAATAAAAGAGAAGAGAGGAGAAAAATACAAAAGCACAGACATTAAAAAAGTAATTAAAACACTTATCTCCATCGACATACATTACGGGAAAAAACCCTCAACCAACCACCTAAAACCATACTTTATTGAACTGCACAGCAGGAAATAGCATTAAAGCTGCCACCATAAACACACATTCTGTAGAAGGGAGAACACCCCTTTAAAAATGTAATCTCAAAAGTATTACTAATGTGTTAATCACCAGTAAATGTACCATACATTCATTGTATTGTATTAGCTACTTTCTCAAAGGTATTTATTAATTGTACTTCTAAATTTTTTACTCAAATAAATTCTTAAATATACGTACTGGTAACCTCTTTATTTGTAATCGTTCTAATGAATTTTACAGCTATATTGTGAGGCTAAAGTATTCTGTATATCAAAAACTTTATGTAAAAATTTTTAATATAATATGCATTTATAATAGATAATGCAGTTAAACTGTTTTCTTTAAAGCCAAACTAATCTTTGCTATAGTACTGAAATAAAAAGAGTGAAACACAATGCAAGAGTTGAGGTCATGGATTAAAACTGAAATGAAAGCTAAGAATCATTCTGAATTACCCAAGTATGCTCTGGCCTTCAGAACTCTGCAAAGTGAAACAATACAAGTCTGAGGAAGCAAGTGGCAGGCCTTAAAATAAAGATCATGCACCAAATGTGCTTGGTGACTCTCTCAGCTGCTGAAACTTGTTTCTGCATCTACCTGATTCTCCCCAGGCATGTCTGTGAAACAATGGAGAGCTGCCTGATTCAGAATCAAGACTTCTAATGGCCTCCTGACCTTTACTTTTTAGCTATTAGCTATAAGCTCATGCCTAAGTCATTAAATTTTAAACCTCAGTTTTCTCATCTTTAAAATTAGAAGAATTACAAAATGCATTTCCTTATAGAACTGTTATGTGGACAAGTAAGCATAGTACAGCTCTATATTGCTGAAACAACTTAAATTTACACATAGAAAATATAGATATTAGTTTTGCTACCATATAATTCTTTTACCTTTTAATTATGCATTTTGTTCTTTACTCAAATGATACATTTCTGTGCAAATTTATTGATCTTATTCTAAGTCACTGCTGTGGTTTTTATAAATCTTACAAGAAAATACTTATCTTAGTAGATTTTTTAAAGAAATGTGTATGCAATAAGAAAAATATTAAATTATTTCCATGATTAAATATACTTGGAATGTGCTCAGTATTACCGATATATTGCTGAGTTAGAGTCTTGAAACTAGAATACTTTTCTAGGAATTCAGAAAATTCCACAAAGTAATCACTTTCCAAAGACACTCTTGATGGATAGACATGGTCAACCATTTCAGAAACATATAGTTGACCTTGAACCTCAGTTTGTTCATCCACAAAATAGGCAGATTATCTAGAAACCAAATTCTGAAACTTGCCTGTGATTTTCTAGGAATCCAAGACTATGAAAACATATCTTTGTACATGTGTACATTTTATTGTGTATGTGTACAGAGGGTCCATACCTTTCATTATACCCCCTACGGAGCCTGTGACTCAAAAATGGTTAAAGAATCACATTGACTAAGATTAATTCAACTATACCATACCACTTATCCAGCTGCCATTCCAAGTGCATGGAGTGTGGTCTCAAATGCAATGTAATTATCCACACCTGACAACTGTTACGCATCATGAACAAATACCATTTTATATAAGACTTTGTAAATATATTAAGGTCTGGTAAAATAAAGTTATAGTTTTGATGTCAGACATAACTATGTTCATGTTATTACTCCACGGTAATATTGGCTGTATAACCTGCATAATCACAGTTACTTAAATTTCAAGTCTCCATTTCCTTATCTATGAAATCAGGTAAATTAATTTAGATAATATATCTCAATAATATGATAAATGCTTACCACAGTGACTAGCATGTGGTAAATACTAGTAAATGAATTGGCTTTTATGTATTTTAACTTCCAAAATCCTATTACTTTCATACTTGTACCTTCCTTGATATTTTTCTTTCTTAACACTTACATAATTTTAATATAAAACACCACAACAACCACCAAAACTACAGATAATTTTAAAAACTTAATGCCAATTGAAATTTCCTTTGATATTGGTGATTAACCATATAAAACTTGGCAGATTCAATGTATATTCACTACATATCCAGTTCTGAAATTCCTGTTACTTAAAAAAGCCAAGCAAAACTACAGTCTATCCTGTTCAACTTTCAAATTTGGATACTAGTTGTGATTTTTAATTGTTATTAAGATAAGATGGAAATAGAAATTTTGGATGTTTCATTTATTTAAGCACTTATTCATTAATACCTACTGAGTGCCTACTGTACTTAGGATACAGAGGTACCTGGGATATACAGAGATGAATAGCTTCCAATCTAGTGGGAGAAGAACATATAATCAGAAATAGAAGAAAGCAAGATAAGTGCTATGACAAACGGATGCATAGGTAAGTGCACAGGAGCCCTTACAAAACACAGTTCACCTCAGCTGGTGACAATGATACTTACGCTCAGTCTTGAAAGATGAATGTTTCCCATGGTAGAAAAAGAAAGAGGAAGAATGAGCAACATATACAAAGGTGTGAAGGGGTAAGAGTTCAATCTGAATGAAACTAGGGTGTGGTCAGGGGAGCAGATAGGAGAGAGGGAATAGCAAAATTTGAAATTGACAGATAAGCAGGCCCCAGACCATAAAAGGCCATGCAAGCCACACCAAGGAGTTTGGATTTTACCCAGAGAAAACACTGCAGAGAAATGATACAGTCAGCTTTGTATATTAACAAGGACAAACTGGTATCAGTATGTAGACCTGATTTGCAGACAGTGAGAATGAAGGAACTAGATCATTTAAGGGGATGCTGCATAAATCCGGATAAGACAGGAACACTAACCTTGTACTTCTCAACCTGGATTATTAGTAACCTCCACTAACATGGCATTACAGGGAGTGTCCACAGCCTCAGTACAAACACAGCCTACTTTCCTGGGTCAACAATTTCAATCAAAGATAAGTACTTTAAATTATGGTGTTTATATTAAGACAAAAATGGAGATGCTCAGGAATGAAATGCAAATTTCGAATAAAATTTTACTACTTCAAAGAAACTCTGTATATGGGATTTGAAACTGTGCCTCTGGATTCCTTAGAGGTATGTTTTCACTTTCTTCTCCTATTACAGTAACTTTAATGGGGAAAAAAAAAAAAAAAAGAATTGATTCACACTAAGATACTGACAGTGGGGATACATACAGGAGAATAAAAACATATCCTGAAGGTCTTTAAGGGCTAATTTCATTGGATTTGGCACCTCGCGGTTGAAAAGTGTAGAGAGAAAGGAAGGGTCACAGCTGAGCCTCAGCTTCCTGTTTCGGTGGGTTCCTCAACAGTGGTGTGCTTGACTGTGGCCCAGGACAGTGGAAGAGGAGCAGATGCTAGGGCAACAGTATTGTTCCACTTCGAACATATTTAATGGAGTGTGGGATATCCACTAGAGTCATTCTACAGATAATTAACAAGTAAAATTTCAAGGCTGAAGCTCATGAGAGAAATCTGGTCTGGACCAACAGATCTGAAAAGTATCAGCAAAGAGACTGTACTGGAAGCCATGAATGCTAATGAGCTAATCCTGAGGAAAAGAAAGCCAACAGTGGAGCCCTAGATAACATAACAACATTTAAAGGAAGAAAGAGGAAAAGGAGCCCAAACAGAAATTGAGGAGGGATCAGTCAGTCATGAGAGGCAGGAGAAAGCAGTATGCTGAATGCCAAGAGAAGAGAGGTATCAGTTCAGACTTTATAGATATATATACATGTATATATATTTATATATATATATATCTCCAGTGCATAAAAATGTACCAAGAAACAGGTGTTTAAAGAGTACTTTTGATTTTAGGACTCATCCTTCTTGAATTTTAAGTATAGTGCAAGGTCACTTTTATTTTGGAAATAAAAGCATTAATTAATTAATTGTTTTTGGAGATAATATAGCTAAAGGAGATTTATTGAGAGAGAACATAAAAGAGAACAAAACCAACAAAATAGAAATATATGTATTGTAGCTATGAAAATCAATTTAAATGAGGCAAATCAGAAGAGGAAGAGGAAACAGGATAAACCCTATACTGACACCCACACTGCAAGGTATTCTAGTGGTAATGCCTGCCAAAGTATGAAAAGATTTTGCTAGAAGAGAAACATAACACATGCCTTTCTAGGAATCAGTATCAGTGGAGAATATATTCATACTAAAATGCATTCTTAAGAAGAAAGAATTAGTCAACAATGGCAACTCTGCATTAATTAAATTCTGAACGAATAACAGAAAATGGATGTAGCTTAGCTTGTATAATATTTGTTTGATTAAAAACTGCCTTTAGGGGCTTCCCTGGTGGTGCAGTGTTTGAGTCCACCTGCCGATGCAGGGGACACGGGTTCGTGCCCCGGTCCAGGAAGATCCCACATGCCGCGGTGCGGCTGGGCCCGTGAGCCATGGCCGCTGAGCCTGCGCGTCCGGAGCCTGTGCTCCGCAACGGGAGAGGCCACAATAGTGAGAGGCCCACATACCGAAAAAAAAAAACAACCGAAAAAAAATAAACTGCCTTTAGGAGGGCTTCTTAAAGAATTTCGTCAAAACTGAAGCTTTGAATTAGGGAGCTGTTGTTCCACCTCTAGTAGGTTTGGAAATCCCACAAAAGGGCCCACTGATATGTGGTTCACCCTGCAACAAATTTTTCTGACTTCTGAAAGGAAAACCAAATAATGACTCCCAGACAGGTGAAATACATGGCCAAGGTAGCAACACCTATGTTTGCTCTCAGTTCCCCCACCTACTTGCTATGTGATGTGTAGCAAATTAGCCTATTTCTCTGTACCTTAGCTTTTACTTCTGTAAACTGAAGCTTTTAGTACCTCGTCCCCTGAGCTTTTCCAAGAACTCTTGAATCACGAAGCATTATACAGACATAAGAAATTTAATAATAATTGAAAATATTTTCATTATAATGGAGTCTATTACATAGACAAAGAGTATCATCTTCTCTTTTACTACTACAAGGTGAAGAAACTACAGTAACAGTGGATGGTGGATTAATCAGGGAGATCAAATTGAAATTCTGGGTTGCTCTTTGGAAATGATTTAAATTCCCTATGAACTGTGCAATATACACAAAATCAAAAACTAAATTATACTCAAAAGCGCCTGAACCACTCTAACCATGGTATAAAAGCATATATCTTGACATCATCAATAAAAATCTTACACGTTTTAAAGTCAACATAGAATAATGAATTCTATCCCAAATGCCTGTGGTTTAATGAAGTGAGCAGTCGATGTTTGATTTTTTTTTTTTTTCAGTTTCTGAAATATGATATTAGGGTCATTTCTTATAAATATTTTCAGTTTTTTTAAAAGAAGTCATAGTCTACTGCTAAGCTGTTTGAGTTATGCTGCTTAGAGCATGGTTCATGTAAAACCAATATCAGCAATTTCATCTAATCCAATAGTTGTAAATTCTAGCCACGATGAACACTTTTGTGAGTCTAACTTGCTGTCTTGCCAGTGTACTCTGTAGATTATGAAGGAGAGGAGACAGAATGCAGTTCAGAAGCTCTCTTCAGCACCCCCTGTCCTAAATTCAGGTTCAACTTCATATAAGCTCAGTAGTAATAAATATTTTGAGTTAACGTTTGTAGCGTGTTTTGCCACTTAACAATAATTCTTGTGTACTGGAGCTCCACAACAGCTTTATCGGCTAGGCATCTTTATGACCATTCAAAAAATGAGCAAACTGAGGTTCAAGGCAGTGAAACAAGCTTTCTGAAGCCCACAGCTAGTCCCATAGCTAGTAAGTGCCAAAGCCAGAATTAATCCAGCAAAAGCTCTTAAATACAGTGTTTCTTCCACCATTACATAGAATATATGTTTAGGATAGTCTATAATCTTTATTATTAGGGGAAGAAAAGGAACCATAACCTAGTCTTTGAAAATTTAGCATACAATGATCTGTGGCACCTTAAATTTTCTGAATGTTAATACAGTAGTTTTATTCATAAGAAAGATAAAAACATGCTTTACAGATTAGCAGGTAATTATTCACATATCCCACCTACGCTACATTTTCAAAGATTTTAGGTAAACTATGCCTACTTAAATTTACATGATGTCTTGTAAAAAGGATTTTCTAAGCCTTATTCATTTGTTTAAAGCACAGATCTACAATGACAAACCTATCATCAATTCATTTTGTTGAAAGGGTAATAATGAAAGCGTTATTTTCCTTCTTTCACTGTGAGTCATTTGACCTATGTTAAATCAACTCTCAAATTTTCATTCATTATTTCTACATGAAGGATTTTGCCAGCTCAAAAAAGTATAAATCTTCATTTGTCAAATTTAAACTATCCCTGTCCCAGTTGCTATCAAGGCTCATAGCTCTTATCCCTTAAAAAACAGCAAAATATTGTCAAGTCACACAACCTGCCCACAGCCTCAGATGACCCCTGGAATCAATAATATTTGTAACTTGTAAGTGCACAGTTAAGGAGATCAGAAGGCAAGCGCTGTCCTCGTTAACCGCATTGAGCTGTGATACTACAGCCGACTCCCTTGTGTGGTCTGTGATCAATTTTAATCTCCTGACCAAGAATAAAAGAATGCAGACTCCTGATTCTGGATTCATCTTGAAAGGAGAGTATAGATTTGTATGTCTGCAGTGTGAATGAAAGATTTAATTCAACTGGCATTCCAGGAAAGAATACATCTAAACTATCATTCCTCCTCATTACCCTCACTGCTTCCAGGGTCCTCTATCGACAGAGCTAAATACTGAAAAATGTGTACACAATGGGTTAAAAAGCAAAGCTGTCTTTGTGGACATATGATCAACTGCCTACAGAAACAGACTTTATAGTGACTTGTCTTATTGCTACATGATTTAAAGTGGAATCACTTTTTCTATCTTGAATTTCCTTAGAAAGATTATAATTTTGTGCCAGACTTCTTTGTGTGAAAATCTTTATGTTTAAGCAATTAAAGAATGCATAATTTACAAAAATCATCATTTAAAATAATCATGATTAGTTGTTTTCAAATCCCTACATTTAGGTACACTGTTACATTTTGGGAACTTTAAATTGCAAATTGATACGAGAAGAAAAGACATCACCAGTTTGTTAGTTTTATATCTTTATATCTATACCCATGTCTCTCTCTCTCTATGCACGTACATATATATGATAATGCATTTACAAACAAATGCAGAAATATTCTTATTTTTCTATGAAAATAAGAAAGAGTATATTTTATTGTTAAAAATAAAGTGTTCTTGCAGTTTACAGGGACAATTCAGGCAACTGTAATTTGAAAATTCCCTAGTTCCTATAAAATAGCATTTTCAATACATCAGACAAAAATTCCCATTCCACATCATCACCACCATCATTGCAGCAGTTTTTGAGCATTCATGATGCATCATGTACTGTGCTAGACAAAAACAAACAAACAGAGCAAGCTGGTGAAGAACACGGACCCCAAAGGCAGAGCCTAAGTTCAATTCGCAGCTCTGCTCCTTCCAAGCTCTTTGATCTTGAGCCTATTAATTTGCCACCTTTGCCGCAGGTCCCTCATCCGTAAAGCAAGTATAAGGTCATGAATAGCACTGAACTTAGTAGAGCTTTTATAATGACTAAATGAGAGAACACAGACAAACATGGAAGTATGTGTGGCACTTCATGGGTATAAAATAGGTGTTAGCTATAATAAAATGTATTCTGGCTCATTCATTCATTCATTAATAAACATTCAGTAACTGCTCCCTACGTAAAAAGGACCATGTTAGGAAACAAAGATGAGCAGAAGACAACAATCTGACGTTTGCAAGCTGTTTAACTTTTGGACATCAGCCTTCTTATTTACAAAATTAAGATACTAACATTTGTCTTGAAAGACTGTTATAGGGAGCAAATGAAATTAATTACATAAAGTGTCAATCATAACACCAGCTACATATAGGGGATGGTCAATAGATGTTTATTGAATGAAGGAGTAAAGAACTGGATGGATGGATGGATGGATATATGTTATGCCTTAGGCAGAGAGGAAACAAGAGTGAATCAATCAGTCATCAGCTCAGAGCACACATTTATAAGTGAATTTCAAATATTTCTAGACTAAAAAATTGAAATGTAGCAGGTAACAAGGTTTTTACATGAAGTCCTGGCAAAAAGTACATTTGTCCTGTTTCCTCCCATAGAGAAATCAGCATCTAGTGAAAATGTAAAGGATAAATATAGATTCCTTTCACAGGAGCTGCCTTTTCTCTGTTTATTAATTGTGTAATGGGTTCACAGTTCAAAAGGCCCAAATTTGGCAGTGGTAGACAACTGATATTCTAAAACCAATAAAGCAGGGTATGGTGCTGTTTACCAGGGAGGAGTGATTTATTTTATCATTTGATTTTAAATATTTAATGAAATCCACGACATTTTGATTGGCTTGAAAACTCTGGAAAAAAAAAAAAAAAACCCAAGAAAACAGAAGTGGAAATCATCTTGACATTTTTATTTTAAGAACAATGACTCCACCTCAGCTAACAGAAGTGAATTACTAAAGGAATCTGTTTCTCTATGTGAATTTTAGTAATGGAAAATTATGTTTATTCTGTCTCTTAAAATGACTATTAACCAGATAGTTAAAATGTATATTGATTTGAAAAGGATAGTAACATTTTAACCTATCCAGTGTGCCAATTCAGTCCAATTCTGTTCTATGTATGCTCAAAGCTGATCAGTTTTAATGAGCTGTTCTATGAAAGTAATACCACCAAGCATTCATTTTCTTCCTAGTTAATGCCATGCTAAATTAATGGTATAATGAGAAAGAACTCAGGGATGTGCCAGCATCTTAAATGGTAAAGAAATTGGGGGCTATCAGACCCAGTCAAGTGGTAAGTAGAATGATAAATCTAATTGCAATGTGCTCAAGTAAAAGACACCCAGATCCAGGTAGAAGAGCATGAAACTCGGAGTCCAGATCTGGCAGAGTTGGGTAAGGGGCAGAAAAGAGGACATTTAGAAGAAAATTAAGTAGCACCTCTTGAACACTGGTTCAGGAAAGCTTTGTGGAACTAAAAACATTTCTTTTAGATATCTTAACAGTACTATACTATCTGACCAAAAAAACTGCTATAATTTGACTACTGTAAATGCCAGCTTATGTACAGAACCCATCTCTTGTTTTTTTGTTTTTTGTTTGTTTTGTTTTGGGTTTTTTAAAAAAATCTATTTATTTAGGCTGCGCCAGGTCTTAGTTGCAGCTTGTGGACTCTTACTTGAGGCATGCATGTGGGATCTAGTTCCCCGACAAGGGATTGAACCCAGGTCCCCTGCCTTGGGAGCTTGGAGTCTTACCCACTGGACCACCAGGGAAGTCCCAGAACCCAACTCTTCTTAACCGAGGATAGACTTTGCATATGTGTGTACATGTGTGTGTATAATATATATTATGATGCATGTAAACATATTCACAACTACAGGTACACAAGCAACTCCATATCTACTTACCTAGCTGTATATGTATATGTGTATGTATGGTTTAGAAGTATTAGTTAGTAACAAACATATTGTAGCTTTATCAAAAAGTTAAACACCCATCCTTCTCAAACTCTTCCAAAAAACTGCAGGGTGTAACACTCCCAAGCTCACCCTGATCCCTACCATCACCCTGATACCAAAACTAGACAAAGATATCACAAAAGAAGAAAATTACCGGCCAATATCACTAATGAACATAGAACCAAAAATCCTCAACAAAATACTAGCAAACAGAATCCACAAACACATTAAAAGGATCATACACCATGATCAAGCGGGATTTATGCCAGGAACGGAAGGATTCTTCAATATACGCAAATTCTCCAATATACGCAAATCAATCAATGTGATACACCATAGTAACAAATTGAAGAATAAAAACCTTATGATCATCTCAATAGATTCAGAAAAGCTTTTAACAAAATTCAGCACCCATTTATGATAAAAAACTCTCCAGAAAGTGGGCACAGAAGGAATCTACCTCAACATAATAGAGGCCATATACAACAAACCCACAGCAAACATCATTCTCAATGGTGAAAACCATAATTTGAAAAGATACATACACTCCAATGTTCCTTGCAGCACTATTTACAATAGCCATAATTCGAGAAGATACATGCACCCCAACGTTCACTGCAGCACTATTTACAATAGCCAGGGCATGGAAGCAACCTAAATGTCCACTGACAGAGGAATGGATAAAGAAGTGGTACATATATACAATGGAATATTACTCAGCCATAAAAATAATGCCATTTGCAGCAACATGGATGGACCTAGAGACTGTCATACTGAGTCAAGTAAGTCAGACACAGAAAGACAAATGTCATATGATATGGCTTGAATGTAGAATCTAAAAGGGTACAAATGAACTCATTCGCAAAAAGAAGTAGAGTCACGCATGTAGAAAACAAACTTATGGTTACCAGGTGATAAGGGTTGGGGGGAAGGGATAAACTGGGAGATTGGGACTGACATATACACACTACTGTATATAAAATAGGTAACTAATAAGCTGTATAGCACAGGGAACTCTATCAATACTCTGTAATGGCCTATATGGGAAAAGAGTCCAAAACAAAAAAAAAGTGGATATATGTATGTGTAACTGATTCACTTTGCTGTACACCTGAATCTAACATTACATTGTAAATCAACTATACTCCAATAAAATTTTTTTTAAAAAGTAAGACAATTAATTGACTTACCTCGTCCCCTCTACCAGCTCGAAAATCATTCACAAGAATCAGTAGGTATAGCTGCTTTAGGTAGAATAGCTGCTTTAGGTAGAATGAGTAGGTATAGCTGCTTTAGGTAGAGATAGAAAGGTATCTCGTAACCTTCCTATAGGATAGAAATCACCAAGAATCCATTGACTGCCATTATCCAAGGTGGTTTAAGACACCTAGACAAATTAGGGATAAGATGGCCACTAGGCCAGGCTAAGTTTTAGCCAAACAATCAAGTCATTCATCACCAAATCTTTTATAACCGATGTACCTCCTGATTGGTCTGTGCCCATGCGTTGCTGGTTAGTCAATATTTAAATGTCATTCCTGGGATCTAGCCAAATTAAAGTGAACATGAGGATGAGAGGCCAGGAAATATTTTCTATGCTAACATGGCAACAAGGTGGAGTGGGATGGGGTAGGGGTAGGAGTAACAGAGAAATGAGAAGACACAGAAATACTATCCCTTGCCTCTTATCAAAATATATAACAAAATCTCAGCGTGCTTCTATACTTCACTGACTCCTTAATCCCTCCTTCTACCAAATGAAAGTAAATACTCCCAGAGATTTATTGTTAACATGACTTTCAAGCATTAGTTTACAACTAGAAAAAGCATGAATGGCTCATCTATTATTTGGGCCATAATGACAAATATTTAGAGTGTATCCTATTTCCACAGATCTCTCCTTAAAACCTGCATTTATATAGTAATTGGCATTAAAAGTAGAAAGGGTTAAGAGACTAACCTAATCCTGTGTTGCATTCAGCATATCAACGCAATATATTGTCTCTGTGGAGTTTCATTTCACATGATAAAAGAAACAAGAAGCATCTGATCAATAAACAGAAAATCAAGTTACATATTCCCACTAGGTTGCTCTAACAAGGATTAATCTCAGAAATGTTGGTGCATGCCTAACGTTGTGGCTTTTAATCCTCTCACACCAGTGGGTCTAAAGTACTTGCCATTAGCGCTAATGTAAAAAGAATTAATACTTTACATATGGATACCCACTCTACTCAAATGAAGGGGTTAATGGTAAAATAAGCCTTTAAGGATGTAAATGATTCCTCCCATGTGGCTGGAAAATAGCTCAAGTGTTTTTCATTTAAAATTATTAACATATAGAAACATTATTATCTCTGCAGTTAATATGCACCTCACTGAAAATCTCATGGTCTGCAAAAATTAAGGAAGGTAGCATCCCTAATGAAGTTATAAAACATATATCATTTATTAAGCAACAAATTACATCTTTAATTTTGGCTTTAATATATCTTTAATTTAAGCTTTAATCATTATATGGAAAATGCCTTCCAAAGCCCCAGGACAAATTATGTCATGACAATAGGGTTTGTTTCTTCTACCCCCTACCTTCCACCCACCCCCAGTGCTAAACAAGGTTGTAATTGACCTCAAGCTTCCTTTTTATGAGCAGGCACTTCTCTGAAATACTGAGAAAATCAAGGGCAAGACAAGAAGATATGAATGTTTTTCCATTAAGAGTCTAATTGTATCTAATTTTGATATTTTTTATTGATTAATGTAGAGTATTGAATAATCTTGTGAATATTTTGAATCAGATTTTCATTGCTTAAAATGTGAAATGTTAGAATAAAAAGGTTAAAGCCAAATTAGGCATACATTTTTCTTCCCTCCCTCCCTCTCCCCCTACATTCTTTCTCCCCTTCCCTAGATTCCTTCCTCCCTTCAATAAATATTTATTAAGGGGCTTCCTTGGTGGCGCAGTGGTTGAGAGTCTGCCTGCTGATGCAGGGGGCACGGGTTCGTGTCCCAGTCTGAGAAGATTCCACATGCCACGGAGCGGCTGGGCCCGTGGGCCACGGCCACTAAGCCTGCACGTCCGGAGCCTGTGCTCCGCAACGGGAGAGGCCACAGCAGTGAGAGGCCCGCTACCGCAAAAAAAAAAAAAATTTATTAAGCAGCCTTGATATGATAGGCATTGTTCTCTTCTAGGAAAATTTATCTAAATTTGTTTTAAATCATATACTAATTTAATGTAATGTCTATTTGCACAAAGCATAATTTCAGTTGTCAATAGTTGATAAAGTTTGTCTGAAAAACCTTCTTTCAAAGGAAAAATACTTTATGTCTTGATAATACAAGGGGGCAAACTCTGTTCAGTGTGCTTATAGAAATCAATCATACTTCTCTGAAAATAATTAGGGAAGAGTCATGACAATTGACATGTCATTAAAATCTTTAATAAATTATTTATCATTGTTCATCCTCTAACACAATGCTCATCACCTGTTTTACATAAACAGGTAGTTTCAATCACAAAATGTTAGCATTCTGATGCTATATGTAGAAATTTTGATTACATGCCATTTCTCAAATGGCAAATATGTCTTCCCCTGTGTAGCAGGTCGAGGTGAAGGATGAGTCAGCTGAAGGAGGAGAGATGTGTTGATCCTGGAGGAAGGAGGGCAAGAGGAGAGGACAGAGGAAGGAGCACGCTGATAGGTGCTGGTGAAACTTCCAAAACAACTGTTACTAATCCTGAATTGCCAGTACGTGTCTAAATCTGTTCATTTATTTTATATACATTTACAAATTAAAATTACAGTTTTAAAGAGGTAGGGTATGAATATAAACATATATAATGAATTAATTCTAATTTATAAATTTTATTACATTAAATAAATAATGAGGGTATCATTACATGTCAATTAACACCAATAATGAGTAAAGACACAGTATAGAAAAGAAAATGAAATTAGATTCCTTGAACATACAGAGGACAATTGCACAGAGCCAGAACTATGGGCACCATACAAGTGGTAACAGTTGACCCTTGAATAATATGGGTTTGAACTGGGCAGGTTGACTTATATTCAGATTTTTTTTCAGTAGTAAGTACTATAGTACTACGTGTTCTGACTTTTGGTTGAATCTAAGGATGTAGGACTACAGATACGGAGGAACTGTGGATACAGAGGAACTGCAGATCCCAAGGGCCAGTTATAAAGTTATGCCTGGATTTTTGACTGCACGGAGGATTGGCCCCCCCAACGCCCCAACTGTTTAAGGGTCAAATGTATTTTCTTTTGTGTATACATACAAAATTATAATTTTCTTTGAATTTTCGCTGCTGGATCATCTTTTTCTCTAACTTTCCAGCTCATGAAGAGCCAGAGAGACTGGATCTTACTTATAATCCCAGTGGTATCTCTCATGGAGTCAATACTCAAATAACTGACCTATGGGAAATTTTATACTGCACCTACAAAGTTCTACTCATGGCACTGAAATATAGTGATTTAAAATATAATAAATGTTTTTAAATGAGCCAAATCTTTAAAGTTGATTTAAATTTTTTAACAAAGTTTTATAACAAGGTGTATCAAATCAGGTTCCCACAAGAAACAGATTTCACTCTTAAAGGATAATAACTCCAGGAGATTTTATTTACAAAGGAAACATTGCAAAGGTGCAGGTAAGATGTTAAGGAATTACAAGGGACAGAGACTTGGGGCTAGAAGAATTAATCTAACATCAATGGTTCTGCCAGATAATGTAACACTTTCACTCTGTTTTCAGTAGATCAAGAGTCACCTATTAGATATTACAGCATATAGTATTTACAACACAGTGAGGTTATTTCCCCCATAAGTCTGACAGAGCAAAATCAAACATAGAAACTTTTTATAAAACCAGATAAAACTGAGATAAAAAGTACTTCAAGGATGATTTGCTCCCAGAAGGGGCTTGACTTGTCCAAAACTGCATAGTCAACTAAGTGACCAAGCTGGGGTCTGGACCCAGTTACTTAATTCTCAGACAACTTAATTTTCATTAACAATGAAAGCATCATGATTACCCACCAAAAGAAATCAAATGTACATCTTCCCTACTCACCAAAACATGCACTTTTCAATGTATTTTTAAAAACCATGTTTAAGTGTGAATGTACAGGATTATTTAATGTTATAAGTTGCAGAGACCTTGGATATCATCAGAGCTCACTGTCCCATTGCAGTAGTGAGAAAATGAAACTTACAAACTTTTTGAATATTTGGGTACCAAAAGGGCAAACTAAGACTTCGAGATCTTCTAATTCAAACATCGATGCTCTTTCCACAATCAAAGCTACCTCTTTTATATATATATATATATATATATATATATATATATATATCACGTTTTCTTTAGGAAATGTACACTATTAGTAATAATGTAAATTGATACAGCCATTAGGGAAAACACTATAAAGCTTCCTCAAAAAATTTAAAAAAAAAAAGTACCATTTGATCCAGAAATTCTGCTTCTGGGTATATAGCCAAAGGAAATGAAACCTGTATCATAAAGAGATATATGCATTTCACTGTTCAATGCAGCTATTAAAAATAGCCACCTCACAACGGTCAGAACGGCCATCAAAAAAATCTCTCAACAGTAAGTGCTGGAGAGGGTGTGGAGGAAAGGGAACCCTCTTGCACTGTTGGTGGGAATGTAAACTGGCACAGCCACTCTGGAGAACAGTATGGAGGTTCCTTAAAAAACTAAAAATAGGGCTTCCCTGGTGGCGCAGTGGTTGGGAGTCCGCCTGCCGATGCAGGGGACACGGGTTCGTGCCCCGGTCCAGGAGGACCCCACGTGCCGCGAAGCAGCTGGGCCCGTAAGCCATGACCGCTGAGCCTGCGCATCCGGAGCCTGTGCTCCGCAACGGGAGAGGCCACAACAGTGAGAGGCCCGCGCACCGCAAAAAAAAAAAAAAAAAAAAAAAAAGGATATGCTGGTTGGCATGATAAAATACAATGTTCTGATTGATTCAGTTGCCTTTAGCATTTAGTAATATGTAAACAAGTTAACTACTTTTCATGAGATTGGAATTAAGCGAATTTTTTTTTTAATTTTATTTATTTATTTTTGGCTACGTTGGGTCTTCGTTGCTGCATGCGGGCTTTCTCTAGTTGCGGTGAGCGGGGGCTATGCTCTTTGTTGCGGTGTGCGGGCTTTCTCATTACGGTGGCTTCTCTAGTTGGGAGCACGGGCTCTAGGCGCCCGGGCTTCAGTAGTTGTGGCACACGGGCTCAGTAGTTGTGGCGCATGGGCTTAGCTACTCTGCAGCATGTTGGATCTTCCCGGACCTGGGCTCGAACCCATGTACCCTGCATCGGTAGGTGGATTCTTAACCACTGTGCCACCAGGGAAGCCCCTAAGCGCATTTTTGTACTTAATTGTTTATAATGTCACATGAGAATTCTGAAAAAAAAAATTTCCTTTCCTTTCAAATGTGTTACATATATACAATCCATATCCATGTTTTAATCAATGCAAGAAAAGCTAACTAATGATATTGTTAGAGCCATTGGTTCTATTTTTACAATACTGACCAGCATCACAAATCCAGCAGCTATGTTTTTTATTCCTTTAAAAAGTTTCAGTTTTCCTCCTTAGTCTTGGTATCTTTTGTATTTTTACCATATATACAAACTCAAATTTCACTTAGTTTCTAGGAAATCTGGAAGCAATTTTTATCCATTAAAAATGGATATTTTTCAATATGGCAACATTATTTTCTAGGCTTGAAGCATTTTTAAATATTGCCAGTGGCATTTGTGCCTATACTAGTTGACAGCTTTTTCTCATGCGGAAAAATAGATTTGGGGAAGTTAAAGCAAATTCACACATCTGGAATTGCCATGACTGATTCAAAATATAAAATAGCTGAATGCTATGAGAACCAATTTAGTCATTGTTTTTTATTTAATGTTATAGTTAGGCAAAACTCCCTAGAATAAGTAAAAAATATATGTATATATAGGAACCCTGGAATTATTACCCTGGATCAAACTCAGATTCCTGGGCTACTTGGCTACATCACTATCTCAAGGTATAGATAGGACATTAATCTTAAAGTTCTGCTATGTATTGGTGTTTCCATACCCATTTGAATATATTTAGATTTCTCACTAAGAGCATCTCATTGGTTATAAGAACCATTTCCGTATCACCTTCTCAAAATCAGGCAAACATAACTGGCCAAAACATTTCACTCAAGCTTCAAATAGCTTACAGTTTCACATATTAGACCAGAAATCCATATTTACTTTTTATACTGTTCAGTAGTGTATGACTTTTATTAGTGTATGCTCTTTCATTCTTCAGTCTCCCAACACGTGGAGGTCTAAGCTTTTTAGGCTTCCTTCATACTTCTGCCTTCATCTAATCATTTTAATTAGTTTTATGGTTCCATTTTTATTATCATTTTTAATTAAAAAAATCAGCCTCCCATTTGCAAATGTACTATAGCTTTATATGAAATTGGATAATTAGAAGTTTTCACCCCATTAAGAGAACTATCATATTTGCTTCAAACTCAACTATCTAATAATTGGCAAATTTATACACCTACCGTATAAGAGTACCTAAATTCATAATGATGGCCATGTCAGCATTGTAAGAAGCTGAATGTCTTTTGGATATCAAAGAAATTTGAATTTGAGTATAATAAAAATATTAACTATTTTTAGCATAAACATTGAGAACCTACTATAAATTTATCACTCTTCTAGGTACTTTGAGTAGTACAGAAATATATGTACCTGTACTTATATATTATTTTATATTTAATGTGTTAGGATAGGGATATGAGTTAATTTGAATACCACTATACATGTACACTGGAATTGAACAATTAGGTAAATCAATGGCAGATGATGGGAGTCAGCTTTCTCACTGTTGGCATAGGAGGATATAGGCAAATAAAGGGAAGATGCTAAAATGACCAATGAATTAGAGCTGGAGACACCAGTATGTACTCATGTTCAGCTTAGTATAGATACAGATGATTATACATTTATAGATATATGTATGTACACAGGTGAGTATACACATATATATTTTCTTACTCTGTCAGTTAAGAGGTCCTAGAAGCAATAACACTGCAGTAGCAATGAGCATACTTAGCTCTGAGATCTTCATTTTTAATAAAAGGACCTTGGAGAAATGGCTGATTCTAGGACTAAAGCAAAAAATATACAAGATATGCCTGTAGTCTGTTGTAGTGCCAGAAGTTAAGTGCTAAAACACAAATACACATACGCATACACACACACATAGGATGATGGGCATACATCACAGAAGCACGGGAGCCAACTTACAGAACTCCTAATGGTCACAGCTGGAAAAATTAGAGCAACAAAATAAATAGCTTAATATTAGATTATATCCCAAAGCACAAAATAAGCATCCTTGAGCTCATACTTATATAAATAAATGATGAGATAAATGAATAAACAGGAAGAATAGACAAATCTCCACACAGTATAATTCCAAATAATTTATGTAGGTACTGTACTCTCAAAGAAGGGGAGCATAACTCCCCAACTCTTAAGTATGGCCTCTGCTCATAGTGACTTCATTCCAAAGAGTATGAAAAGGGGGCAAAAGAGTAACTTAGTAGTGGGGGAACCTGGCATACACTACTTTAGCCAGGTAGACTAGAACAACTTATTGAAGGTGGACTATCATAGAAAGTGAAAAGAATGACCAACCTAGAGTAGAGATGATTCACTGCAGAATAACTGGAAGTAAATTTGGAACCATAGAGTGTTCAGTTGTTACCAAGACCTCAAAAAGTCAGCCCTAAGCAACAGAAGCATCTTAATGAGGGTTTTTTGATCAGGGACACAATATAATGAAAAGAACTATTAAGGAAGATAATTTTAGTTGGCGGGATGAAATTAAAGAAGAAATTCTGATACAGAGAGCCTGTCTATAAGAGAAAATATTATTGTTTATAAACATCTGAAATAGAGTAGCAGCAGATACAATTGAAGAAAAAAAGATATAGAATTATTATAGATTAATTGTAGATGATATACAGGACAGTAACTGTTATGGTCTGAGTTGTGTGCCCCAAAATTCATATGTTGAAGTCCTAACCTTCAATACTTCAAAATGTGATTGTATTTGGAGATAGGGTCTTTAAAGAGGGAACTAAATTAAAATTAAGTTAAGGTCATCGGGGTAGGTCCTAATCCATTAAGACTGGCATCCTTATAAGAAGAGGAAATTAAGACACAAACACACACAAGGAAAGACCATGTGAAGACAGGCACAGGGAGAAGACAGCCATCTACAAGCTACGCAGAGAGGTCTCAGAGGAAACTAACCCTGCTGACACATTGATCTCAGACTTCTAGCTCCCAGAATTGTAGGAAAACAAACTTTTTTGTTTAGGCCACCCACTTTGTGGTACTTTGTTATGGTAACCTTGGAAAATTAATATAACGATAAAACAATAATTCTCAATTCTAAAGTTTTGCAACCTAGTACAATAACCACGACATCACTAAAAGTAACTGGGAAAATGGAGGAGGAAGTCCATGTGGGCTGTGGCAGATGATAAATCCCTCAACACAGATAAATGATTGTCCTCTTTGGGTCATTTAAAAAATCAAGGATAAAATAGCTTGTCCTCTTGACTGTGTACCTACTAGCCTGTGGGCAAAGTGAGGCCTGAGACCACTTCCTTCTTATTTTTCACTCTCTGTGATCTTGAAACATAGCAAGAAATATATATATATTGGTTAAGCTAATGAATTTATATTTCCCACAGTGCCAAGCCCAGAGTGTCTTGCATTTATCAGTGATTCATTAATGTTTGTTGAAACAAATCAATAGGAAAAATGTTTTAAGCCCTAGTCAAAGTTATAATTATTTTTAAATGTCAATGATACCAACATAACTTAAATGAGAAAACAATTATTAAAGTAATGGGAAAAATATCATGCAAATATCCAGCTACTTCAGGTACTTTAAGATGATTTTAATCTCAATTTAATTTGGAAGTGAATACTTCCAATGCCTATAACTGGTTACTCCAAATGACAGGAAAAAAAGCAAGCAATGACTTCTAAGCCTCTCCGAAAACCTCTGCCTAACTGAAAATGGGTTTGTGTTCTCTCTCACATTTCTACTTCAGTCTATTGTTTCTAAATATGATGTATATATTTCCAACATAATCAATAGTCTTCTAAAACAATGTTAAGTTGCTATCAGTTGTTAGTATTTGCCTGACTTGTATAGGTGAGAAGGATCAAGTCTTATCATGTCTCCCTCTGTATTAGCTTGAAAACTGTCAAAATGAAAAGACATAGAAAGGGAAGAGATTGGAGGGGAACTATAATTCTTGAAATACATATTATGTGCCAGGTATTTTCTAGGTGGCATACATTCAATTCCCACAGCATCTCATCTCTAGTTTATCTAAGGGGGAATTGGAGCTTAAATATGTTGAAGTAACTTCCCAAGGTATCATATTCACTAAGTGGCAGATCAAGGATTTGGTTCCAAAGCCTAGATACTTTAATTTACAGCCCACTGCCTTCCAGGATTAATGAAACTTTGTATGTAAATATTAACAACAATAATTTAATAACTATAATCATTTCAATTATCGCTTCCAAGTAAGTAAACTGCTGTTACCTGCATATCGCCTCTTGTTGCATTATAAACTGAGTGTGAGGACCCAGCCTGTGGCAACTCACATTGTTTCAGGTATACTTCCCAGATCACCCTCCTGCTCTTCAACTTCTCAGGTTTCTAGGTACCAAAGAATGTATGTCCCCTCGCCTTCCCAATTATGACACCGCACTTGGAGGCCCAACTATGCTTTTGTCTGTTGCAGGGCCAGCAAGTTTCTAAGTTCCCCTATCCCCATCTTGCCTATGACAGAAAATCCTGCTCTGAATAACACTTATTTCCTTCTCTCTACGTACTGTGTTTTGGAACATCTTTTCCAGACTGGATGACTTAGGGGGATTGAGCACTACCAACTGATTATCATTCGACACTACATTGCTAATTGCATTGAATTATAATAATATATATTTATATATATATAGCATATATAATGTATACAAATAAAATACATTATTATAATTATAATACTATTAGGTCCAAAGAGGCAAAATTATAAAGAGCCTTTTGAACCACACTGAAGACTTTGGATGCCATCCTGAGAAAGACCAGTTTGCAAGCTGGGTTTTAACTATTTAGTAAGGAAAAGATAAGTGCTAGGACTAAGGAATGATAAGAAAGGGACCCATTTTTGAGACATTTAGCAGTAGACTCTTTAGGATATGAAAACTGCCTGGATATGGAAGGAAAGGGAGAGAAAAAGTCTCTGAAACTTTGGTCACTTCCATTGACTAAATCTTCAGGAGCATTTGCTTCCTGGAATTACCCATCCTATTGCCCCAGCTCTCTAATACTCTCCATTTATACTCCAGGAACCTATTTCCACATCCTGCTTTAGCTCACGCCCGATGTGTATTCGTCACTCCTCCCTGCATCTTGATATATATTCCATGCCCAGATATCACCCAGTATACACAGTGATTCTCTTGTTGTGTATGCCATAGAGAAAAAATTCTCCGACATTAATGGTTAAATTGCCATTTGAAAATCAACTAGTAATAAGAAAAAATGCTTTTGGCTTCATATATGTTTTGCCTGCTGTTTTAGGTCCTGCAATCAAGTACATAGCAATAGTCTCAAACAACTGTATCAATAACAGTTAATTATAGGAAATCTAATATCACTTGGAAATCTTGCCAATAATAACAACAATGATAATAATAATACCTCTTCATAATTTTTAGGAGATGAGAACAACCATGATTTGTGAGGTGACAGCCAAGTCCTACTTAGACTTACAAAATGATTTATATATGCAAAATAAAATGGTTAAAAGGAGAAAAATTCAGGATTCTCATTTCATTATATGCAAACAGAACTAGTAAATACTAATGTATGACTGTGCTGTTTTATGGGCCATGTATTATATGTAAAAGAGCATTATGTGCTTAGACTTTGCAACTAGACACCTGGGTTCAAATCCTAGCCTCTACATGCTAACAAAAGGACTTGGGATGAATTTTCAACTGGGAATCCCAATGATGGGAAGATACGCATAATTCATTTGACTTAACATATGTAACAGAATTAGAAGAATGCCTGGCCATTAGTAAACTCTCACACACATTAGATATTATCTCTGCTCCTTTTAAGTTAATAGTTATCTTTAAAACAAAAAAAAAAGCAAATCACTGATTTATTTGATTTTCTGTTTTCCTCCCAGACCATAACTACTCTAGCAGAAAATGCTATCTGTCCACCTCTAAGTCACATGCTAAATCTGACATCTTTTTACCACTTAGGTTGCTACCACTTGGTTTGGGCTTTCCCAGAAACAGCCTAAGACAAGAAATCAATTGCAAGTACTTTATTTGGGAGATGATTACATCCTTGGCAGAGGAGGACATGAGTCAGGGATTCTGGGAGCCAATGTAGGACACTTGCCTCAGAGCTATCCCATCCCGGGGGTCTGGTAACTGGAGCATTTAGGGGGCATCAGTGATAGTTCGAAGGTGGCTCACAGAGGCATTATTTCTTTTGGTACATCCTGCCTCTCCACTGTCATCTCATACTGGCCCCTTACTTTCTAGATTGATACAGCCATATTTTATCAAATGTAGTAAAGCCAGCATGACCCACATCCTCACATAATTCAATTACTCAAGTGACTCTCCTCAGAGATGCCATTTCTGATCATTCTATTTAAAATAGCACCCGCACCCCACTCCCCTTAAAAGTCAAAAATTTATTTCAAATGTTAGCAATCTTTTGTTCAAGATCAATATATTCAGCAAATACTATGATGGGTTTTAGAAATTAGAATCTAGACAACACTATGATTTATAGAAATCTTTTAAATTTTATTATTATACCTATAAAATGGGGATAATAAAATCTATTTTCAGGGGTATAAGAATTGAATAAAATAATACAAATATGCTATAAAGTACTATATAAATGTACTACAAATGCAGTGTTCTTATACTTAACACTTTTTAATATTTTGTACTAAAGTTTTCCATATGGTTCATTTTATTTCATTTCCATTTTCCTTCCTTAACCACTTACTTTTGTCTGTTTTGTTTTGTTGTTTGCTTCCTAGGTCCCTTCAAGTACTCTGTATGCCATCTCTTATGTGTCTAATCTGGCGCTGCTCTATTTCTCCATGACTTCTTAGTCACTCTCTTTCTAGCTCCCTCCACATCTTCCTCCTGGAGGGTTTGTTCCTTCCTCTGAGCATTCTGCCAGTATTGTCTCTCCTGCCGCTTGAAGCTAACAAAACCCTGAACTGCTGCTTCTCTAGGACCTCGGAGCTTAATGTTTTGTCAGCTTCAAGCTGTTTTGGAGAAAGTGTTGGCTTATTTCTCAGCTGTAGCATTGACTTAGCAAGTCTTCCTTCTAAACCTGTAAATAATTCATTTCAGGTCAAGTTTTTGTTACTAGAAACTTTTCCCAGTAAATAAGTTTCTTTATCTCTGGTACGAAAGTATGGTTTGGTGGTACTAGTGCTAAGCAACTTATTAATAAAATATAAGTTCTATAATAGGAAGGCATAAGCCTACCACTTAGGTACAACACTATCTGCTACTATTTTTTTGTTTTGGGGAGCAAAGCAAAGAATTACAGTGGTAATACAGCTTCCCGCCCTTCAGAAAGCCTGTCAATAGGCGGTACTGTCAAAAGCTTCAAGACATAAGCCAAACCTCAATGGAACACTAATGCTCCTGTTGTCTTGATATGTTTCAGTCTAGGTTCTATAATAACTTAAATAATTGAAGAAATGGAGGTAGTTGAAACAACAACAAAAAGGTAGGTACGTAACAGGCTTCTGAGAGTGGCTTACCAATTTTCATTTTGCTGATACTACACCTAATGTGGCTTACAGGGATCCCAGAAGGATTTCCCAGTCACTTCAAACTGTCATAGTCTGAGCTGCCCCAATGATGGGAGTGGGATCAAGAGTACTGGGCATTCTGTTAGTCACTCCAAGCCCAAAAGACTGTAAGTCAAGAACAGGCACAAACTCTCTTCTGATCGGCAAAATTGAAAGCCCAGCCAGCCACTATCAATCCTGCTCAGAGTATAGTTTATCTTCTCTTGTCAATCTAGAAAACCCTACTTGTTGCTGGCATTTCAACAAGCAAGATTTATTAAGGGTGAAATGTCAATCTTGAGCCTTGCTCCACCTTGTCCCAGGTCAGTAGGCAATGAAAGTGGTCATTCTAGAAAGTGGCATTTTGCAATCATAAGCACTTATGTGAAACCAATTTGGGAAATGATTTATGTTGACAAAGAGTAAGAGATCAAATGCATAAAGCAATAAAGAGATGGACAAAAAAATATGTGCTTCTAAGGAACCTGTTATTCAGAACTAAGTTGAAGGAATTTCATGTAAAAAAGTAGATATGAATTAATAACTTTTCTATGTTTTATTCAGGAAAAAGGAAACACATGCAAACTGCTAAAATATAAAAAGAAATGAAAATGGAATCTTCTTGAAACATAATTTGCAATTTTGGACAAATGTTTGCTCTTTAAAGGTATGGGAGTAGGAAAAATAATTTGTGGAGAGATCTTTATAATACAGTAGGGGGATAAAAGAGTCAGAGAAACCATAACATTAAAAGATGCAAAATAAGAATATTAGATCATTTTATGGATAACACAGTTATAGTTTTTTTAAATGATTTTTAAAGACCCCTTTGAAATTGAGACTTGAATTATACATAAATACAGCCACAGGCTTGGACTTCTAAAATTCCATACCACCACTCAGTTGTAACCTAAAAGTAATCCCAAGAGTATATAAGCACAAGACCATGTAACTTCTTCCATAGTAAAAATAACTAATATAACAGGGAGTGAAATGAAAAGAGCTGGCAATGCATTTCCCCCCCAGCATATCAAGCAGGTTTTCATAAGGAAGCTGTGGTCATCAATCACTACCTCATTACCAGCCCGTCATCTGGGCTTAGGCTAAATGTATTCTGGCTGGCTGCCATACTAAATGTTCAATGAAACATCCTTAAGGCTCTCTACAAGTTCAGCTGAAGTCGCACATGCTATACATCAAAGAGGAACATTAGCGTTATCATAGCTTAATAAATAGTGCCATTCTGGCAATGTAATCTTGTGTTCTAGAGCTATCTACCATCCCCAGTATTATACTGCTTAAGTAAACAATCTTGCTGTCTCCTGTGAGGTTTATTTAATGATAAATACATATAGAGATAATTACTCATACTACAGATATACTGCCAAATCTACTCAAAAGCTGGACATAAATGAGATTAACAAAATATTTTAATACACACAACATGTAAAAAAAAAATCTTTCTGGGAATATAAGTCATACATGTCCATTGCTATTCATCATGTTTGACTCTCACTGGAAAACTTTTAAGCCAAATAATGGCCCCAATCTTGCTGGTGACTTTCACAATTTCAACTAACACAGATATTGGGTGATACGCTCGTTGTTGAAATGATTGCTCACTGTCATTAGTCTTATAATGACAGTCCCAGAATTTTTAATATACATACAGGTGTCATTACCTTCACTTGTATAAACTATATACCTAAGTTTGAGGATGGGCTATTTTTTAACGTGAAATGTGCAAAATGGTTTCAGAGCAGTCAACATTTTTGCAGTTTCTGGTTATTCTTAGTTTGGTCGTTAAAGCCTAAGGATATAGGCAACATGCACATTACTAAGAAAAAATGTCCCTGGCTTCTTCCCAAGTTTCAAAAATATATAAGTAATTCTAAAACAAAATTGTGGGGCATGCTTTTTTAACACTAACAAATTTGCTGAAGCCACACAACTTTCTTTGGTTTTCTTGCTAATTACATGCTTTTGATTAAGAGTTTCCAAAAAAATAGTGATAATATTTAAGAAATCTGAAAGCTAAATCTAAAATGTGAAGTCAAACATCTTAATAAGAATTATGAATCAAGATGGGATATGCCAACAATAAGTAAATTTTAAAAAGAAAAGACTTAGTGTCAAATATAAGATGAAGGTCATCTTGGGCCAGAAAATGAGATATAAATATAAAACAGCAAGCAATATTAAGGCCCTCATAAAATAAAGGGCACTAAAAATGAGATAAGGATATGGAATCAGGTTTCCCCTGAAAGTCTAGGTCTGGGGCTGGGCTAACCTGCCAGGGAAAAGTGGCCAAAACCATTGCCAACACGCCGTCTGAAACTATGACATTTTAAAATGTGAGCCTACAGGGGATAGTTGGGCATAGACACAGCCTCTTCACTATTAATCAAACCAAGACATCAACCACTTCAGACATTAGATCACTGTGGGAAGAAGCCCCCAGACACATTATTAAGATGTCAAGGAGGAAAACCGTTCACTCTATTCTTAGATTCAGTGTCTGGGACCTGTGAATTCAACAAATAAAAGATTAACAGGAGAAAAGCTGTATGGTTTTTATTAATATTTGCATGCATAAGCGTTCACAGAAAATAAGCAAAACTCAAGAGGAAGTTTGACTTGGGGGCTTATACACTTTTTTAACAAAGGAAAGGAGGTTTGTGCTACAAGGGAAGATAAATTATGGGGAAATGACTAAGAAATATATGAGGGAAATAAAGAAAGATAAGGGTTATTTTAGTAAAGTCTGTTTATGCAAACTCGTCTCAAGTGTTGAATCCAATCTTTGGCATTGAGGTCCTCTTCCCTTCCTTTCCTGCTGGGCAGGGCAGGGTGGTCAGGGGCATGACTAAGGGGCACTTCCACAAAGAGAAATTTATGCCCTGTTTTTAGGCAGATAAGGGGAGGGCAGAGTACTCTTCCTGTATCTGTGATTCTTAATTGCTTTCAATTCAAAATAATCCTTATGCCTAAGAGGCATATTTTGGGGAGGCATATTCTGATTCCCTTCAAAGATCTGATTCAAGACTAAAGTTCTAGAGGAACAGATTAGGAAACTGCAAAACCACTGGATAGGCAAAGGAGGGTACAGATGAGGAGAGAAAGAAAAGTAAACCAACACAAAATTTTAAAATTCTATTAAAAATGAATATGCAAAAACAAATGTTATAAAGGATTCAAATGCTAAGAAAGAAAACCATCTAAGTCAATATGCGAAACAGGAATTACAAAAAAATAAACATTTTATGGAACACTCTGACAAAAACATTACAATAAGTATGTCCAGAATGCTTAGAACAGAAAATGATATATTGGTTTTTCTTAACAAAGTATCAACTTCTGGTACAAAAAGAGGGAAATTAAATATGAAACAACAGATTTGAAAAAAATAATTGATATAAAATAATGGAAATGAAATACAATTAATAAAATAACAATAAATGAAAAAATAACTCTTGCTCTGAAGATGTCAAAAAGATAATTAGAAATGATACTGAAAAATTCATCCACAAGGCAGAATAAAAACTAAAACATGAATAAGTAGGTAGAATATATTGAAGCAGGAGGAAAGGGGGCAGGGACAACCTTTAAAAGAATGATATAGCCATAATACAAGACAAAGACTGGTTAGAACCAACTGGGTCCCAGATGAAGGAAGATTCGACTTCCAGTGGACCTTGAGCCTCATTATATGCTCATTGTAATACATTAGCATGCTAAATGACACACCCACCAGTGCCCTGACAGTTCTGAGGCCAACCATAAGAGGTCAAAAAGCGGGCAGTGGCCCAATTCCTAGAAATCCCCGCCCCTTGCCCAAAATAATTGGAATAATCCTCCCACTCATTAGCCTATGAAATTACCAGCCCATAAAAATTAACCACGCCATATTTCGAGGCTCTCTCTCACCTTCTGAGATGGCCCACGCTCTGTCTGCAGAGTGTGTTACCCTCTAAATAAATCCACTTTTTACCTATCACTTCGTCTCCGAATTCTTTCGCAATGAAGAAAGAACCTCAAATTCACCGGGAACAACATGAAAGATACCAACAGATGTCTTTGAAGTTCCAAGAATAAAATAGAAAAATAGAGAAGTATGATTTAAAAAGATAGTAGGTGAGTATTTTACAGTATTTAACACTGGTTGCCAAAGTGGGCACTTATGTTTCCACAAGGCTTATAGAACAGTGTCAGAATAAAACCTATTCATGTCTCAGTGTAGTACAACTGACAAGAGCAGGATTTTTAGGGACAAAGAAAAACCCTCAGGACCAAATCTAATCTCCTCCATCTAGTTGCAATTGCCTGAAATTCCTTTAACTGAAGACAAAGCCTTTCAATCTGTAGATAGAGATAAAAGGCTTAAAATGCAAATAACCAGGAAGAAAGAATGTATTCTGTCCATGCTCTGTTTACTTAGATGGGGTGTTCAAAAAAGTGAAGAGGCACAAAGCACCATAAGAGATCTGTTGAGAGTGATGTCTTTGAAGAGAGGGTCTGGAACAGCACTGCCTTCAGACTCAGGCTATCTGTGCCCCTGGCTCTGGATTTCAGAAGGTAATGTTCTAGTAATTTTTTGGCCGTACTCCAAGGGGTGAGATGTTCTGTAGAGCCTAAGCTATGTGCCCACCTGGAGCCCACGCTTCAGGATGGAATTCCTTTCACCAAAGGCCTGAGCCTGCTTCCTGGGCCTGCGGCCTCTTTGGTTATTATACCATCCTTAGTGTCATGTCTGCAAACCAAGGGCTAAGGGTGGCCAGGGTGCAGCTATTGCTCTCCCCATTTATAAAATGGGAATAAGACTCTATTCTAGAATTGCCACAATGATTTAAAAAGTCATTGTATATGATTGATATATATAAACATTTAATAAATGCTCATTCCTTACCCCTTATTGATAATGCTATTATCGTAAAATAAATGTATGTGTACTGAATTAAGAATAATGTTCTATTATCTTCTGTTATCTACTGTCCCATGGCTCAGACACTGAACAAAACTACCGTACTATACTCAACATTAACTGTTACTTTGTGCATATTTATTTGGTTGTTTCCTCCCATCCTGTCTTTTTCTTATCTATTATAGACATTTTGGAAATAAGAATTTGTAAGCACTGTGCATTTTAAAAAGTATAAATAAGAAACAGTTGAATTTTCTGAAAGTTTAAAAAAATCTCCTTTCCTAATGATCATTAAAGTGATGTGTTATATCAAATAATCAATGGTGTCATTAAAAATGACAGCAGTCTTACAAATAGTCTATGAAGCTGGGTCCTTGAGTTTCAGTGGTGTATGTCTGTGTATTTAATTTCATATAATTGGTAGGTAAACAAAGAAATAAGATTTTCAGCTATGACATTGATTCCAATTATCTCATTGTTAATTTAAGGAGCCCACTGGAGGCTTAAGATGCATTAAAAAAATATAACCAAATTAGATCCTCAAACACATGTATGCATCACTAAATGATGCTTCACATTCCTATGCAAGCTGATATGATTTCTGAGTGACACTGATAAGGTCAACAGTCATGTGAAAGCTGGTTCTTATTCTACTCAACCTAATTGAAATATAGGGACAGAAACTGTATTTTTATGATATCACAAAAAAGGAGTTAACTATCGAAACAGAAGTAACCCAAGGGCAATCAATCATCAGAGAATCTACCTCTTTATCTAGTCTGCATATATAACTGACAACTCATCAAAATATTTAAATATATATAAATGAAGTCAGGTTAAACAATGACTTGCAGAATTTAAAGAGTACAAATTCATTGATTTGTTTTTTAAAAATAAATTCCTAAGGAGGAGAAAGGGCATTTTCCAACTCCCCTTGAGGCACTTAAGATTTTTTTTTTTTAGTATTGCTTTCAACCTCTAGCAGAGGTGTTTTTCTTGACATATTTATTCTGTTAAAAGATTATGTGAGTCTGTAATTGTACCGGTCGCATAACAACACCATGGCCAACAAGGTCAACATCCAACACCATGGCCTAACCAGTGTAAGTGGTTCCCCGGTAGTTTTGGAGAAGTTAGGACACAGCCTACATTTGCAACAACTGTCACTGCCTGGAGGCTCCTGACCCTTCACAGATGCCATGTGTCATGGAAGTTTTCCCTGGGTGAATAAAATGGTCATTTTTATAGAAAAGTCACAGAGGTCAGTAAAGTGATAGCAGAAAAGGGTGACTCATACTTGACTCTGGTGCTCTAGCTCTAAGGTCTGAAAGTTAGTCTAAATATCTTGTTTATTCTTGCCTGCTATGACTTTAAGAGGTCAATCCCCTTAAAGAGATAGATCCCAGTAGCTGGTCTTCTAGCATAAAATATTTATTATGAAGTCAATGCTTTACTTTTCCTCTTCAATGTGAAAAGCGATTTTTAGCTTCCCTGTCTTTCTTAGATGAAGATTATGACTGCCTAGCTGACACATGCATGGAATATAAAAGACATATGTCACTGCTTAGCCTGTCCCAAGTCTTGGCAGTGGGAATAAACCAAATGATTCTTCCTTTGGACACAACTGGTTGGACAGAGGATGAATGCTTAATCCAGGTCCTAACCTCTGATCAGTCCACCCAGATACTATATGCAGTCTGTAGTGGGGAATTTGGTTGGTATCTGTAATGCAGGTTAAGGACTTCTTTTGGAGACAAGTACAGTAAGCACATGTAAAGTTATAGAGAAAAGTAGAGGATGAAAATAGCAGAAACAAAAAGAGACAGATCAGATTCAAGAGTGTTTGGCAACCAAGAAATGAAGAGCTTTATTTCTGTTCCTGATGCTTTCTACTTCCCATAAAGCCTGGCAACATCTCATGTCCTATATTTACAATGAATCACTCTTAACTTGAGCTAGCTTCTGTGGCTTTCTGCAAAGAAGACTACCACTGAGAAAAACACAGCAAACATATTTATTGTTACTGTCTATAAAATTTGAACTAGAACTCTCAAGCTCCTCCATCTCTAAGATGCAATAAACAAAATTGTAACTTTGTATAACTACCAAAATGTCATGTTAAAATGTCTTCCCATTGCTTTCTACCCTTAGTTATCAGGGCTCCACATGTTGCAAATATTTGTGTATATATATCAGATGATAAGGCACTATAGAGTGAAATTTATCACATGTTTTTAAAGGAAAATATTTCAAAGTTACATTTTGAAATATGTAATACTTCCACATAGTTCAAAGATAAGATACAGAAAGATACATTGTGAACAGTCCCCCTGCCTTCACTGCTTTAACTTTTTTGGATAGCACTGAATATATGAAATTTTCATGCATACACAAGTAAATATTCTTATTACCCTATTTTTTGCATAAATGACAGCATATATTGTTGTACACCAACTTTTTTCACTTTACTGATCCATCTCAGAGATATTTCCCCATTGATATATAAAGATGTTCTTCAGTATTTTTAAAGCTTCCTAGTATTCTGTTGTATAAATATACCATAATTTATTTGTTGATTATTAGCTAGTCTCTCCTGATGGACATTTAGGTTGTTTCCATTACTTTGCTACTTTAAAAAGTACTGCAGTTAATAAACTAGTAGACACATCATTTCTTATGTGTGAAGAAATTTCTCAGAAGTGGAACTGATGGTTTTACATAAGCATTGTATGAGAGTGCCTGTTTTCTCACAGCCTCATCCAACAATCTGCCAGACTAATAGATAAAATGGCACCTCAGTGGAGTGTTAATTTGCATTTCTTTTATTATGAGTGAAGTTCAGCATTTTTTCAACTGTTTAAGGGTCATTTTTTATTTCCTTTTCTGTGAAACATGCTATTCTATCTTAGTGTAGGATGTGAAACATAGATACAACTTTATTGAAGAGGATATCCCAGTTATATCAAAACCATGTAATGAATAATTTGTTTTTCCACACTAATTTGGAATACCACCTTTTACATATACTAAATTCCCATGTACATTTGTGTCCATTTCTGGGTTTGTCTAATCTATTCTGTTGATCTGTCTTTTCAGGTACTAGTACCATATTATTTTAATTGATAAGATTTAATGATGTTTTAGGTTTATTACAATATAACTTTAACTTCTGTTGCTCTTATAAATACATACTTTCATTTCACCACATCTTCTAATAGGTTAATTAGAATCATTTTTTGTTTGCATATATAAAAGCTACTGATCTCAGTACACACATTTTGAACTCCAGTTTTCCTGAAATTTGTTTATGAAAGTTTATCAGTTGATTTTTCTTTGGTACTCATCTAGAATGAAATATTTTTTCTCAACCAATACAATTCTTATAACTCTATCTTCTTTCTTTTCCCTAAGTGTTCTAACTAACTACTTCCAGTAAATGTGAAATAACAATAATGATAATGGACATTATTATTATTGTCTTGGTCCTGAGTTTATTGAGAATGTTTCTCCATTAGAGAAATGCTATGTTAGATTTGCATTAGGATAAATATATATTTGTGTTAAGAATATATCCATCTCATCCTACTTACAGTATTTTTATTTGAAAATCAATAATGACTATTGAACTCTGTCAAATGACTTCCCAATTTTGATATAAATTATCATATTCTCCTTAGACTTATTAATACAGTATATCACTAGCTTTCCCTAATGTTGAACAACGCTTATATTCTGTAATGAACCTCCCTTTTTCCTGGTGCATTATTCTTTAAATGTGTTGGTGGAGTCTGCTTGATAAATTTCATTTAATATTTTGTATTAATATTTATAAGTGAGATTGGTAAGACTCATACATAGTTTTTTTCTTTTTTTTCTTTTGGGGAGAATTGGGCAATTTTTGTCAGGTTTGGCATAAAAGTTATGAACATTACAGGAAAAACTTTAGAAGTGTTCCTTACTTTCCAAGCAATTTAAATAATAATGAAGTTGTTTGCTCTCTTATGAAAATTTCTGAACCTGACTTTTGTGAGGTGAACTATGACATATTTTTCTTCTTCTTTGTGGAAATCAGTCAACTCTCTTTTTGAGGTAAGTTTTGGTAAACATTATTTTAGTAAAGAATTATACATTTCAAATGTATTTGCCCTGAATTTTATAAAGAACTTTTTATAATTTACTTAATTTTTTCTGTTATTTATAGTTATTTAGTACTCAGAGTTCATATTTTTTGTAGTTTTATTTGTTCACTTTTTCCTCTTTTCCTAATTAATCTACTTGGTTTTATAGCCAAAGACTAGATATTAGATTTATTTTTTTTAATTCTATTTTTCTGTTTTCTAAGTCATTAATTTCTGAGTTTGTCTTTATTAATTACTTCTCTTCTTTTTTCTCAATTTAAATTATTTTTATTAATACATTAAATTATATTATTATTTTAATTTAAACCTAACCTTCTGGGTCAGAAGTTTAAATCTTTGTTTTATTCTTTCTTTTTTGTTGATAAAGTTATTTAAGGCTATAATTAATTGTATTCCACAGGATTTTATATGTTGAGTTTTGATTTCCCCCCCACTTATATTACAAATTCTGTTATTTCAATAAGTATTTCCTATTTGACCCAAAGGTAGTTTAAAGGAAATCTCTTCCCCTGTATTTCCCATACAGTGTTTTTTGTTTTTTTTTTTTGCGGTACGCGGGCCTCTCACTGCTGCGGCCTCTCCCGTTGCGGAGCACAGCCTCCAGACGCGCAGGCGCATTGGCCATGGCTCACGGGCCCAGCCACTCCATGGCATGTGGGATCTTCCCGGACCGGGGCACGAACCCGTGTCCCCTGCCTCGGCAGGTGGACTCTCAACCACTGCGCCACCAGGGAAGCCCCCCATACAGTGTTTTTATTGTTTGTTTGTATTTACTCCATCATGATCACCTAATCAATACCAATATATTGTTACAGTGTGATCAATATTGTGTTTACTCATGAAAATTTACTGAGATTTTCTTCATAGCATAGTACATGCTCATTTAAAAATTGTCCATGGGTGCTTTAAAGGAAGATGTATTTTCAGTTTCAAGGTACAGAGTTTTGTTTATGTGTTTTAGCAATTGATTATTATGTTATTTAATTCTATCTCACTTCTGTCACCTTGATCAGCTTGGACTGAGAGTGGTGAAATAAGTTTCCTACTAGTAATGTGCCTATAGGAAATTTGCTGCTTTCAGTGCATAGATTTTCATCACTACTACATCTTCATTGTGATTTTCAGCATTTGGTATTAAAAAAGTGCCCTATTTCTCATTTTATTGCTTTTGAACTGAATTTCACCTTGCCTGTTATTAGCATCATGACCCTTGCTTTACTTTTGTTTTCATTTACCTGGTGTAACATTATCATCCTTTTATTTCAGCCTTTCCAATTCACTTTGTTTGAGCTGTACCTATTAAATAAAGCACAGAATTGGGTCTTGATTTGAGACGCAATCTAAAGGATTTGTTTTCGTTTTTGTTCTGTGCCTTTTATGATATAGTCAATATAGTTGGTCAGCTAAGTCATCTTATTTCATGCTATTTTTCCTGGTTTTTACATATTTTACCACTTGGTCTGCTGCTTTCTAAAAATTTAAAACGGGTAGTGTATATATGTCCATGCCACTCTCTCACTTTGTCCCAGCTTACCCTTCCCCCTCCCCATATCCTTAAGTACTTTCTCTAGTAGGTCTGCATCTTTATTCCCATCTTGCCCCTGGGCTCTTCATGACCAATTTTTCTTTTTTTTTTTTTTAGATTCCATGTATATGTGGGAAGCAGCCGCACAGCACAGGTAGATCAGCTCAGTGCTTTGTGACCACCTAGAGGGGTGGGATAGGGAGGGTGGGAGGGAGGGAGACGCAAGAGAGAAGAGATATGGGGATATATGTATATGTATAGCTGATTCACTTCATTACAAAGCAGAAACTAACACACCATTGTAAAGCAATTATACTCCAATAATGATGTTAAAAATAAAATAAAATAAAATAAAATAAAATGGGTAGTTCTTTCGATATTTTTACAAAAACAATACCCTCAACCTACTAATATTTTAGATGGGATCAATAGTTGCCTAATATGAAAAATAATAAGATTTCTTCCCCTAACACCCATTCTCCACCACTGGCCTTTAGTCAATACTATTTCCATCCTCATGTTTTTCCATTACATGTAAGAGTAATGTGCTTATGTTAAGCTCAATGTGCTTATACTTCTATTGAGTGACTCAGTCAGCTTTAAATGATTACCTAGCTATTAAAGATAAAGCCTCACATTGTTTCCCACTTTTCTTCCATATTTGATATTTTTATCATTTCAGCATTATCATAGCACATTTCATTCATATTCTCTTCTATCACCATGATCCCCACGTTTGTTCTAGACTTTATTCTTCAGTTATGTTTGTAGCACTCACTAACACTTTTGACCCACCAATCAGCATCTTTTCTGATTGACTGAAGTTTGTTCTCTAATAGTTTCACCAAGAATGGTCTCCTGAAAACAATCTTTCCTGAATTCTTGAATGTTCAAAATGTTTGCCTGTAGACTTTATACCTGAGGACAGTTTGGCTAAAAATAAAATACTTAGCTCATATTTTCTTTCCTTGACTCTCTTGTAGGTATTGCTTCAGTGTTTTCTGTTCTAGAATAATGCTGCAGAGTTGTATGAAGCCAGTCTAATATTTTTTCTCTTAAGTATGACATGATCTTTTCCCCTACATAACCAAAATATATATTTTTTTATTCTTTAAAAAAATCCATTAATTTTCCTTGGATATTTCACAGTCTTAGGCACTCCAGGGTAATTTTTCCTGGCAAGACGTTCAAAGTATCATTTATAATCTTTTATTTCATGCATAGAAGTTTTCTTGAATTATTATTTCAAATATTTGTTCTGTTCCATTGGAGGAGGAAGAGGCTTTCTTCTGAAGTACTCCAATTATGTGTATGTTAGATCTCTTTTGACTGTTTCTTATAGTTATTATAATTCTTTCCCTTTATCCATATCATTTTTTGCTCTTCTCATTTCCATGTTATATGTCCTTTACAGTGCTTTGCAACCTTTATTAATTTTTCTTCCATTCAGTGATTATGTTGTTTTTTTGTCATCTTTCTTATATTCTGCCAGTTCATTTTCTATCTCCTCCTATTTTTCTGCCTTGGTTTTGGCACTTAGGCTTTACAGCTTTCACTCATAGACATGATGACACACTACGTTTTCTTGTTTTAAATAAATAGCAAAATATGAGTCATTATTTTTATATGTTCAACTGCAGTATGTTTCTGGGGAGTATGATTCATCTATTGGTAAATGTATTTGCTTTTTTCCACAATTCCTTATAGTATTTATGTTTTAAGGCCACAATAATATCTTATTACTCAGTACCTAATGTTTTGACTTCGTTTAGACTGGTTATTTAGAGGATGATCCTGCAGAGGTGGTTAGGCAGTGAGAGAAGGTAACATTCCAAGATTATTAACCCAAAGGTTCTATCCTTTTTTTGCAGCCATGCACACAGATGGCTTCCTGCAAATATAGCTTTTTTATGTGGGATTGCTTGAGTAATTTCACCTACTCTGTTTTGCTGAACAAAATCAAGTACAGGAAGAGCTTTTTGTTTTTGTTTTTTCCTACGAGCATTGCCCACCCAAGTTCCAACACTTATTTATGCAAAGAAGGGCAAATTGCCATGCTGTATGAGCTCTCTCACTTCTAACTCTATAATATTTGTTTTCACTTTCTCTTCTACAGTTTTTGTCTGATTTAAGCAGCTCTTGGCAGCTCCTAAAATACTTCGGAGTATACCAGTTATATCTATATTCTGATTTTACTGAAAAAAAATGTGTTTGGATGTTTTTGTTATTATTGATGTTGACTTTAAGAAGAAATGTAAGGGGCTTCCCTGGTGGTGCAGTGATTGAGAGTCCGCCTGCCGATGGAGGGGACACGGGTTTGTGCCCCGGTCCGTGAAGATTCCACATGCCGTGGAGCGGCTGCGCCTGTGAGCCATGGCCGCTGAGCCTGCGCGTGTGGAACCTGTGCTCCGCAACGGGAGAGGCCACAACAGTGAGAGGCCCGTGTACCGCAAAAAAAAAAAAAAAAAAAGATAAGCTAGCTTACTAGAAAATATAAGTTTAAATATTTTGGTGTCCTTTTCACAAATACAGAAAATTAAATTGATGTATATTATTCTTAAAATTTAACATGAGTTTATATATTTTTTCTAAGCAAATTTTATATTTGATCACCCAAAACAATGGGAAGTACAGAGCCCAATTATTCATCTGATTAGAAATAGAAGACAAATTCCCTGGAGGTGAGATATACCATGTATAGAACTAGGAAAAACAAAAATAACAGTATAATATACAGCTTTTATTCTAATATATACTCATATAGTATGTGTTTCTTACTAAAAGCAGAAAACTTTAAATTCAAGACCACACATGTTTTCAAAGAGGGAAATTTGCCTATTATAATGTGTAATAAACTACTGAACATTATTTCATTCAACAGTGCTACATCTTTATAAGTTCTCTGAATAAGCCAAAGAAAGTTTATCTTAAAATACTTATCAGACTATATTATATCTGCATAGTACCTTTGTATAATTATATAACTTCTGAAAATAAAGATACATAAATTCACTCTGTATTTGTTTTCCTAACAAAGTATTAAAATTATTACACTGTCAAGTACTATATCATCACAAAAATTATGTCCAATAGGATTACCAAAACAAAAGTCTCCTCAGACTCTCCATTTTTTTCCAATTCATACATTTGATATTTTGCCAATTACTGATGAGTCAACTCTGCCCTTTCCCTTTCATTCATCTTCTCATTTTCATTTCTGCTGCTACTACCAAATCAAATTTTCATTATCTTTCACCTTGACAATAGGCCTCATAGAAACATGAAAAGTTATTGTTGAAAGGAACTTTGTGATCATAGCTAGGCTACCAAATATCAGGTCTGGATTTAACTGCCGCTGTTACTAGGTAACGGTTTGAAACTATCGGTATAGTTGAGGTCTAACAGAAATAGTAGTAAGGAATCTAGGTGGTGAGATCCATCCTGGATTCAATCAAGTAGCAGCTGTCATGCAGAAAACCCAACCTTTGATAGGACTGTGGAAATCAGTCTGTGGTTTACAGTGAATGTCTAAGGCACTATGGGAAAACTAATCTAAAACTAAAGTAAAAGTGGGCCAGGTGCTGTGGACTGTGTTAACGTAACAAGGAAAGGAATTAGGGAGCTGAGCTTTAGAAGCAATTTAATGCCTGTGTATCATCTCCTTAGGTATTATGTCTTGGGCTTGATAGGAAACCAGATACTTGGGGAATAAACTTTATTTCTGTTATACGATTATGGTTAAAATTAGTGTTTTGAGAATAAAGTTTAGAACATAATTACTGAAATAAAGTAGCTATACAAGTAAACAGTAACAGAAAACGCATAGAAATATAATTAAAACTAGAGATTATATTGATTTATATCATAAGGACATATAGTTTTATTCACTATTGAGAACTGGGATTTTTTTTTTTTTTTTACATCTATCTCAGTGTATTGTAATGGTTCATTTTTATTTATTTATTTATTTATTTATTTATTTATTTTAACATCTTTATTGGAGTATAATTGCTTTACAATGGTGTGTTAGTTTCTGCTTTATAACAAAGTGAATGAACTATACGTACACATATATCCCCATATCTCTTCCTTCTTGCATCTCCCTCTCTCTCACCCTCCATATCCCACCCCTCTATGTGGTCACAAAGCACCGAACTGATCTCCCTGTGCTATGTGGCTGCTTCCCACTAGCTATCGATTTTACATTTGGTAGAGTATATATGTCCATGTCACTCTCTCACTTTCTCCCAGCTTACCCTTACCCCTCCCAATGTCCTCAAGTACATTCTCTAGTAGATTTGCATCTTTATTCCCATCCTGCCCTTAGGTTCTTCATAACCATTTTCTTGTTTTTAGATTACATATATATGTGTTAGAATATGGTATTTGCTTTTCTCTTTCTGACTTACTTCACTCTGTATGACAGACTCTAGGTCCATCCACCTCATTACAAATAACTCAATTTCATTTCCTTTTATGCCTGAGTAATATTCCATTGTATATATGTGCCACTTCTTCTTTATCCATTCATCTGTTGATGGACACTTAAGTTGCTTCCATGTCCTGGCTATTGCAAATAGAGCTGCAATGAACATTGTGGTACATGATTCTTTTTGAATTATGGTTTTCTCAGGGTATATGCCCATTACTGGGATTTCTGGGTCATACGGTAATTCTATTTTTAGTTTTCTAAGGAACCTCCATACTGTTCTCCATAGTGGTTGTAACAATTTACATTCCCACCAACAGTGCAAGAGGGTTCCCTTTTCTCCACACCTTCTCCAGAATGTACTGTTTGTAGAATTTTTAATGATGGCCACTCTGACTGATGTGAGGTGATACCTCATTGTAGTTTTCATTTGCATTTCTCTAATGATCAGTGATGTTGAGCATCCTTTCATGTGTTTGTTGGCAATCTGTATATCTTCTTTGGAGAAATGTCTGTTTAGGTCTCTGCCCATTTTTGGATTCAGTTGTTTGTTTTTTTGATATTGAGCTGCATGAGCTGCTTATAAATTTTGGAGATTAATCCTTTGTCAGTTTCTTCATTTGCAAATATTTTCTCCCATTCTGAGGGTTGCCTTTTGGTCTTGTTTATGTTCTCCTTTGCTGTGCAAAAGCTTTTAAGTTTGATTAGGTCCCATTTGTTTATTTTTATTTTTATTTCCATTTCCCTAGGAGGTGGGTCAAAAAGGATCTTGCTGTGATTTATGTCATAGAATGTTCTGCCGACGTTTTCCTCTAAGAGTTTGATAGTGTCTGGCCTTACATTTAGGTCTTTACTCCATTTTGAGTTTATTTTTGTGTATGGTGTTAGGAAGTGTTCTAATTTCATTCTTTTACATGTAGCTGTCCTGTTTTCCTAGCACTACTTATTGAAGATGCTGTCTTTTCTCCATTTTATATTCTTGCCTCCTTTATCAAAAATAAGGTGACCATATGTGCATGGGTTTATCTCTGGGCTTTCTATCCTGTTCCATTGATCTATATTTCTGTTTTTGTGCCAGTACCATACTGTCTTGATTACTGTAGCTTTGTAGTATAGTCTGAAGTCAGGGAGCCTGATTCCTCCAGCTCCGTTTTCCTTTCTCAAGATTCCTTTGGCTATTCTGGGTCTTTTGTGTTATCCTCAATGGTGAGAAACTGAAACCATTTCCACTAAGATCAGGAACAAGACAAGGTTTCCCACTCTCGCCATTATTATTCAACATTGCTTTGGAAGTTTTAGACACAGCAATCAGAGAAGAATAAGAAATAAAAAGAATCCAAGTCGGAAAAGAAGAAGTAATGTTGTCACAGTTTTCAGATGACATGATACGATACATAGAGGATCCTAAAGATGCTACCAGAAAACTACTAGAGCTAATCAATGAATTTGGTAAAGTAGGAGGATACAAAATTAATGCACAGAAATCTCTTGCATTCCTGTACACTAATGATGAAAAATCTGAATGAGAAATTAAGGAAACAATCCCATTTACCACTGCAACAAAAAGAATAAAATACCTAGGAATAAACCTACCTAAGGAGACAAAAGACCTGTATGCAGAAACTTATAAGACACTGATGAAAGAAATTAAAGATGATACACACAGATGGAGAGATATACCATGTTCTTTCATTGTAAGAATCAACTTTGTGAAAATGATTATACTACCCAAAGCAATCTACAGATTCAATGCAATCCCTATCAAACTACCACTGGCATTTTTCACAGAACTAGAACAAAAAATTTCACCATTTGTATGGAGAACTGGGATTAAGATATAATAATAGCTAACACATGTTAAGCATTTATTTTATGCCAGGCACGATTTTACACATTTTATCTGTACCAAATCACTTAATCCTGTCTATGATCCAGTGAGGCAGTTATATTATTTTCCAGACTTAAAGTTAAGAAGACTGAAACAAGGAGTTACTGAGTAACTCATTCAATAAAAAAACTAAGTTTAAACCCAGGCACTACAGTTCTGGAATCTTCAATCATAATCACTTGGAATACATGATTCTTTGAAACTACGCATAGGCATATGACTCCTGCTATCTCATTTCAGTCAGATGAGATCCTCCATAGAACAGTTTTCATGCCGGAAGCCTATGCTGAAAGAGAAACCACCTGGAAAAAATAAAATCTACTTTTTCCTCAGTATAACATACTACCCGTGGATTGTAGATTGTTTGCACAGAAGGCCATAAGAACTCCTTCCATCCTTGTATGCATGACCCATTGTAGATGACTTTGCCATTCCTCTCCTTAAAATTTAAGGGGAATCTATGACCCTGCCCTTGCATTTGGATTATCCTGTAACAATTGCTTTGACCAAAATAATGGGGTGAGAATAACACTGTGTGACTTCTAAGCCTTGGCTTCAAGAAGGCTTGAAGCTTGTACATTCATTCTCTTGGGACAAACCTACCTTGTGAACAACTGGGCTAGCCTCCTTGAGGATGAGATACCATGTGAAGAGAGATAGAGGATGGGATATCATGTGAAGCGGGATAAATGTGTAGATTAAAAAAATCCAATTTTCCCAATTGACACCTGAGACATGTGAGAAGCCGATCCCACGCCAACCAGCTTCTAAGCAACCTCCCAACTGATTCCAATTCATGTAAAAACAGCTGAAAATATGTGTAGCACAACTTCTGTTTGATCCCAGATCAAAATGCCACCCATGGAATCATAAACAAATAAATGTGGGGTTGTTTGTTATGTAGCAATAGGTAATTGACACACTTTAAACACAAAAATCCATTAGAAAATTGGTCATCCTGGTTATTCCTCCTGATTGGTCAATTTCATAATCTGCTTGTTGACAGTGATTGTTTAAATTAGGTCTTTCTTGATATTTTGTTTTATTACCCTCTATCTTTCAATACTTTCTCAAGTCCTTTGGGCTTTACTCTCATTTCCAATATGACTGGCTTATACTATATAATTTCTCTGTCTCTGTCTCTCTATATGTGTGGGTATGTGTGTATGTGTGTGTGTGTGTGTGTGTGTATAAAATATATACATTATATATATACACATATATAAAATATTGTATGACTTTATGGGGTACTAGTCACTTCAACTTCTGTCTTTAAATCCCAAAATCATTTAGTTCAAATTATTCTGAGATGACAGCTTTATATGTGTGTATATGTAGAAAGGAATGGAGAAAGACTATTTAAGTAGCTATTTAATACAGCTCTTTAATATTCACTGTCTACAATCACTTTCTGAACTATCTCCCCCAAAGCACATAGGTATCCTTCTGTATGTATTCATTTCTTTCATACTTTTATTACAAAATAACCTAAACTATGGTTCTTTCTCTAGTTACCCTGGATTCTTTCCTACAACAGAAACCCTACTGAAAGTGTAAACTGTCAAATTTTCGTCCATTATGAAAATCTCTCAATACTGACAATTAGCTTCCAGTTGTTTAAATCACCAAGTGCTACCTTCCGTCCCCACAGCCAGCCTAAAAAATGCCCCACAATGTTAAGTTGAAGGTACAAAACCTTGCAAGAAATAATCTTAATGTGGGGTTGGTTGGTGTTCAAATTTTCTTATGAAGGACGCACATAAGGACATAGAGTCTGCTTATGCCATTTGTATGAGTCTGAAACTATGCTCAGTTTTATATGAGATGAAAAGTGGGAATCAATGTCAGTACCAACAATTAATATTTATAAGGATTACAGACTGATGCATAATTATCAAGGTTTCACATGTGTCATTTCTTTTCATCATCATATCAACCCTGCATTTGGGACCTGGGAAGGGTGTGACTTGTCCAGGGCTGCAGATCCATTTTAAAGACAGAAAGAACCAGAAACCTATATTTATTATGAATTCTTATTAGATTCCTACTAAGTATGCCGTGGATCTTAATTTTGTTTTACATATGTTATATCTACATAATTAGAAAGAAGGACATACCTCTGTATGTTCTTTGATGTCAAGGATGCTAGGCAATATTAATATTTGACATCTTAGCAAGGAGTTCTAAGAAAACTCTTAAATCTAGAAGGCTTATATTTTCATATGTTTGCCTACACATTTCAGTTTAATTGAGGAAGCAATTTTTGGTCTTTAATTAATTGGAACTGTAATTATTCAGCCTGGAGAAGTCAATTTAATGAAGATTTTCAGCTACATAAGGAGCTCTCAAGATGATCATGCCTATTTCCACTTAAGACTGATTTATAAGTAAAAAAGATGAGGAAAATATTCCTGACAGTGAAGGTTAGCAAATTTTAGAAAACACAAAGGTTACAGAAATTCTTTCATGACTGTTATTAAATAAATCTTCATATTTCTTATTCTAGTTATAATTTTGTCTGCACATGAATAAGTTACTTAAAAAATAATGTTTCTTTTGCAGTTTTGAATGATTCTGTGGCTGCATATAGTAATGTATTTAAATCTGATCACAATGCAATTAACCATGTATTACTATTTGGTAATTAATTTTTGGACACTTCAGGGGAGTCAAAATTTTGAAAATAAGCAAAAAGTACAAAGAAAACTTTGGGGGGACTGTCTTGTTGCCAGACAAGTATTCCTGTGTTTAATTTAAATGATAGTTAAGATTTCATAAATAATCCTAAGTTAAATATAAGAAGGGGGAGTTAGGAGGTACCAAACAGTAATGATGAAAAGCCCCTTATTTTTAGGCCATGAATGCTCCCAGAGAACAGAGAAAATGAGAGACAGGGGAGAGGTCGAGAGACCATAATAGGAAGAGATCTGTGTTCCTGAAAAGAGCAGAATCAATGCCATCATCTTGTGTTCCTATTAGCAAAGCCTCTTAAATGATTTTCCCACCTCTACCCTTCCCTCTATACAGCTGCCAAAGAGATTCCTTTAAAATGGAAATATGGAGGCAGCCACATGCGCCTACCAAGGATCAAGGTCTCAGCAATGGGAGGCCACCGTTCCTTCCCAATATCAGAAACTTAGGGGCTGTGGGGCAGGAGGCCACCGGAATGGAGCCCACCAGATAGTAGCCAGCGCTGTCTGCTTTTACCGCCCTCCCTCTCCTGACGCAGGCCACTGCTCTCGGTCTCCTCTTTGTGCTGCTCAACCAAGGACGGCTCACTCCAAACACCACCCGTTCCTGGGCACTCAGAAACCACTGTCCCTGCCACCCTCACCTGTCCCGTGCCTCCTGTGACCAAGTGACCTCTGTAGACAAAAGAGTCTGAGGCAGAAGAACCAGGAGTGCTTAAGAATGCTGGGATCTGTAAGGTGCTTTGTGAACACAGGAGGTGGTTCACTGTGGCTTCATAACAGCAGTTGATACTGGTGATGTGGAGGTTTCAACTTTTCCTCAATATAAGAAAAAAGATTTAAATAAAGCACCAAACTTTGGAAAAGTCTGCTACACTCACACATTTTTGGGAGAAGTTTGGGAAGAGCAATGAAAAGTGGTTGTATCCACATCTGGTTACTATGGAAGTGGGAGCTGAAACAGCTGCAGAAATGACAGGGTCATGAGAGACCTTCAAGATGGTGGAAGAGAAAGACGTAGAGGTCACCTTCCTCCCCACAAATATATCGGAAATACATCTACATGTGGAACAACTCCTACAGAACACCTGCTGAACACTGGCAGAAGTCAGACCTCCCAAAAGGCAAGAAACTCCCCACATACCTGGGTAGGGCAAAAGAAAAAAGAAAAAAACAGAGACAAAAGAATAGGGACGGGACCTGCACCAGTGTGAGAAAACTGTGAAAGAGGAAAGGTTTCCACACACTAGGAAGCCCCTTCACTGGTGGAGACTGCGGGTGGCGGTGGGGGGAAGCTTCGGAGCCGCGGAGGAGAGCACAGTAACAGGGGTGCGGAGGGCAAAGCAGAGAGATTTCCACACAGAGGATCGGTGCTGATGGGCACTCACTAGACCGAGAGGCTTGTCTGCTCACCCACCAGGGCGGGTGGGGGCTGGGAGCTGAGGCTCGAGCTTCAGAGGTCAGATCTCAGGGAGAGGACTGGGGTTGGATGCGTGAACACAGCCAGAAGGGGCCAGTGCACCACAGCTAGCCGGGAGGGAGTCCAGGAAAAAGTCTGGAACTGCCTAAGAGGCAAGAGACCATTGTTTTGGGGTGCGCGAGCAGAGAGGATTCAGAGCACTGCCTAAACAACCTCCAGACACGGGTGCTAGCTGTGGCTATCAGTGTGGACACCAGAGACGGGCATGGGACGCTAAGGCTGCTGCTACAGCCAAAAAGAAGCCTGTGTGCAAGCACAGGTCACTACCCACACCTCCCCTCCCGGGAGCCTGTGCAGACCGCCACTGCCAGGGTCCCGGGATCCAAGGACAACTTCCCCGGGAGAACACACGGCACACCTCAGGCTGTTGCAATATCAAGCCGGCCTCTGCCGCCCACAGGCTTACCCGACATTCCATACCCCTCCCTCCCCCGGCCTGAGTGAGCCAGAACCCCCGAATCAGCTGCTCCTTTAACCCCATCCTGTCTGAGTGAAGAACAGACTCCCTCAGGCGACCTACATGCAGAGGCAGGGCCAAATCCAAAGCTGAACCCCAGGAGCTGTGCGAACAAAGAAGAGAAAGGAAAATCTCTCCCAGCAGCCTCAGGAGCAGCAGATTAAATCTCCACAATCAACTTGAGGTACCCTGCACCTGTGGAACACCTGAATAGACAATGAACCATCCCAAATCGATGTGGTGGACTTCGGGAGCAACAATATATATATTTTTTTCCTTTTTCTCTTTTTGTGACTGTATGTGTATGCTTCTTTGTGTGATTTTCTCTCTATAGCTTTGCTTTTACCATTTGCCCTAGGGTTCTGTCTGGTTTTATTTGTTGTTTGTTTTTTTTTAGTATAGTCTTTAGAGCTTGTTATCATTGATGGATTTGTTTTTTGGTTTGGCTGTTCTCTTCTTACTTTCTATTTTTTCTTTTTTTATTACTTTTTAATTTTCTTTAATTTTAATAATTACTTTTTATTTTAATAACTTTATTTTCTTTTCTTTTCCTTCCTTCCTTCCTTCCCTCTTTCCTTCCTTTCTCTCTCCCTCTCCCTTTCTCTCTTTCTGTCTTTCTTTCTTCCAACACAGACCTCCTGGCTCCACGTAATGTCAAACAGCAAAAGCACTCCCAGAGATCTCCAACTCAATACTAAGACCCAGCTCCACTCAACGACCAGCAAGCTACAGTGCTGGACACCCTATGCCAAACAAACTAGCAAGACAGGAACACAACCACACACATTAGCAGACAGGCTGTCTAAAATCATAATAAAGTCACAGAAACCCCAAATCACACCCTTAGACGCAGACCTGCCCACCAGAAAGACAGATCCAGCTTCATCCACCAGAACACAGGCACAACTCCCCTCCACCAAAAAGACTACACAACCCACTGAACCAATGATAGACACTCGGAGCAAACACCAAAAACAAGGAGAACTATGAACGTGCAGCCTGCGAAAAGGAGATCCCAAACACAGTAAAACTAAGAAAACTGAGAAGACACAGAAACACACAGCAGATGAAGGAGCAAGGTAAAAACCCACCAGACCAAACAGATGAAGAGGAAACAGGCAGTCTACCTGAAAAAGAATTCAGAGTAATGATAGTAAAGATGATATAAAGTCTGGGAAATAGAATGGAGAAAATACAAGAAACGTTTAACAAGGATATAGAAGAACTAAAGTGCAAATAAACAATGTGGAACAGCACAATAAATGTAATTTAAAATTCTCTAGAAGGAATTAACAGCAGAATAACTGAGGCAAAACAGATAAGCGACCTGGAAGATAAAATACTGTAAATAACTACTGCAGAGCAGAATAAAGAAAGAAGAATGAAAAAAATTGAGAACAGTCTCAAGACCACTGGGACAACATTAAATGCACCAACATTCGAATTATAGGGGTCCCAGAAGAAGAAGAGAAAAAGAAAGGGACTGAAAAATATTTGAAGAGATTATAGTTGAAAACTTTCCTAATATGGGAAAGGAAATAGTTGATCAAGTCCAGGAAGCACAGAGTACCATACAGGATAAATCCAAGGAGAAACACGCCAAGACACATATTAATCAAAAATTAAATACAAAGAAAAAATATTAAAAGCAGCACGGGAAAAACAACAAATAACATACAAAGGAATCTTCATAAGGTTAACAGCTGATTGTTCAGCAGAAACTCTGCAAGCCAGAATGGAGTGGCAGGACTATTTAAAGTGATGAAAGGGAAAATCCTACAACCAAGATTACTATACCCAGCAAGGATCTCATTCAGATTTGAAGGAGAAATTAAAACCTTTACAGAGAAGCAAAAGATAAGAGGATTCAGCACCACCAAATCACCTTTACAACAAATGCTAAAGGAACTTCTCTAGGCAGGAAACAAGAGAAGGAAAAGTCCTAAAATAACAAACCCAAAACAATTAAGAAAATGGGAATAGGAACACACATATTGATAATTACCTTAAATGTAAATGGATTAAATACTCCAACCAAAAGACATAGACTGGCTGAATAGGTACAAAAACAAGACCTGTATATATGCTGTCTACAATCAGAGACCAACTTCAGACCTAGGGACGCATACAGACTGAAAGTGAAGGGAAGTAAAAAGATATTCCATGCAAATGGAAATCAAAAGAAAGCTGGAGTAGCAATTCTCATATCAGATAAAATAGACTTCAAATTAAAGACTATTACAAGAGACAAAGAAGGACGCTAAATAATGATCAAGGGATTGATCCAAGAAGAAGATATAACAATTCTAAATATGTATGCACCCCACATAGGAGCACCTCAACACATAAGGCAAATGCTAACAGCCATATACAGGGAAATCGACAGTAACACAATCATAGTAGGGGACTTTAACACCCCACTTTCACCAATGGACAGGACATCCAAAATGAAAAATATAAGGAAACACAAAGATCAACGCAAAGATCAATAAAATTAAAAGCTGGTTCTTTGAGAAGATAAATAAAACTGATAACCCAATAGCCAGACTCATCAAGAAAAAGAGAAGACCCAAATCAACAGAATTAGAAATGAAAAAGGAGAAGTAACAACTGTTATTGAAGAAATACAAAACATCATGAGAGATTACTACAAGCAACTATATGCCAACAAAATGGACAATCTGGAAGAAATGGACATATTCTTAGAAAAGCACAACCTTCTGAGACTGAACCAGGAAGAAATAGAAAATATAAACAAACAAATCACAAGCACTGAAATTGAGACTGTGATTAAAAATCTTCCATGAAACAAAAGCACAGAACCAGATGTTCACAGGTGAATTCTATCAAATATTTAGAGAAGAGCTAACACCTATCCTTCTTAAACTCTTCCAAAATATACCAGCAGGAGGAACACTCCCAAACTCATTCTACGAGGCCACCATCACCCTGATACCAAAACCAGACAAAGATGTCACAGAGAAAGAAAACTACAGACCAATATCACTGATGAACATAGATGCAAAAATTCTCAACAAAATACTAGCAAACAGAATCCAACAGCACATTAAAAGGAGCATACACCATGATCAAGTGGCGTTTATCCCAGGAATGCAAGGATTCTTCAGTATATTTGTATCAATCAATGTGATACACCACAGTAACAAACTGAAGGATAAAAACCATCTGATCATCTCAAGAGATGCAGAAAAAGGTTTTGACAAAATTTAATATCCATTTATGATAAAAACTCTCCAGAAAGTAGGAATACAGGGAAGTTACCTCAACATAATAAACGCCATATCTGACAAACCCAGGGCCAACATGTTTCTCAATGTTGAAAACCTGAAACCACTTCCAATAAGATCAGGTTGCCCACTCTCACCACTATTATTCAACATAGTTTTGGATGTTTTAGCCACAGCAATCAGAGAAGAATAAGAAATAAAAAGAATCCAAGTCGGAAAAGAAGAAGTAAAACTCAGTGTTTGCAGGTGACATGATAGTCTACATGGAGAATCCTAAAAATGCTACCAGGAAACTACTAGAGCTAATGGATGGATTTGGTAAAGTAGCAGGATATGAAATTAAGGCACAGAAATCTCTGGCATTCCTATATACTAATGATGAAAAATCTGAAAGAGAAATTAAGGAAACACTCCCATTTACCATTGCAACAAAAAGAATAAAATACCTAGGAATAAACCTACCTAAGGAGACAAAAGACCTGTATGCAGAGAATTATAAGACACTGATGAAAGAAATTAAAGATGATACACACAGATGGAGAGATATACCATGTTCTTGGGTTGGAAGGATCAGCACTGTGAAAATGACTATATTATCCAAAGCAATCTATAGATTCAGTGCAATCCCTATCACACTACCACTGGCATTTTTCACAGAACTGAAACAAAAAATTTCATAATTTGTATGGAAACACAAAAGACCCCAAATAGCCAAAGCAATCTTGAGACAGAAAAACAGAGCTGTAGGAATCAGGCTCCCTGACTTCAGACTATACTACAAAGCTACAGTAATAAAGACACTATGGTACTGGCACAAAAAACAGAAATATAGATCAATGGAACAGGATAGAAAGCCCAGAGATAAACCCATGCACATATGGTCACCTTATTTTTGATAAAGGAGGCAAGAACATACAATGGAGAAAACAGCCTCTTTAATAAATGGTGCTGGGAAAACTGGACAGCTACATGTAAAAGAGTGAAATTAGAACACTCCCTAACATCATACACAAAAATAAACTCAAAATGGAGTAAAGACCTAAATGTAAGGCCAGACACTATCAAACTCTTAGAGGAAAACATAGGCAGAACACTCTAGGACATAAATCACAGCAAGATCCTTTTTGACCCACCTCCTAGAGAAATGGAAATAAAAACAAAAATAAACTAATGGGACCTAATGAAACTTAAAAGCTTTGGCGCAGCAAAGGAAACCATAAACAAGACGAAAAGACAACCCTCAGAATGGGAGAAAATATTTGCAAATGAAGAAACTGACAGAGGATTAATCTCCAAAATTTATAAGCAGCTCATGCAGCTCAATATCAAAAAAACAAACAACCTAATCCAAAAATGAGCAGAAGACCTAAACAGACATTTCTCCAAAGAAGATATACAGATTGCCAACAAACACATGAAAGAAAGCTCAATGTCACTAATCATTAGAGAAATGCAAATCAAAACTACAATGAGGTATCATCTCACACCAGTCAGAATGGCCATCATCAAAAAAATCTACAAACAATACATTTTGGAGAGGGTGTGGAGAAAAGGGAACACTCTTGCACTGTTGGTGGGAATGTAAATTGTTACAGCCACTATGGAGAACAGTATGGAAGTTCCTTAAGAAACTAAAAATAGAACTACCATACGACCTAGAAATCTCACTACTGGGCATATACCCTGAGAAAACCATAATTCAAAAAGACACATGCACCCCAATGTTCATGGTAGCTCTCTTTACAATAGCCAGGACATGCAAGCAACCTAAGTGCCCATTGACAGATAATGGATAAAGAAGATGTGGCACATATATACAATGGAACATTACTCAGCCATAGAAAGAAACAAAATTGAGTTATTTGTAGTGAGGTAGATGGACTTAGAGTCTGTCACACAGAGTGAAGTAAGTCAGAAAGAGAAAAACAAATACCGTATGCTAACACATATATATGGAATCAGAAAAAAGAAAAAAAAATGGTTCTGAAGAACCTAGGCACAGGACAGGAAAAAAGACAGACGTAGAGAATGGATTTGAGGACATGGGGAGGGGGAAGGGTAAGCTGGGACAAAGTGAGAGTGGCTTGGACATATATACACTACTAAATGTAAAGTAGATAGCTAGTGGGAAACAGCTGCGTAGCACAGCGAGATCAGCTCGGTGCTTTGTGACCACCTAGAGTGGTGGGATAGGGAGGGTGGAGGGAGATGCAAGAGGGAGGGGATATGGGGATATATGTATACATATAGCTGATTCACTTTGTTATACAGCAGAAACTAACACACCATCGTAAAGCAATTATACTCCAATAAAGATGTTAAAAAAAAATGGAAATCTGATTCTTTCACTCCCCATCCAGCTACCTCGCCTCTCTGGCCTCTAGTCACCTTTCTTTGCTCTCTCCCCACTCAGGTTACATGATCCCTCCGTGTCTCCCACTCAGGTTAGGTCCCCTTGGAATGCAGCCTCATAGTCCTTTACAATTCATTATATCACTTTTAAAATTGTTTCACGATGTGGTATGTGTTGTATTTAATATTTGTTTCCCACCAGCCTAGGATCTCCTTAAGAGCAGGGATTATGTGTGTCCTCTTCACGTATATATTTCCAGAACCTGCCCAATGCCTGACATGAAGCAGGTTTCCCAGTACCCTGTTAAATGAATGAGTAAATTTGCAGTGAATAATATTTTCTTTACTAATCTCTTCATTTATTCAATCATTCAATTAAACATTTAATAAGGGTTTAGTTTATGCTCAGTCCTAAAGCTACCATAGGCAAAAGGGATGCATAAAACTTGCTGCAATTTACTTTCTAATTCATTAAGAATAACATATAACAAGTTCCATAATATTAAAAAAATTCTTTCATAGAAGTTAGTTTTCTTATGATAGTGATTACATTTTTAAAAATCTTGTTGATCTGAAGAGGATGTTCCTCATAGTAACAACACCAAACTTTGCAAAAGTGCCTTTTAGAGGTGAGTTAAACAAGCAGATATATCTCACAAACCACACAAAAAGGAATTAGTAGTCCTGATGGCATAATTCTGCTACTGTTCCAAGTTTATTTTCACATTGTTTTTCATTGGGTTTAACCCACTATGACTATTATCAGGTTACTAGTAACTTGAAAGAATTTTGAATTTTATTTTCTGAAATAATTATCTAGTATATGTGAAATATAAGGTAACTACTTTTATAGAAAAGGTATAATTTTTACCTAAGCAACAGTGAATAATTCCAGTTGTGTACACACACACACTCACATACACAACACACACGCACATTAGAACTCCAACAGCAGTGCTTAAAATAGTACCACTCCCTTCATTGCATTCTATTATTTATCATATAACATGTCACCTAACTAAAAATTGTTCAATCATAAAATGATAGATTATTCAAACGTCTAGCTATAAAAGTTGCAGTGAAATCCTCAAGTCAGAGTATTTGATGAGTGTTAAGGCCTCAAGACTTCAAACCTTGTTTCTGTTTGGGGACTGTTGTTTCAAGTATCTACAATTTATTCATCTTTATACATAAAACATATGTGCAATTTTAATAGTTGTATATGATGCAGAATTTGAACATTTAAGGGATGTTGTTACACCACATTAAGTTTAACCCTCATTTACGTCTTGGATGATAGATGCAAGAATTCCAACTGAGGCGATTTTATGAACCAGTTAAATGATTTGTATTCAGAACAGCATTAAAAGTCCCCATGACAAAGTGTACTTGAACAAAAATACCCTGCTTGTGACACATTCTTTACAAGTAATGCGTTTTCATTTTTCACATGTTGCATCTCATTTATATTACTCAGGCACACATACTTAAATCTGCAAGATACTGCAAGCTTCCAATACCTTTGAAATAATAAATCACTTCTTGCAGATGTTTTCACCCGCTGCAAGGCTGCCGTTCATTAATCAAACATTATCAGTTTCTATCATTGCCCAGTGTTAAACAGAAAAAGCACTTCATTTTGAGTTCTGACTTTCATTCACTGGTTAGTCCCTGACCCCACAGTACTCACTGCTTTCACTTTAGAAATGTGAAACCTCCTACAGTGTAATAGATTTTACAGCAAAAATCCTAAATGGTATTATATTTTTTGGACTCTGTATTGCTTTATCCTGAGCTAAATCACACTACATATCTAAAATGGCAATAAATGCAGTCATAATATCCATTCAGAATTATATCCACAAAAATAATAAATTTATAACGTATGCTGTATTTCTATGAATATGCCTAACATCAAATTTCTAGAACACAGGTGCAGGGACATACTTTTTAAAAAATTTGCTTAAGCTATTTAAATCATTTCAGAAGACAATGAAGGGCAATTTGTCTACCCACAGTAATTTTTAAGCCTACAAAAAGAAATTGGAACAAAGAGACAACTGTAAAATCTTTCTGAATTTTTTTTCTCTCTAGGGAAACACATTATGGAAAATGGATCGACTTGTAATACAAGATATTATGGACGATCTTATGGATCATGAGTCACTGGAGACACCCCATAACATCCTTACGACCTAAAGAACTGACAACTGATGTAAACTGCATTTCTTTACTGCCTTAAAGATAGCCCAATAATACAGATACTACAAAAAAGAATTTGAGCATCACTTTCATTTTCTTTTCAAAAACACAGTCTCGTGTTAATCATTCTCTTTGACTAACAAGTCTTGAACAATAAGAACTCAAAGCCAACTCTAAGACCAAAATTGACTTTACAATAAATTCATGAACTGGAGACTGCCATGCAATTAAATTTATTTATTTACTTATGACTGTGTTGGGTCTTCGTTGCTGCACGCGGGCTTTCTCTAGTTGTGGTGAGCAGGGGCTACTCTTTGTTGCAGAGCACGGGCTCTAGGCACACCAGCTTCAGTAGTTGTGGTGCATGGGCTTAGTTGCTCCACAGCATGTGGGATCTTCCTGGACCAGGGCTCGAACCTGTGTCCCCTGCATTGCCAGGAGGATTCTTAACCACTGTACCACCAGGGAAGTCCCCACCCAATTAAGCGTAAAGGAAATGCTTTATAAATATTTCATTTCACCAGTATGAATCGATATCATTAGTGATTATTCATAAACTTTCTCTCATTAAGGTATGGTGCTAAAAGCCATACATATTGATATGGTCCCCATTCCAGTAAATTTATAATAAAAATTATGTGAATTTTTGCAAGATCCTTTTTCAGATCAAGATCTGAGGGATTCAAAGTCAGTAAGAAAAGCAACATGAAAAACATGTTACCATGATTTCACTCAGGTATCAACTAACCTTACAGAATATTAATTTGAGGGCAGAGGGGAGAGTAACAGTACCATGGCAAGTTTTTTTGTGGTGATGCTCCTAAGCCTGGAGGCCTAAAGCATAGAGGCTCTGATGTCATCAATCCAGAAATCCAGATGCCTCCCACTGCCTTGGGAATAAATCCAAACTCCATAAACTTCTTAACCTCATCTATGACCCATAACAATTTATTCATGCCCTACTGTCATGCCCTATCCCTGTCATATACTTTCTTACCCTTCAGCATGAATCTTAGGAATACATCATACAATACTTGCCACAGTTTTCAAATTTCACTCCATTCTTTCAAGTTCCTGTGTTGTGGTGGACACGATCTTCTCTGCCAGCAATGGAGTTACCTCACCTCTGTCTAAAAGACTCCCACCCTCCCATTAGTACAGTAATTATAAAAAAAAAAATTATGAGTCTCCAGGAAGTATGTCTAAATAATCATGGAATTCTTAGTGACTAGTAGAGTGCCTAGACGAATAATCATTGTTAAAAATATGACAAATAATTGAATAAAATAATGGACATGGGTAAAAGTTGTCTTTACCAGTCAAAATTTGAATTTCTTGTTTATGCCTTAATATGTTCTTGTCCTTACATTTTCATAAAATCAATCCCTCCCCCCTTTTCTTTCTCTATCCATTCTATCTTCTCGTTTTAGTTTCCCACAAGGAAAGGATCTGAAACACTTTTGTATTAGGTTTAAAATAAGTGATAGTGCTAAAATTTTATTCTTTCCATACACATATGCATTTAACTAAAGATAAGCATATGATGATGTCCTTATGCTAAATAACAAGCCTTTAGCTGTGAAATTGTAGGTTTGGGTTTAAAAGTGTTTGAGGAGAGAAATCAGACTCAGATCTCTATTTAAGTCTGAACTTAATGTCTACCAGTGATCAATACTGTGCATGTGCTTTCTGTATGTACAATAACTTATCAAGGTGTCATCTATAGTTTATAACCCCCATCTTATCTCAACTAACCCAACAATCTCAAAACTTAATGGGATAAGTAGAGATGCCATTCACAAATTTGTGTAAGGCCAAATAGGTTACAGATATGTAGTTATAATATATATTCTCCTGCTTTCATAATGTATTTGAGATAGTATAAAATTTGAGATAATCTAATAATTGGATAATTACAATGATTGAACACTCATATTAACTCTGAGTTTCCTGGCAATGGAGTAAAAATGAGATGATTATAAACTACATAGATATCAATATCTAATGAAAGAAGGTTTACCAATTCATCAGGAGAGACTATTTTTCTCAAGGAATTTTGTTATACCAATCAATATATAAAATTTACTGACCAATATAACAATGTTCAATAGTAACTGTACCAAAGGAATAAGATTTCTTTACTTGGCTTTTTAATATTTGAAGAAGTCTTGGGAATTGTAATAAAATATATATATATATTTCCATATAATTTTCAAGATTATGTGAGATATCTTATTGTAATCTTTATATAACCTTTGTAAGGCTATAACCTGATATCCTAATAACCTTTCTGTACAGAATCACTAATATGTATTATCTGATCTGAGCAGCAAATACATACCTTTAGAAAAAACAATTCGTTGACTATATTATCCTATCAGAAATACCTTTTATAAAAATAAGTAAAATATTAAATAGCAAACAATACTAAAAATAGCTTGAAAAATAATCAATCAAAATCAAATATAGACTACCATAAAAGGGATATTTTCTATCTATTGTGTTCTACTTGAATATACACAAATATGATTAAACACTTGCATTTCCCAAGAAAAAAATCTTGACAATTAATTTTGCAATGAGGCATTTTGAAAATAAAATCCTATGTGATCCCACAATGAAGTGTCATGAATTTGATTTTTAAAATTACTACACCACTTTCTTACAAACTAGTACATATCCCTTTTTTCCTTAGAGGCTAAAAACATGATCTCACTGAACCTCAGCTCCACTACTCTGTTAAGCCTCAAACAGAGCGAGACACATTTGTGACTGCTGTTTCAGCGCTCAGAAGATGCTTTTTGTGAGTCTCTTTCCATGTTGCATGCTGAAACACATCTAGCCATCCCAGCTCCAAAGTGAGAGTGGTAATCTCTCACGGAGTGTCACAGTTTAATTTTGTTTTTGTTTAAACACATTGATTCCTAAAACTCAGCTAGGGCAAGGAAAATAAAACCTTTGGGATTCAATAATAAAAGTTAAAATATTTAAAAATAGTCTTATAGAAGAAGCAATCAAATAAGTGTAACACACACATGAGTACACAAAGTGCTGGCATCTCCTCCAACTCAAGAAAACAAAAACTTAAAAATTGTACAAATTTGAGATAAATATGAACGGACTTGTGTTATCTTGTGTTGTGAGGCAATTAATAAAAATATTGACTTTTAAATATTTTTCTGAGTCATCTAGCTTTCACTGTTTGCGGGGAAATAAGGCTGAAAGGGGGGAATAGCATGCTTAGGAAACTCAAAATAAGGCCACATTTTCCTCTTTAATTTTTAATGAAAAATAATTGCTAAAGAATACCATTATTTCTTCTGCAAGAATGAGGACTTAGAAGATTGAAGGAACTTTTCAAAAAAGCAACATCTCTTGAGCTCTGACGTTATTGTATTTCCATGTCTCTTATAAATCTAATGTACCATTTTCCATTAGCTATTGATCTCTTTACAAGTCATAACAACACATCTTATATAACAAACAACCATGCCTAACTGTCATACTCTACCTACAAAGCAGTTGCTCTGAGAGCTCAGTGAGAGAAAGGATAAAAAGATTCTCGGGCTTCCCTGGTGGTGCAGTGGTTGAGAGTCTGCCTGCCGATGCAGGGGACGCGGGCTCCTGCCCTGGTCCGGGAAGACCCACATGTAGCGGAGCGGCTGGGCCCGTGAGCCATGACCGCTGAGCCTGCGCGTCCGGAGCCTGTGCTCCGCAATGGGAGAGGCCACAACAGTGAGAGGCCCCGCGTACCGCAAAAGAAAAAAAAAAAAAAAAAAAGATTCTCAACTTGTAGAGAAATTCACTCACTCAAAATGTAGAAATTCACTTAATCCTCCCTTTTTTTCCCTAGAGTACCCATGTGCCTCGTGTCCTCTAGTTTAGGCACTGGGTTTACTCTCCTGAACAAATGGGGTTCTTAAACTCTTCAAGGTGGACAAGGGATCAAGAGATTTAGCTGCTTTTTAACAGACTTTTGACAAATCTCTTCCTTTACTCCTACACTCACAGCTGCCCGGTATTACTAATATTGAAAGTTTAAGTGGATTCCTTGTTGTCCAGTCCAGGACTCAGTTTTCTAGGGTCTGCTCAGTCCGATCCCATATAGCCATCTGATTTTCAGCTTCTAAAGTTTTATTGTTGTTTTCTCTCCTACTCTTTTTTCTTCTGGGTTTATGGCATTTGAAAAATTCTATTGCTTTTATGTTAGTGGCAATTCAGGGTAAGATAGAAGCATATGCTTGTATTCAGCCTCACACTTTCAAATAGAAGCCTCACTTTAATTATAAAAATAAGAACGTCTGTATTATATCTTACTTTGTGTTTAATACTTGGAAAATTTTCTATTTTCTTTTCAATAACCTGAATAGAACTAGAAAATTTATTTGTAGGTGTGACTTTTCTCTCTTTGGTCTACATTCCAAGAATGAATTTGAACTTTTAAGTTCAACTGTAATTTCTTAAGCCCATTGCATAACTGTATTCTTTAGCATCTTCACTGTACAATTATCACACCAGTAAGCAAGACGTAAGGCAAAAAAAAATCAGCTATGGCTTTCTGTAGATATTTACTAAAACTTCTAGAAAGTATTAAAATTTGTATTTTTAAATTAAATTTCTAAATTCTAACATACAGTCTTGCCCATGAGTTGCCTCACGCTTGTGACTCTTAAAGTTTGTCAATATTTTATATGAGCCAATGTAATATAAAACCAAATTATTTTTTGACACTGTTGGGGCTTCTGTCAATCAATGACATCACATCCTATTGCCATTACAGACTAAGCAAATGGTTTTATTTTTAATACATTGTATGTAAATGAAAACCATCCATTTTCTTATAGTCACAGGTACATCTGATAAAAAATGGTTCCCTAACAAAGGAGCAACAGGTGTCCAGAAAATTCAGTTCACACTGCATTTTTCTTCTGCTAGTGGTATCAGAAAACTAATAAGTTAACATCAATAATATATTCCAAATAGAAATATATTTATTATATAACTAATGGGGGATATTGAAGATGATTGTTTCCTCAATTCTTCTCAGAGACCATTCTCATTTAAGTATAACAATTGGCTAATTAGCATTATTCCTGAAAAATTTTTAAAACAGATACAGCTTATGCATTTGAATTTCATACAAATATTAAAAAATTTTTAAGCCCAACTAATGGTTCAATATACCTATAGGACCACACCTAAAGAAATTAAAAGTTATTTAGTTGCTTATTTCTGTTCATAAAATTCTATTAGTTTTATTCTACAGACAGTACCTGCAGTTTGCATCAAATAAACCACAAGAACAACATCAAGAAAACATTTTGTTTAGTTATACCAGAATTCAATTTTTGTTGATGCCCTTTTAAGCATTTCAATTAGTTGTTATGTTTATGTTTAGTTTTATAAATTAATCTTCTCAAATATCTAAATATACATTTCCTAATAAGCTTTAATATTCCAAGTGATAAATATGAGAAAATGCTTTGAAACCAATTATAAGAATAATCTTACATAGTCTGAAAATGCTGATCAAAGTATATCATTTCAATAATGTCACTGCTGGGACAATATAGCTTTATTTGGTGAAAATAATGATTTTCACTTTTATGAGAATGTTAGATTTTTATCCTATGTACACAGAGATTAATACAACATTGAAAAGCCTAAGCTACAGGAATTTAAGAGTAAAAGACTGTATATATAATTCTAATAGCTACTTACTAAGTGGCCATTTGTTTTCCAATGTCCTCATTTAGGTTCCTAATTTTAAATCATAAGGAAAAAGACCTAAGACTTTAGACCTAAATATTAATTACTTACCTCATATTTTGCCCAAGTTCAAGCTCTAATCACCTCTTACCTACATTGTATAACAATTGCCCAGCTTGCCTCCACATGTCCAGTTTTGTTACTCTCAAATGCATCCATACAGACTATGCTGCTTAAAACCTTTCAATCGTCTTTCATATTCAATAGAATAACAGCCCAAGTTCCTTAGCTTGCTAAGCTGGCCCTCCGTGATCTGCTTCTTGCCTAACTCTCCAACCCAAACGCTCAACAATTAGAGATTCACACACTCCAACAACACTAAAGTACTCAGAATTTATTATGCTAGTTCACTGAAAACTTGCTCTGTTGAGCCTTCTGTCAGAAATAACCTCCTCCCTCCAACTTCTCTTTTCCTGATACCTCTTAATCATTCTTTCAACTCAGTAAAGATGCCACTCCCTCTAGTAAGTATCCATGACTCCCTTCCCCCACCCTAAAAAACATTCTTACACTTAAATTCATCAGGGCCATGGATAATGTTGGGCATCCCCATTGTGCCCACAAAACTGGGCAACTCTCAGCTACTATATACATTACCATGATGTTTTGAAATTACGTTACTCTACACCCCCGTGAGTCTTTAGTCTTCATGAAGCCAAGTACAATGTTTTCCCCGTTACTGAATGCTTAACAAGCAGTACCTACAATTTCTTTTGTTCGATACAATGTCTATCAAGATCCATCCATGTTGTTTCATGTATGCCTAATTCATTCTCTTCTGTTGCTGAGTAATATTTCATTGGTGAATATTCCAGAATTTGTTTAACCCATTCATCTATTAATGGACATTTGTGGGGGGGTTCCCCATTTTTGACTAATATGAATATTCATGTAGGAGTCTTTGTTGTGGACATGTTCTTATTTCTCTTGGTTAAATATCTAGCTGTGGCATCACAGGGTAGGTATATGTTTAACTATATAAACATTTACTAAACTGCTTTCCAAAGTACATTTTACACTCCAACCAGGAATGTATGAAAGTTCCAGTTGCTTTATACTCTTGCCGATCTTTGGTATTATTAGTCTTTTTACCTTAGTCATGCTAGTGGGTGTGAAGTGGTTTCCCTCTGTGGTTTTAATTTGCATTTCTCTAATGATTACTGATGTTTAGCATCTTTGTCATATACTTATTGGCTAGTCCTATATATTCATTTGTCAGTTCAAACCTTTTGTCTCATTTTTATTTTTTAAACTGGACTATTTACCTTATATGCCATGAAGAATTCCTACCATATTCAGGAAATATACAAATTCTCTCTCTATATATAGAGAGAGAGTATTTGCCATTTCATTTGAAGAGCATTTTTAAATTTTAATGAAGTACAATTTATTTCTCAAATTTTAATGTTTCATTTTTTAATTTTCCTTTCTCACAAGTATTTTTTAACCTAATTAATGATCCCGAGGATTTTAAGGGAAATCCATAATTTCAATGAAAATTACACTAACAACCACTGAGCCCTTGGTACTAAGCACTGTGCTAAATTAACTTAATCATCAGAGTAACCCCCATGAGGCAAATTATTATCTCCACTTAAAAGATAAGGAAACCTAAACAATGAGAAGTTAAAAGAATTTACTCAAGGGCACACAGCTAATATAAGACAGAGTTGGGATTATATTCTGGTCTTTCTAACCTTGAATTCCCTGCTCCTAACTTTTATTGCTTTACTGCCTCTATAATTCCAGGCCCAGGTGATAATTCGCTGGAAATTTTTAAAATCTGGAATGTTTTTACTACTAAAAGAGATCATGGGAAATATCTGTAGGATGAATATAAAATTTTGATATAATTAGATACATCCAAATAGGCTGCTTGTAAATTGGCACACTGGAGATTTGGGAGAAAGATTCCAATGATCTTTTTTTTTTTTTTTTTTTTGCGGTACGCGGTCCTCTCACTGTTGTGGCCTCTCCCGTTGCGGAGCACAGGCTCCGGACACGCAGGCTCAGCGGCCACGGCTCACGGGCCCAGCCGCTCCGCGGCATGTGGGATCTTCCCCGACCAGGGCACGAACCCGCGTCCCCTGCATCGGCAGGCGGACTCAACCACTGCGCCACCAGGGAAGCCCCTCCAATGATCTTTTTTATATTACATAATACAGTTTGTGCACCAGTATATGGGTGGTATCTGCTCCATATATTCAGTAATGGAAATTCTTTGGTTATCTGTATTGTTCTGAACAGTTATAGTTTAAAAAGGTCAATCCATAATAAGAAGTAGTTACCACACTACATATATTGAACTATTGTTCTTTAACATATGGCTAAGTAAGTCTTTGGCAGAACTCACTTTTTTCTTTTGACTAAAGTTTTGGCCTAAAGGCTTAGCTCAAAATGAATTACCTCATTTTTCAAGTCAGCAAATAAGACTTTTTAACTTATTTTTTTTTCACTTATGCCCTATAGTTGACTTAGATTATTTAAAAGTGAAATACATGCACAAAGTATAAGAACTCAAGTTTTTGAATGAATGCTCAATTAGGTCATTCTTTATTGAATTTTACATACATTTATTTTGCTCTCTTGTCTCTTTCTCCTCATTCACTCTCATTTCTTCCATTTCCACCTCCTCATACATGAGTATTGTACATTCATATAGTCATCATTCATATAGTACATTCATTTTAGTCATCCAGGTTACCAGTGCCTACAAAGCTCCAGTAACATAGCATAATACGCTTAAGGATGAATTTATCTTCAATCTTTAACTTACAAAATGCCCTACATTTTTCCTAACAGTAATATTCTCTAATGGCATGGTGGCAGATTTCATCACTATACTCAAGCAAAACACAAGCTCTTGCTACGGACTAGTAATTTGCTAAAATACTACTGTTCCTGCATTTTTGAAAATAATATATTTGTCATAATAAGTTACTAATGGGGTTATTCAGTGATCTGATAGTATTAACTCCTTTTCAAAGCAATTAATTATTTATAGCTGAGTATAACTTATAGCTAGACAAACTGGCTCAAACCAGCTTTGTGTGTTGGTTTTATTTTTATATGCTTGAAGGGATAACAATTTTGTAGTTCTCTTAGAATTCCATTGAAAAAATAATAACTGATTTCATTGTAATACATTAAAGAGATATTACTTTTTTTAAATACAAATAAAAAATAAAACTAATGTTCAATAAAGGTATCATTCCCACTTGTTCCATCTGTTACAATAAAATGTTTTATTTTGTTCTTTTCTTCCTTCTATCCCATAAAAGTTAACTGGCTAAGACCTCCCATAAATGTAAAAGTAGTTAAGGAACATTTTAATGTTCTTTGTCTATATTTCTCTACTTTGCTGTGGAGTTTCCTTTCCCCACTTAACATTTTCTGTTGGGTGTGCTCCTGGAGATAAGGTTTTCTCTTCTCTCTCTCTCCCTCCTCCACTCCCCCGCCACTCACTTGGCTCTCATGTTCTACCTTAGAATTTTTTCCATCATCACCAAACTCTCAATGAGGAAAAATATCCTTACAACCTTCAAACACTAACACAGCTGCCTATGCTGTTCTTTGCTAGTCTCTTATTCTTCCCCACCTTCTCCTCTTTAAATATTTCAAACTTTTGTTTTCCATTTACTTCTTGCCTTGCCAGAAAGTGTATTCAGATTTCTCTATTAAAGCAATAACTACAACTTTCTCATCTCTCCTCTTTCCTTAAGCCACTTTACCACTCTTTACTTACTTTCCTGTGATTATTGTATGGGGTACTGTGGAATGGTAAGAAGACCACAAACTTTGGATATATGCTTTAGTTCTTGAGATCCTTGGTGACCTTAGGCAAGCCACTCTTCCACCTAGACATAGTTTCTTCAGCATTAAATTTGATGTAATGAACACCTGCTCCCTGGGATTACAGTGCAGTTTACATGAGATCATACGTGCAAGGCCTCTAACACATAGTAGGCATTCAAAAACAAACGTTAGCAAAGCACTCAGGCACTGATGGCTCAAGCCAAAGTTGACATTTACAATAGGACAGATGTGATTTATTTGCATTAGATAAGAAAAACTCTCAAAAACACCAAGTGTACTTTCTAGAATTATTGGTTTTTCTTACTTTTCTCAAGTTAATCAAGTTACTGATAGAGTTTTTAAGGCTCTTTCAAAATACTCAACAAAGGTAATTACCACAACTTAGATTCAGGACCCTAAAAAAAAGCTGCATTTCAAAACAGTCTTCACAAAGTAATCACAAAACATTTGCTAGCCTGATTAATAGACATTTAAAATCTTCTGAATGACTTGGCTCAGGATTTTAGTTTATTTCCATTGTAACCATTTAAGGAGAGCTCACATCTGTGATCAACAAGCCTGTGTTGTGTCCTGTCATTCATCTACACTGGTTGGTGGAACGATCAGGAACATGGTAAAAATTCCCGCAGGATCCCAGAGTCCTTTCAGCATCCTGTTATAAATAAAAAGGAACTCTCCACTAAAGCCAATTTGATAAGAAAAGTATACATCACTTTTCAGCTGAAAGGTAGGTGATTTTAATAGCAGGTTTAAGCATTATTGGAAAATTATTTTTTAATAGAAATAAAACCAGTGTAATTTTAAAAATTGAATACAAATAATGAATACCAGTGGTTAATATTATATATTGTTACCAGGATTCTAAAAAAGTTACAATGATGAGGGAAAAAGAATTTAGCAAAACAACAATTATCAGTGTTTAAAAAGATCTGTTTATTTGATTTAACATAAATTATGTCTGTAGTAATAAGTATTAGGTAGAGTTTAATGCAACTCATTACTACAAATTCATTTTGTCAAGAGGGTAAACATAAATCCTGAGATCATAACTTGCCTAAGATTTTCCTCCCCACTCCTTTATTTCCTCTACCAATCAACCTACAGTGGTTTGTGGAGACCATATGTTCAGTTATTCTGCATTGTGAAAACTTAAAAGAATCTGTAAGGATTGATTTTACATTTCCATAATACATAATATATATTTTCTTGCCAGACGTTAGCGGAATACAACATTGAACTCTAATGATGGCAAAAAGTTAATTTTAGAGATGTATCTATTTAATAGTTATGTAATTGTGAGAATTTCTAAATGTATTAAGCCATATACTAGTACTATATTTTGACAAAAGAGAAAATACAGAAAGCCAGTAAGAATACTCTAGGGAAGAAGTAAACTTAAAAAGGAACAAATTATGGCAAAATTGAATTTCTTTTGCAAAAGAATTTTATTGGTTATTGAAAAAAGGATGGTAAACTCACATCTCACTTTATATGATAAACATGTCTCTAGGAAAAAAAATCAATAAATTTTATAAACTATATCTTATGTTAATTCTTGTTAAGGAAATTTGCTTTTTTAAGGACAGCAAGATCATGGTTTTTAAAGTAAAAGTTTTCTTTCTCAATTCATTTATTTTCTAAATATACATGTATTATACAAGATTTTCTTTTAAAAGGTATATTTTCATGTAATTATTTAATATTTCCAACTTACTTATGACAAATATCCAGTATTTCCAAGTCAACTCCTTAGCAAGTAATAACCAGGTTTGAGAATACTGGCTCTGTACATCAACAGCTAATACTAGCATTGCGCCACAGAAGTTCAGTACTCATGTGAGTTAACTTTACTTTTTCTCTATTATCACAAAAGATCCCTCTAACCAGAGAGTTATCTAATCTATGCTAAGGTCAAAAGAATGAACAATAACAGAACTAAAAATAACTATGAATAAATCATGTTGAAATAATATCCCTAGACACAGAATTAGAACATAGTCATTGCAGTGTGTCTGAATATCACACTCTGTGAGCGTGGGCAGTCATACAATTTCACTGGGCCTTAGTTTCTCACGCCACATAGGGCGGTTATGAAGAACAAATATGTAATCCCAGTGATACCATGGCTTCACATAATACCTATAAACTGATAATACTAACGACTGCCATTTTTTTATTCCTACCACATGCCAATTTCAGTGAAAAAATAACTTACATTATTTCTATTACTCCCAATAATCATAAATGGTGGAATAATAACTGAATTTGACCAGCTTTAAGGCTTATAGTTTTTCTGCTAGAGCACACAGCAAGTAATACCAAATCCACCTCTCCTGCCCACACTTCACACTTGATTTACAGACATAATCAGGTATACCCGAGGGCTTACTGGATCTTTCCACCAGGATATCACAGGAATCCTAAACGTAAGAGGTCAAATCAGAACTCATAATGTTCCCCTCTTATTCTACTGGGAAACTGACACCACCATGCAATTGGTCAAAAGAAGTGTTGAAGACATCCTGACTTAGAGCTATTCCTTAAATTTTGTACCCGCATTGCTAATTCTTGCTCCTATTCTTCACTGACCATATCTAATCAGGTGCTAAGAACTACTCATTACACTTCCTCACATTTGTTCCCTGCTCTCAGCTCTCACAGCCCTACTTCAGACCCTCAATTTTATTTTACCTGAATTATTGCAACAGGTACAATGTAAGATCTCCCAGTATCTGAACTTGTCCTTCCCCAATCCATTTCCATAGTGCCACTAAATTAATCTTTCTCATCTCTTACCTCTCACATCACATTCCTTCATCTTGCACAGTAAAATGGAAATACACTAACTAACTAAACTAAACTCACAGGCATATCATGCAACACCTGCAGAATCTGACTGGGTTATATCTGTTTTACCCTACTTTCTAGCACACACCCCTGGCAGTAAAAGCTCCAGCAACAATATGGAGCTGTTCCAGATGACATTCCCTATACCTGGTGTCCTCCTCATCTTCTCCCTCCTGCATGTTCCCTGATTTGTCTTTTTCCTATAGAGGCTAATGGCTAGGATGAATTAATAGGAACACATATAAGTAAGTGAATACAATGTTTAGAGGTTGTGCCACCATGTTACATATTGTAGGAAAGAAAGAAAGAGTTACCTGGGGAACGGTCATGAAATGTTTGTTTATCTCCCCTTAAAACTGCAAGCTTCTTGATAGCAAGGACATATTAATCACCTATCAGGAATTTAATATTTACTGAATGAACAACTGAATGAAGTAATATAAGCAATAATGGGAGTGAAAGCCTTAGCATTATAAAAATTGTAAGAATGAAGGTCATTTATTATTGTTAATACTTTAAGCACATGTCTGTTGATATTTTTTCCAGTGATGCCAGAGTTGGATTCTAAAGATAACTTATAAATATTAGATTTTTCAAATAGCATTTTCAGGTTGTATGGGCATAATTAAGTAAAAAAATACAGCTACATATGTCAAATTATTCAAAACTATTTTTTTAATATGATGTTGAGTCAAAACATTTTTTAATCGTTGCCTCATTTTGGTCCCTGTTCTTGATTCTTAGAAAACTTTCAAAGTCTAGAAGTGAGGTTTGCTTCCCCTAGACTGCTTTTTGACTCTTCTTCCACAGAAAAAAAGGGGCGACAGAATGAAAATAACCTTAAGTTATGCTGCCTTTGAAAAATTACTCTTTCCTCACTTTATCCTCCTCAAGCTTCCATTTCTCAGAACGTTGATGTTAAATTGCAAAAGGCTGGTAGCTAAGAATTAAAACAAAATAAACAACCCCACCACCCCTCCAAAAAACCCTGCCCAGAACCAAGAAGGATTGTTTCATAACTTATATGTGCATGTGTGTATGCAATATAATATGTGTATACCATACACAGAAACACACAAATATATAGAAGAAAAAAGAACACATTTAAATATAATGGAAAATAGTTGCAAAGAAACCTAAGACAGCTTTAGGGCCAAATCTATACCACTCTAATAGGAAACCTCTCTGTTGAACCAATCATTAGAGACTTAGTTTTCTTTAGTCCCCATATGATCCACTCTATAGTAGCCCAGAATTTTCCCACCAGAAATTCTAGTTAATAGCTACCAAATATGTATTAGAAGGGGGAAAAGCACAGATACATAACAGTGATTCAACTTTCCCTAGAGTCCCCCATTAATCAAGCATTTCTACAGTCAATAGCAGAGGAAAACATACATATGCAAACACAACACCAAAAATTTACTTATTTGACCGTATCAGAGTGGTACTCTTTAGAAAATAACTTTAGTCTATATACACAAAAGGCTTCTATTTTATAATAATAATATAATAATAACTGATTATACCTTCCAAAAAATGACAATAGGATTTTATATTATTAATCTTGGTTAGCATTTGGGTTTTAGTTTTCATATACATTTTTTGTTTTGGCATTTTTCTAAGTAGCATAAAGGCAAACCTGAATCCAGTTTAAGGCAAATTTAAGAAAAAATAAAAATTGAATAAATCAGTCCTGAATTCAATATATTTTTACAGTAGGTCAAACAGATATTGAAATAAAATAAAACATGATTTTTCCCACCAATTAGCACAAAAAAAATGCATTTCTACCTGATCTTACTGTCCTTAAAGTTAAGAAAAATCATAAGTTCTATTCACTATCCACATTCTTTTCTTATTCAGTATTTAGTTTAATGTTATCTCTTTTCATTTACCAGTTATACTTCTTCTACGGTCTTTAATAAACTTTGCTACATAACAAACACCTTATCTGTTTTTTGTATAAGACGATGGATACACTTACATAAAAATGTAAGGATATGTTCCAAATAATGTCCAGCTTACTTCCCTGAGTACCAAGAATAAGAGGAATTACAGTCTGAATGGCTCTTTGTTACTTCTGGGCTGAATCAATAGGTGCTAATTGTTAGAAATTATAATGGAGAGTTGAGAGAGAGGACAAAATAATGTAGAAAGGAAAGTTACATATATTTAATAAATCATGTCCTAGCCTAGAAACAAAGATTTTTACTGTGTGTGTATGTTTCCTATTTACCTATCAAAAATTGATGAGATACAGCAAGAACTAACACAACATTGTAAATCTACTCCAATAAAAATTCATTTAAAAATTGATAAGAAAACATAAAACTAAGCATGAATCACAATTTATAAGATTACACCTTAGAACCATCAATCACTTCACAGACAACTGACTAATTTCAGTTCTCAATTCCTGCTGTGACTTTAGTTCATGGATGTGTTTTTGTTTTTTCTTTGATTGTGAAACTAAGCATATACTTAGTTACTGAAGACTACTTTAAAAGGATAAAAATTAAACCTGAGGAAAAAAAATAGCAGGTTTACCTATGTTAGTAATGTTTTCAAAAAATTAATATAGGCATGGTATCAGGAAGAAAAATATTCCTGGATACACCTTTCAGATAAGCTATTTGCTAAAATAGTAACTAAGATGTGAGGAAGCCATGTACTTTAACGAACACGAAAATGTGGGGACCCACCTACAACTGGCTATTTTAAAGTGCTAGCACAATATAATCAGTGATGGATACATCTGCTTCAAAGACAGGTTTTATATTGGTGTTCTTAAAAGTATTTAACAAACAGTTCCATACTCTCAAAACAAGTTAGGTGGTATTAGACAAAAAAGTTAACTTGATTTACATTGCATGTGGACGTCCATATAAAGGCTTCTCTTGTCTCAAAACTATGAGAAAATATAAGCAGTCAGTGTTCTTAAGTAATTCCTTGGTCTACAATCTGCTGGGTAAATCTGGCCTTCCACCTACAATATAGTTTTATTGACACATAGCCAGCTGTGTTCTTTTGTTTACATTTACTCTTTTCTATGCCTGCTTTTGCACTATAAAGGCAGAGAGTTGGGTAGTTTTCTATGCCTGCGTTTGCACTATAAAGGCAGAGACCTATGGCCCACAAAACGTAAAATACTTGCTCTTTTTTAAATAAAAATTTTGCTGACTTCTCATGTAACTTTTTTTGCCACTAGATAGAAGCTCAAATAGAAGATATTTAAGTTCTGTCTTCTAATATTCCTCTCTCCAATTTACCCCTTATAAACTGATCTCTTTGCTGTATTTCACCCTCTTTCCCCATCCTTTTTGCTTATAATCCAATTGAGGTCCTCATGACATCAAAAAGATAAATAAAATTTCATTTTTACTCAGAGAAGTTTTTATCTGCTTATCCATCTTCTTGATTAATTTTGCACTTAACCTATATATTTTTAATATTCATTACCTCTATATTACCACTGTGAGTTTTTGTTGGTAATAGGTAGGATGCAAAGAAAGTATTAAAAATCACGATAAACTACCTCATACCCATTACGATGGCTACTAACAAAAAATCACAAAATAACAAGTGCTAGCAAAGACAGAGAAATTGAAACCCTTGTGCACTGTTGGTGGAAATGTAAAATGGTTCAGGCACTATGCAAAATATTATGGCATCTCCTTGAAAAATTAAAAATAGGATTACTATATGATCTAGCAATTCCACTTCTGGGTATATACCAAAATTAAGTGAAAGCGGGGACCTGAAGAGATATTTACCCATGTTCATAGCAGTATTGTTCAAAACAGCCAAAAGATGGAAGTAACCCAAGTGTCCACTGAAAGATGAAAGGATAAACAAAATGCAGTAATACATAAAATGGAAAGGTGTTTAGCCTTAAAAATAAAGGAAATTCTGACACATGCTAAAACATAGATGAAACTGGAAGACATCTGCTAAATAAGCCAGCACAAAAGAACAAATACTGTATGATTCCACCTATATGATGTATCTAGAGTAGTTGAACTTACAGACATAGAAAATAGAATGGTGGTTGCCAGAGAACGAGGGAAGGGGAGAATAGGGAGTTGTTAAATGGGTATAGAGTCATTTACCATTGCAACAAAAAGAATAAAATATCTACGAATAAACCTACCTAAGGAGACAAAACACCGGTATGCAGAAAATTATAAGACACTGATGAAAGAAATTAAAGATGATACAAATAGATGGAGAGATATACCATGTTCTTGGATTGGAAGAATCAACATTGTGAAAATGACTCTACTTACCCAAAGCAATCTACAGATTCAGTGCAATCCCTCTCACATTACCACTGGCATTTATCACAGAACTGGAACAAAAAATTTCACAATTTGTGTGGAAACGCAAAAGACCCCAAATAGCCAAAGCAATCTTGAGAAAGAAAAACGGAGCTGGAGGAATCAGGCTCCCTGACTTCAGACTATACTGCAAAGCTACAGTAATCAACACAGTATGGTACTGGCACAAAAACAGAATTATAGATCAATGGAACAGTATAGAAAGCACAGAGATAAACCCACGCACAGATGGTCACCTTATCTTTGATAAAGGAGGCAAGAATATACAGTGGAGAAAAGACAGCCTCTTCAATAAGTGGTGCTGGGAAAACTGGAAAGGTACATGTAAAAGTATGAAATTAGAACACTCCCTAACACCATATACAAAAGTAAATTCAGAATGGATTAAAGACCTAAATGTAAGGCCAGACGCTATCAAACTCTTAGAGGAAAACATAGGCAGAAAACACTAGGACATAAATCACAGCAAGATCCTTTTTGACCCACCTCCTAGAGAAATGGAAATAAAAACAAAAATAAACAAATGGGACCTAATGAAACTTAAAAGCTTTTGCACAGCAAAGGAAACCATAAACAAGACGAAAAGACAGCCCTCAGAATGGGAGAAAATATTTGCAAATGAAGCAACTGACAAAGGATTAATCTCCAAAATTTACAAGTAGCTCATGCAGCTCAATATCAAAAAACCAAACAACTCAATCCAAAAAATGGGCAGAAGACCTAAATAGACATTTCTTCGAAGAAGATATACAGATTGCCAACAAACACATGAAAGAATGCTCAACATCATTAATCACTAGAGAAATGTAAATCAAAACTACAGTGAGGTATCATCTCACACCAGTCAGAATGGCCATCATCAAAAAATCTACAAAAATAAATGCCGGAGAGGGTGTGGAGAAAAGAGAACCCTCTTGCACTGTTGGTGGGAATGTAAATTGATACAGCCGCTACGGAGAACAGTATGGAGGTTCCTTAAAAAACTAAAAATAGAAATACCATACAACCCAGCAATCCCACTACTGGGCATATACCCTGAGAAAACCATAATTCACAAAGAGTCATGTACCACAATATTCATTGCAGCTCTATTTACAGTAGCCAGGACACGGAAGCAACCTAAGCGTCCATCAACAGATGAATGGATAAAGATGTGGCACATATATACAATGGAATATTACTCAGCCACAAAAAGAAATGAAATTGAGTTATTTGTAGTGAGGTGGATGGACTCAGAGTCTGTCATACAAAGTGAAGTAAGTCAGAAAGAGAAAAACAAATACCGTATGCTAACACATATATATGCAATCTAAGGGAAAAAAAAAGGTCATGAAGAACCTAGGGGCAAGACGGGAATAAAGACGCAGACCTACTAGAGAATGGACTTGAAGATATGGGGAGGGGGAAGGGTAAGCTGTGACAAAGTGAGAGAGTGGCATGGACATATATACACTACCAAATGTAAAATAGATAGCTAGTGGGAAGCAGCCGCATAGCACAGGGAGATCAGCTCGGTGCTCTGTGACCACCTAGAGGGGTGGGATAGGGAGGGTGGGAGGGAGGGAGACACAAGAGGGAAGAGATATGGGGACATATGTATATGTATAACTGATTCACTTTGTTATAAAGCAGAAACTAACACACCATTGTAAAGCAATTATACTCCAATAAAGATGTTAAAAAAAATTCAAAGAAACTATAAGGGACTAAAAATAAGTGCATGTATGCACAGTTGGGGCAAATTATGGACAACAAGATACAAAAAGACCAAAAACCCATCTGCCACTTCTGAAGAGCTGGGAGCAAAAGCAGGGGGTCCAGAACAAAATCAGAGTACTGTGCATGCCCCGTGCACACAACACTACCAAAGGGGTGGACACATCCCCTAAACTACCCCTCCAGACCCAACACCTGGACCCACCCCTACCCTCACCCCATATAAGGAACCAGCTAGCCCCACCTCAGTGAATGAGCAGAGAAACTTGTTACTTGTTTTCGCTCAGGAGCCCCATTAAAGCCTTGCCTGGGGAAAAAAAAAAAAAAAAAAGGTATAGAGTTTCAGTTCTGCATGTTGAAAATTGTTCTGTGGAGGAATGGTAGTGATGGTAGCAAAACAAAGTGAACCTACTTAATGCCACTGAACTGTACATGTAAAAACTGGTTAAAACAATATATTTTATGTTATGTGCATTTTACCACAATTTTTAAAAATGAATTTAAAAAGTTTAAACCATTATATACGAGCAACGCCATCTTATTGTGTTTGTTAAGAGTAAGGCTTTGGTTTCACATGGACCTCCATTCAAATCTAGGTTCTAGTACTAAGAAAATTACTTAACTTCTTTTAGACACAATTTATGTATGTGTGAAACGAAAGTACCAATAATACCAATCCAAAATTACTTCAAGATAATTAAAATAATTTATGCAAAGAATACAGCCAATACTCCAAGAACTTTAGCTACTATATATATATTACATTCATATGTATACAATTCTTATTTATTAATTCCATTAAAGTAGTTTTATTGTTTTTCTAAATGAATCATAACCCTTTAAATTTATTTTGTAATCTATAATCCTTAGCACATATGGTATAAGTTTAATAATATACTTTGAAATATGATCAGCCAATGGTAAGATTAAAGGAATAAGAACAGTGGCAATGCACCTGACTATGGTATGGTCTTTATAAAATACAAAAGAAAGACTGTTTCCTCTCAGTAAAAGGGAAACAACCATAGAGATACTAAATTGCAGTCAATTTTAAAATACATTAATCTGGCACTGATAAATGTATCAGTAAAGTATAAATATTAAGGTTCAAAAAACAAAACCATCATGTACATAAAAAAAGGAAGAGTAGAAATACAAAATAGGAACTTAAAGAGTCAAGGAAGCAAGTTTCCATTTAATATGACTTTTTTCCACTAAACTAGATGTACTGACATAATCTTTGACTGATTAACTCAATATCAATATCTTCTCCAAAGTTAACATGAATTAAGAGTTGGATGCACAATTTATCTCAGTAACACAAGCAAAGTGAACATCTGTTAATTTTCTGTTGTGGAAGTTTTTGTTTGGGGAGGTGGGGGATGTGAACAGAGCCTCTGATGAACAGAGCCTCTGATGTGTAATGTTCTTTCCATCTGCACACCAGGAGGCACTGCATGGCTAATCAGAAGATAACACACATCAAGTTTCTCACATATTTTGAGATAAGTAAATAAATCAAAATTTTGTTTTAAAATTGTTTTCTTAAATGTCCATGGCAAATATGCTTAAAAATATACTCTAAAGGTTTATGTTATTTGAGGTAATAGTTATAAATTAATCATGAAGTATTGTTTTCCTCATAAATAATATTACGAAGTAATATGAGTTTAAGAAATTAAGAAAGAGTAATGTAACCAAACTAGGTTCTCCCCCATTGATTTTCACTTATTCATTTAAATAAATCTGTGTCATACAAAAGAGCCTTGGGGAATTCAGAACATGATTTTGCTGGAGGCCCCTTAAACGATTCAAAGACAGGATCTGGAGAAAAACTGATTTGATATAAATTTCAATTGAATTGCTTCTAAAATAGATGTTATTACTTAAAATACAATGTCTTAATGAAGTCTCCTCTTCAAAGCACTTGTCTTGCTTTAGAACATACTGTTTTTAAGCATTTATGTCAAAGAAGGTGTTTAAAAGTCCATGGAAAAGAATATTAGTTCATTTGATCTACTGCTGCTAGCCAAAGATGGTATAGCCTAACCTGTATAAATAGGAAATAAGTGATAAATAAGACACAAATTAGCCTGCAAATTTTCTCATTTCTATTCTATGGAAAAAGTATCTCTAGAAAGAATGCTAAAGCATATGTAGAAATATACCTACTTTCCTCTAACTCGCATCAACTCTGCCATTTCCATATCGTTTCTCATGCTTCTCTTATTAATCCCTCTTTCATTGTGTATAATGGACTCCCTTATTTTACCAACTTTTACATAGAGTGATTTACAAAAGGGTAAGATATGCAGAGTTGTGTGATTTGTAGTATGAATAAAGCTATCTAGTAGTATGCCTCAACTTTAATTGGAAATCACTGATGTTTTGTACATATGTGTTCGATGTAGTTGTGAATTTCAAATTCATTGAATTGAGGGGTTGGGGATGGAGGTTGTGTACTGTGGCATTACTTAATACTTCTATAATATCCACTAACAAGGAGTCACTTCAGTTAGTGACTTCTAATTTTGTTAATTATCCTGAAGTTTATCCTTCGACATCAACATTCTACCTCTAGAGGACAACCCATACCTATTGGATGATTAGTACATTTAAAAACATCCATCGTGTTGCCCATAGTGAATGTTCAATAATATCCCCTTCCAAGTTCAGATGATGATTTTCACCCATCAAAAGATGTAACCATTGGCCATAAGCCATTAGGAACTGCTAAAAAAACAGTGCTTTAACAATGTGCTTCTTTAATTTCAGCAACTACAGTAAGTGCAATATATTTTCATTTCATAAAATATATAGAGAGAAATATAATAAAAATTCCTCCATGTCTCCATCCAAAGAAATCCAAAGATGTTCAATATTTTAAAATATAATCTACATTCTTTTACAATTTTTAAATAAAATGAACATGGGCTACAGGATATTTTAAAATAACCCTCTTGCTAAATAAATTACTTCCTCTTTGACTACCATACGAAAGCAATCAATATGTTTTAATTAAACAAATGGTTAATTCAATAGATATTTATTGAGCACCTACAATATTCCAGGAATTCTACCAGCAGAAAAAGACATTTTTTAAAGAGATTTTCTGGGGCTTCGCTGGTGGCGCAGTGGTTGGAAGTCTGCCTGCCGATGCAGGGGACACGGGTTCGTGCCCCTGTCCGGGAAGATCCCACATGCCACGGAGCGGCTGGGCCCGTGAGCCATGGCCGCTGAGCCTGCACGTCCGGAGCCTGTGCTCCACAACGGGAGAGGCCACAACAGTGAGAGGCCCGCGGACCACAAAAAAAAAAAAAAAAAAAAAGATTTTTCTGTATCACCACCTTCATCATAAAACACTTATTAAACACCCTCAAGCAAATAGCTTTGCCTTTACCAAAAATGCTCAAAAACCTCCTAATATTCAATTTAGCAGTGTAATACTTGATATAATGATAGACATAAGCATAAGAATGACATTCACTATAACATTTAGAATTTTTAAATTATTGCCTTTGAGTGGGTAATCAAAACCATGAACACGTCTTTGCATTTCATCGAAAACAAGATGCCTGGAAAGTACATGAATTTTAAAAAAGGTTAAATGATCAAGTATAGTTTTAAACTTCTCAAGAAGTTATGATGCTATTTTTCATTTTTTCCTTTATTTCTCTTTTCTTTTACTCTTCCAATTATTTTACTTCAAAAAACTGTATTGATATACTTTGTGTCAAGAAATGTGCTGAAACTGTAAAATACAAAGATTTAAAAACTAATCTCAGTTCCCACAGGTTTTTAATATGGCATTTTTGTCCATGGGGCAGAGAAGTGGATATATGCACACACCAAAAATAAGAAGAAAACTAAATTCAGTCCTATAAATGACATATAAAACATTTTGCTATATGTGAACATACAGTGAACATTTATCTCAGCAGGATAAGTACGACAGTCTCATGTAGGAAGTACCATTTGAGATGAATATTATATGTATTGACTTTACCATATGGGGACAGACTGAAAATTTTTCTCAGTAAAGGAAAGAGTATAAGCCAAGGTATAATGGTGATTATAAAAGTACAGGTTACTTTTGAGGAATGGCTAGAGATCTGGTAGTGGGAGAGGTCAATAAGGGGTGTATGTTTAAGGAAAAAGGGGTATATTTAGACAGCTATGGTAGCCAGTTGAAAGTCATACTAAGAAAGCCAGTTGAAAGTCATACTAAGAAAATTTCTTAGTCATACTAAGAAAATCATACTATGGTAGCCAGTTGAAAGTCATACTAAGAAAGCCAGTTGAAAGCCAGTTGAAAGCCAGTTGAAAGTCATACTAAGAAAATTTCTTAGTCATACTAAGAAAATTGGACTTATTCTGAATGCAGTGACAGCCACAAAAAATGTTTGAGACATTTATAGCTTATTTTATGTAGTGTTATCTCAGGTGGAGAGTTCTTCAAATTAGAGTATCACATTACTCAGAGAAGCAGTGATAACCATCCTGGGGACCAGGATTACTCTTACCAACATGATTAGTATGGTCTCCTAATATAATCAAACTCTTTAGGAATCAGCACCAGCTTGGTGAACTTGAAATTAGAACAAGGAGATTTAGGGACCTTTAAAATGGACTTACTATGTATCTTCATGATAGGGGCTCAAATAACTCCAGGTTCATTGATTCATGTGCCTTTAAAGAGACACTGCCAATATTTCCTCAGGTTTTTTTTTGTTTTGTTTTGTTTTTTTGTCTTTTTCTGTGCTTGGAAAGTTGACCAGCCCCTATTACCTACTTCTGCAGATTAAGATGCACTTTCTATAGATATGTTAATATGATCAAAGACTAATTGCCCTACATCTATTTTATCTCCTTCTGGGGGCTTTGCTTGAACTCATTAAGTGATGATTTAATGAACTCTCAGCTGGAATTCTATTTCCCTCATTTCTGAATTCTTGGGAGCCATCTAACAATTATACCCGAGTACTTACAAGTGACACTAGATTAGACATTATTACAAATTTTAAAAAATGGATTGGCAAAATATCCATGCCCTTTTCTCACTTACAATTAAGACACGTTTACTATTTTAAAATAATCTATTCAGAATTGTGCATAGTTCTCAAACAACTTCAGTTTTTATCTGTAGACAGAAGTGGGTGGTCTAAAAGCCTATTTCATTTTCTTCTAAATAAATAGGAAGTATACATGATTGTGTACAATTTAGAAACTACTGATTAAGAAGCTAATTAAGAATAACTTTTATAGAGAAGAATTCTGGCTCTAAGAAGGCACAGGAGATTTAACTAAAGGCCACACTATAGCAAATTTAACACCATAATCTCTCCATGGGTTTTCTTAATTGTAATTATCTCTTCTTTACTGTTACAATATTTGGGCTTCATCACATTTAAAAAACATTCTTTTCTGACAGTAATGGGAGAAAACCAATTGGTAGTAACAATGAGAAAAGTGATCTTAACTATAAAGCCTAATTCTTGCAGATTATTAAGTCCCATATTCAAGATCATTAAGCTGGACTCATCCATGTAAACAGGTGTCATCAGCTAACATGTTGAGTTTCAGTCATTGCATCTGAAACACTTTTTATTTGTTTATTTAGTTTTAATTTTTATTTAACATCTTTATTGGAGTATAATTGCTTTACAATGCTGTGTTAGTTTCTGCTGTATAACAAAGTGAATCAGTTAAAAGTATACATACATCCCCATATCCTCTCCCTTGTGCATCTCCCTCTCACCCTCCCTAACACACCCCTCTAGGTGGGCACAAAAGCACCAAGCTCATCTCCCTGTGCTATGCAGCTGCTTCCCACTAGCTATCTATTTTATATTTGGTAGTGTATATATGTCAATGCCACTCTCGTTGTCCCAGCTCACCCTTCCCCCTCCCCATGTCCTCAAGTCCACTCTCTACGTCTGTGCCTTTATTCCTGTCCTGACCCGAGGTTCATCAGAACCTTTTTTTTTTTTTTTAGATTCCATATGTATGTGTTAGCGTATGGTATTTGTTTTTCTCTTTGTGACTTAACTTCACTCTGTATGACAGACTATAGGTCAGTCCGCCTCACTACAAATAACTCAGTTTCATTTCTTATTATGGCTGAGGAATATTCCATTGTATATATGTGCCACACCTAAGTGTTGATGGACACTTAGGTTGCTTCCGTGTCCTGGCTATTGTACATAGAGCTGTACATGTAGCTGTCCTGTTTTCCCAGAACCACTTATTGAAGAGCATGTCTTTGCTCCATTGTATATTCTTGCCTTGTTTATCAAAGATAACGTGACTATATGTGTGTGGGTTTATCTCTGGGCTTTCTATCCTGTTCCATTGATCTATAATTCTGTTATTGTGCCAGTACCATACTGTCTTGATTACCATAGTTTGTAGTATAATCTTAAGTCAGGGAGCCTGATTCCTCCAGCTCCGTTTTTCTTTCTCAAGATTGCTTTGGCTATTTGGGGTCCTTTTTGTTTCCATACAAATTGTGAAATTTTTTGTTCTAGTTCTGTGAAAAATGCCATTGGTAGTTTGATAGGGATTGCATTGAATCTGTAGATTGCTTTGGGTAGTATAGTCATTTTCACAATGTTGATTCTTCCAATCCAAGAACATGGTATATCCATCCATCTGTTTGTAGCATCTTTTTAATTTCTTTCATCAGGGTCTTACAGTTTTCTGCATACAGGTCTCTTGTCTCCTTAGGTTTATTTCTAGGTATTTTATTCTTTCTGTTGCAATGGTAAATGGGAGTGTTTCCTTAATTTCTCTTTAAGATTTTTCATCATTAGTGTATAGGAATGCAAGAGATTTCTGTGCATTAATTTTGTATCCTGCTACTTTACCAAATTCATTGATTAGCTCTAGTCGTTTTCTGGTAGCATATTTAGGATTCTCTATGTATACTATCATGTCATCTGCAAACAGTGAGTTTTACTTCTTCTTTTCCGATTTGGATTCCCTTTATTTCTTATTCTTCTGATTGCTGTGGCTAAAACTTCCAAAACTGTGTTGAATAACAGTGTTGAGAGTGAGTAAACTTGTCTTGTTCCTGATCTCAGTGGAAATTGTTTCAGTTTTCACCATTGAGAATGATGTTGGCTGTGGGCTTGTCATACATGGCCTTTATCATGTTGAGGTAAGTTCCCACTATGCCTACTTTCTGGAGGGTTTTTTTAATAAATGGGAGTTGAATTTTGTCGAAAGCTTTTTCTGCATCTATTGAGATGATCATATGGTTTTTCTCCTTCAATTGTTATTATGGTTTATCACATTGATTGATTTGCAAATATTGAAGAATCCTTGCATTCCTGGGATAAACCCCACTTGATCATGGTATATGATCCTTTTAATCTGCTGTTGGATTCTGTTTGCTAGTATCTTAATGAGGATTTTTGCATCTATGTGCATCAGTAGTATTGGTCTGTAGTTTTCTATTTTTGTGACATCTTTGTCTGGTTTGGTATCAGGGTGATGGTGACCTCATAGAATGAGTCTGGGAGTGTTCCTCCCTCTGCTATATTTTGGAAGAGTTTGAGGATAGGTGTTAACTCTTCTCTAAATGTTTGATAGAAGTTGCCTGTGAAGCCATCTGGTCCTGTGTTTTTGTTTGTTGGAAGATTTTTAATCACAGTTTCAGTTTCAGTGCTTGTTACTGGTCTGTTTATATTTTCTATTTCTTCCTGGTTCGGTCTCGGATGGCTGTGCTTTCCTAGAATTTGTCCATTTCTTCCAGGTTGTCCATTTAATTGGCATAGAGTTGCTTGTAGTAATTGCTCATGATCCTTTGTATTTCTGCAGTGCCACTTGTTATTTCTCCTTTTTCATTTCCAATTCTGTTGATTTGGGTCGTCTCCCTTTTTTTCTTGATGAGTCTAATGGTTTATCAATTTTGTTTATCTTCTCAAAGAACCAGCTTTCAGTTTTATTGACCTTTGCTATCATTTCCTTCATTTCTTTTTCATTTATTTCTGATCTGATCTTTATGATTTCTTTCCTTCTGCTAACTTTGGGGTTTTTTTGTTCTTCTTTCTCTAAACTTCAGGTGTAAGTTTAGGTTGTTTAGTTGAGATTTTTCTTGTTTCTTGAGGTAGGATTCTATTGCTATAAACTTCCCTCTTAGAACTGCATTTGCTGCATCCCATACGTTTTGGGTCGCCATGTTTTCATTGTCATTTGTTTCTAGGTATTTTTTGATTTCCTCTTTGATTTCTTCAGTGATCTCTTGGTTATTTAGTAATGCACTGTTTAGTCTCTATGTGTTTGTATTTTTTACAGATATTTTTTCTGTAATTGATATCTAGTCTCATAGAGTTGTGGTCGGAAAAGATACTTGATACAATTTCAATTTTCTTAATTTACCAAGGCTTGATTTGTGACCTAAGTTATGATCTATCCTAGAGAATGTTCCATGAGCACTTGAGAAGAAAGTGTATTCTGCTGTTTTGGGATGGAATGTCCTATAAATATCAATTAAGTCCATCTTGTTTAATGTATCATTTAAAGCTTGTGTTTCCTTATTTATTTTCATTTTGGATGATCTGTCCATTGGTGATAGTGGGGTGTTAAAGTCCCCTACTATGATTGTGTTATTGTCAATTTCCCCTTTTATGGCTGTTAGCATTTGCCTTATGTATTGAGGTGCTCCTATGTTGGGTGCATGTTTACAATTATTATGTCTTCTTCTTGGATTGATCCCTTGATCATTATGTAATGTCCTTCTTTGTCTCTTGTAAGTCTTTAATTTAAAGTCTATTTTTTTCTGATATGAGACTTGCTACTCCAGCTTTCTTTTGATTTCCATTTGCATGGAGTATCTTTTTCCATCCCCTCACTTTCAGATTGTATGTGTCCCTATGTCTGAAGGGGGTCTCTTGTAGACAGCATATATACGGGTCTTGTTTTTGTATCCATTCAGCCAGTCTGTGTTTTTTGTTTGGAGCATTTAATCCATTTACATTTAAGGTAAATATTGATATGTATGTTCCTATTCCCAGTTTCTCAATTATTTTGGGTTTGCTATTGCAGGTCTTTTCCTACTCTTGTGTTTCGTGCCTAGAGAAGTTCCTTTAGCATTTGTTGTAAAGCTGGTTTGGTGGTGCTGAATTCTCTTCTCTTTTACTTGACTGTAAAGGTTTTAATTTCTCCGTTGAATCTGAATGAGATCCTTGCTGGGTAGAGTAATCTTGGTTGTAGGTTTTTCCCTTTCATGACTTTAAGCAGGTCCTGCCACTCTTTTCTGGCTTGCAGAGTTTCTGCTGAAAGATCAGCTGTTAACCTCATGGGGATTCCCTTGTATGTTATTTGTTGTTTTTCCCTTGCTGCTTTTAATATTTTTTCCTTGTAATTAATTTTTGATACTTTGATTAATATGTGTCTTGGCGTGTTTCACCTTGGATTTATACTGTATGGGACTCCCAGCACTTCCTGGACTTGACTATTTCCTTTCCCATAGTAGGGAAGTTTTCAACTATAATCTCTTCAAATATTTTTCAGTCCCTTTCTTTTTCTCTTCTTCTTCTGAGACCCCTATAATTCAAATGTTGGTGTGTTTAATGTTGTCCCAGAAGTCTATGAGACTGTCCTCAATTCTTTTCATTCTTTTTTCTTTATTCAGCTCTGTGGTAGTTTTCTCCTCTACTTTATCTTCTAGGTCACTTATCCGTTCTTCTGCCTCAGGTATTCTGCTATTGATTCCTTCTAGAGAATTTTTAATTTCATTTATTGTGTTGTTCATCATTGTCTGTTTGCTCTTTAGTTCTTCTAGGTCCTTGTTAAACGTTTCTTGTATTTTCTCCATTGTATTTCCAAGACTTTGGATCATATTTACTATCCTTACTATGAATTCTTTCAGGTAGACTGCCCATTTCCTCCCCATCTGTTTGGTCTGGTGGGTTTTTACCTTGCTCCTTCATCTGCTGCATATTTCTCTGTCTTCTCATTTTGTTTTATTTAGTGTGTTTGTGGTCTCCTTTGTGCAGGCTGCATGTTCATCATTCCCGTTGTTTTTGGTGTCTGTCCCAATGGGTGAGGTTGGTTCAGTGGCTTGTATAGGCTCCTAATAAAGGGTACTGGTGCCTGTGTTCTGGTGGGTGGGGGTGGATCTTGTCTTTCTGGTGGGCAGCGCTGTGTACAATGTTGTGTTTTGGGATGTCTGTGAACTTAGTATGACTTTAGGCAGCATCTCTGCTAATGGGTGGGGTTCTGTTACTGTCTTGCTAGTTGTTTGGCATGGGGTGTCCAGCACTGGAGCATGCTGCTCGTTGAGTGGTGCTGTGTCTTAGCGTTGAGACAGAGATCTCTGGGAGAGCTCTCACTGACTGATATTAAGTGGGGCGGGGAGGTCTCTGGTGGACCAATGTCCTGAACTTGGCTTTCCCACCCCAGAGGCTCAGGCATGACACCCAACTGGAGCACCAAGACCCTGTCATCCACACGGCTCAGAAGAAAAGGGAAAAATAAATAAATGAATAAATAAAGGAAAAAGAATAACGTTATTAAAATAAAAAATAAAAAAAATATTAAAATAAAAAAATTAATTTTAAAAGAAGAAAGAAGAGAGCAACCAAACCAATAAACAAATCCACCAATGATGACAAGCCTTAAAATCTATACTAAAAAAAACCCAGAACAACAGACATACAGACAGAACCCTAGGGCAAATGGTAAAAGCAAAATGGTAAAAAAAAAAAAATCACACAAAGAAGCATACACACTCACGAAAACTGAAAAAGAAAAAAAAAAAAAAAATATATATATATATATATATAAATTTTAAAAAGGTAGAGGGCAACCAAATCAATAAACAAATCTACCAGTGATAAAAAGCTCTAAATATTAAACTAAGATGAACATAAAACCAGAAGCAAACTAGATGCAGAAAGCAAATCCCAAGTCTACAGTTGCTCCCAAAGTCCACCGCCTCAATTTGGGATGATTTGTTGTCTATTCATGTATTCCACAGATGGAGGGTACATCAAGGTGACTGAGGAGATTTAATCTGCGGCTCCTGAAGCTGCTGGGAGAGATTTCCCTTTCTCTTCTTTGTTCACATAGCTCCTGGGGTTCAGCTTTGGATTTGGCCCCGCCTCTGCATATAGGTCGCCTGAGGGTGTCTGTTCCTGCCCAGACAGTATGGGGTTAAAGTAGCAGCTGATTCGGGGGCTCTGGCTCACTCAGGCCAGGGGAGGGAGGGGTACATAATGAGGGGTGAGCCTGCGGTGGCAGAGGCTGGCGAGACGTTGCACCAGCCTGAGGCACGCCATGTGTTCTCCCAGGGAAGTTGTCCCTGGATCACGGGACTCTGGCAGGGGTGGGCTGCATAGGCTCCCAGGAGGGGCGGTGTGGATAGTGACCTGTGCTTGCACACAGGCTTCTTGGTGGCTATAGCAACAGCCTTAGCGCCCCACACCCATCTCTCGTGCTGATAGCCGCGGCTCGTGCTCATCTCTGGAGCTCGTTTAGGCGGTTCTCTGAATCCCCTCTCCTCACGTACCCAGCAACAATGGTCTCTTGCCCCTTCCACAGATCCAGAGTTTTTCCCGGACTCCCTCCCGGCTAGCTATGGCACACTAGCCCCCTTCAGGCTGTGTTCACGCAGCCAACCCTAGTCCTCTCCCTGGGATCTGACCTCTGAAGCTGGATCCTCAGTTCCCAGACCCCGCCCGCCCTGGCAGACGAGCAGACAATCCTCTCGGGCTGGTGAGTGTTGGTCGGCACCGATCCTCTGTACGGGAATCTCTCTGCTTTGCCCTCTGCACCCCTGTTGCTGCACTCTCCTCCATGGCTCCAAAGCTTCCCCCCCCCACCACCCGCAATCTCCACCCATGAAGGGAGAGACTTGTGTGGAAGTCTGTGTGTGGAAACTTTTCCTCCTTCACAGCTCCCTCCCCGAGGTGCATGTCCATCCCTATTCTTTTTTTTTTTTTTTGCAGTATGCGGGCCTCTCACTGTTGGGGCCTCTCCCATTGCGGAGCACAGGCTCCGGACGCACAGGCTCAGCGACCATGGCTCACGGGCCCAGCCGCTCAGTGGCATGTGGGATCTTCCCGGACTGGGGCACGAACCCGTGTCCCCTGCATTGGCAGGCGGACTCTCAACCACTGCACCACCAGGGAAGCCCCCATCCCTATTCTTTTGTCTCTGTTTTTTCTCTTTTCTTTTGCCCTACCCAGGTACGTGGGGAGTTTCTTGCCTTTTGGGAAGTCTGAGGCGGAAAATAGTCAAAACGGTTGCATAAAAATCAACAGTTTAAAAATATTTATAGATTTCGTACTATGTGCCAGGGACTACACTATACACTGAAGATTTATCAGTGAGTAAGGCAGACAGACTCTTTGACCTACAACAGTTTAACTTCTACTGGCAGAAACAAACATGTAACCAGTCAATTATAATACATGGAAATAAGTGCTAAAATCTGATCTGAACATCCAGAGAGGGAACAGGGACATAATGGTGTGAGGATTGTTGGTAAGGAAGTGGCTTCATTCATCCAGGCTAAAGAGTGAAGGTAGGGAGTGGATCGTCACAAGTAAAGAGAACTCCATGAAGTAGAAAAAAGGATATGGAAGAATTCAAATATGAAAATAATGACAGTTCTGGGTCCAAGCAACACCAGGTCCAAAATCCAAGTTAAAAAAATTAAGATGAGGTAAAAGTGAAAACATTTCAAATGTCTGCAACACCCAATTTACTAAGTGACTAAAGACATAAGTTGTGAATAAATCATGAAGAGCCTTGAAAGTCTTATTTTAAGGAGTTTTTCCTGTATCCTGAAAGAAATAGGGATGGGGCGATTTAAATGAGGGAATGACATGATGAGATCTAATTTTAGAAAGATCACTATCTCTGTTGTGTGGTTAACGGTGGCGAGACTGGTTAGGAGGCTAAGGAGTAGCCTAGTAACATGAAGAGAGGTGAATAGTGATAGTGAGAAGTGAATTCAAGAATCGACACAAGTAAAGCATACAGAGAGAGAGACTCTGTATGCTTCACAGAGTGAGACAGAGACTATTCAGCTCTATAATATCTTCCGGCAGCCTCTGCTCCCTTTGTATCTATTGTGACTGTAATTATGGATTTTACTGGTATTCACCCCGTCATTCCTTCCCTCTCTCAAGTATTAAAAACAAAAATTCAGAAAAAAAAATACTTCGTCAGAAGAATCTATAAAGTATTACCATTTTTCTGAGGGTGTCTTAGTGGATATTCTTTCCCTTACATGCTTGCTTAGCCTTTTCATCACTGCCATGTTTTGTGAGAATATAAGAGGTAAAGTACCATAAAATGGACAATCAGAAATGGGAAGGGAAATAGGCTCCTTTGAAGCAAAGATTAAGGATTCAATTCTTCAGTCACCTAGAACAGTGATGCTTAGATTGGCTCCAGAATATAATCACCCAAAGAACTTAAAAAAATATATATACCTAAAACATTGTAGTCACTCAATACTTATTTAATTCACTTAACAGCTGCTTATTGAGAGGTGTTGGGCATACTATGGGGAAAAAGCAATTAGTACTTGAGGGTGTTTACAATGTATAGCAGTGGCTTTCAAGCATTGACTATTAAGCCGCATCTTAAAAACACATTTTCCATATAATGCAGTACGCATGTGCAAGCACATACACCAAAAACAAATACACATATGATAGAAAAACATTTTTCGCAAAATAACATTTACCACAACAATATGCAGCACAGTTTTTGATATTTTCTATTTGCTTGTGCTCATTTTTTAATAATAAAAAATGATGGTTGTAAACCATTATATTGATTTCAATATCAACCAAAGAAAGCCATCAAATACTCTGAAAAAACCTCGTACAGGGCTTCCCTGGTGGCGCAGTGGTTGAGAGTCCGCCTGCCGATGCAGGGGACACGGGTTCGTGCCCCGGTCCGGGAAGATCCCACGTGCCGCGGAGCGGCTGGGCCCGTGAGTCATGGCCGCTGAGCCTGCGCGTCCGGAGCCAGTGCTCCGCAACAGGAGAGGCCACAACAGTAAGAGGCCCGCGTACCGCGCAAAAAAAAAAAAAAAAAAAATCCTCGTAGAGAGGATGTTCTAAAACTCTATTTCTAAATACTGATTGTAACGCACTGTGCCGGTGCTTTTATTTCAATAAGAATACCCAAAATTTACAGTCTTTTAAAAAAATACCAATTATCTCAAAGACAACTCAATCCAGTATGAATAAGACACAGAGCTTTATCTCACTTACCTTTATTTCACTTAGAAAAAACTAAACATCTCATGGGTAAAGAGATGTACTCTTTCAGTCTCACAACGATGTACACACAATGACATAATTTCCTTAATGGATTCTGGAATTAGTTAGGGAAAAACCTAAAAGTGAGCAAGTTTTCACCAGCAATATTACACACAATACTAAAAATCAGGAAACATGAGAACACACTTCTGTTAATGCAATGGATTTATAAAGCTATCCTTAATAAGTCATATTTAATTAAAAACTAACTTTTTTTCTTTTAGAGAAACTAACATAGGATGAGACAATAGTTATAAATATAGAAGAGCTATAATACGGTTTCCCCAATTACAGAAGGAGAAAATACTCTTTTATCATTAAGTGACCTATGTAACCAGCATGTAAGAACTAAGTTCTAAGAGTTTTTTCTTTGCTATTAACTGCTTTACTGATTTCTCTCAATAAGGATTCCACGTGTCAGATACAAATGATGATGCACATGTATGACAGAGACCTCTATTTTTTTCCTCTCTCTATATCTATTATCCCCCTTCTCTATAGAAATAGAAGTTTAATGGAGCATTATGTCCACCCAGCTGAAGGCTTTATGTCCCAACATCCTTTGCTGCCAGGTATGTTTATGTGACAAGGATGTAGACAATAAGATACAAACAGAAGTGATATGTGCAATTTCTGGGTCATAAACTTAAAAAGAAAGGAGTCCCCTTCCTTATTTCCAATTTTTGTTAGCAGGAATGTGGAAATATTGGCCACCTGAGAACGAAAGATGGAAGTCAGGTGTTGAGGATGGTTCATACTGTTAAAATGAGAGAGAACTAAACTTACATCTCGTTTAAGCCTCTATTATTTTCCTTTCTTAAAGTGGCCAAACCTATATCCTAAGTAATGTAGAATTCCCATTCCAAAATGTACTCCTCTATACTGAGTGGGAAAAAGTAGATAAACAAAGTGAGTGAAGTTTAATTACAACATAGAAGCATGGTGAATGAACAAAAGCATGTAAGGATGTGAGGCTGTCTAAGTAATAGGTAGTTATATGGTAATAGAAAGGTCACAAATTCCCAACTCGGCAGTCAAGAGTGTCAAATAAATACTTCCTGGAGAATAAGGCTACTTGTCTTCTACACACAGAACCTTTTTTTTTTTTGGCAAAATGAAACTTTCTTGTATACGTTTCATACAAAATACTGAAATAGAACATAACTGCATTCTACACATCACTACACCAAAATGTCAAAAGATTCACTTCTCAGCATGAAAATGCACAGAAACATAAATATGAAAGGACTTCACATTAAATGTTTTATTCACACCTCAGTGCAGAGTCAAATGGAGTATTGTGAATGGGATGTAGCACTATCAAATAACATATGTAAGGGGACTTAATGGAATAAAAGAAAAGAAAACTCAAACATTCCTGATTCTTGCAGATGGAAGATATCTCCATGGCTGAAAACACTCAGAGTGATAAAATTCAGCTCTTCCAAATTTTGTTATAATTTGCTTCTTGAGCAATTAATTTGGTGATATTTCAATGTATTGGTTATTTATTTGGCCCCTATCTCTTCAGTACAGAGATTCTTTGTAGACAAAGTTCATAGAGATACACTAAACTGCATTAGCATATGCAACTCCATTAATAGAAAATGTATCTTTTACATACAACTGCTGTAGGAAACCACAATGGTGAATTTCAAATAGCTATTTGAAAACATTGCCAATGTTTCAGCGCTATTGCCTGACTAAATTTTTCATTTATTATTAACCAAACATTTTTTAATACACATTTGTTGAGAGTAACAGCAACTTACTGATCCAATTTTACTGGTGTTTAGCAGAATATACATCAAAAAATACTTGCCCAATTTCTTTAAGTAAAATTCTCAGTACAAATGTAATGTTGAAAAGTAAAACCAAAATCAAGGGTAGTGCCACTAAAAATGGAACCTAGAGAATATATCCCTAGATATTTTCTCTTTCCTCTTTGTATCTACGCATGATTATTGTACTTAGATAACATAGGGAAATACTGCTGACAATGGCACTCAAGTTTCTGAAAGAAAGGAGGTTCAGTACATATATTTAGGAGCTAGAAGGCAGGAAAATTTATCTTCCTCTTCATAATTTTTCATCTAAGTAAAGGGAGTGACAGAGATGGTCTTAAACTTGGTATCAATTATCTAGTAAGAGAACACACACCATCCTGATAAGAAAATTTAGTAGATAGTAAAGCATTCCTGATTATTTTACTCCAGAAACACTATGAAAAAAGAGAGCCCTAAAAGAAATGTTATCTAGTGTGTGATTACTTAAAGAGATGGAACAGTTTTCACCTCTGTGTAGGTTTATTAGACATTCCTATTCAAAGAATGTGAACTAGAGAGGAGACAAACTAAAAGACATGAGGATGCACTTAGTTTATATGCCATAATTGTTCACAGTATGATCATATAAGAGAATAAATACAAAGTTCATGAGACAAAGAATAAATTAAATCAACCATTTGCTCTTTCTGGTTTCTCAGTATACAGGAAATGGAAGGGAAGAGTATTAGACAACTCAATCTCCGTGGGATATTTAGGCAAAATATGGAACCATAAGATACATCAATTGCCTTAGCAGTTATACACTGTCCATGTGACATTCAGAACTATGAATAAACATCTTTAAAATTCACCCAAATAAGAAAAGTCTTTAGAAAATATTGAAAGAAAAAGAAAATGAGCTAATTCTCTCCTTTAATATCAATTTAACCAATTTGTTTAATCATAAAGAGAAAGCTACAGCATCAAGATATTTCTAAGCCCAAATTCTGAGCTTCTGTGGCATGACTTGAAAACACTTTGCTTCTTAGATGTTCGCTGGTGATGAGAGTATGGTGAGAGAATGGGAAGATAAAGACAGTCTTGCCAAAGTCAATCCATAATGAGGTGAGGCAGTGCAACATGTTACAAAATAGGAAATATTCTTTGGCCATTCATTTCTGTCTGCTCCTCCCTGAACAGACACAACTTCTAACATGAAAATGTCTGAAGGTAGTTATTCTTCTGGATATTATCAGGAAGTAAAAAAAATATTATAAAGAAAAATATTTTAAAGTAAGCTACTCACCTATCCCAATGAAAGCAGCTTTGTACCCTTCTTCTTTCAAAGTGCTAAGAGTAATTTCATTCACTGAAAGGCTTTTACCACAAATTACCTGTAAGAAAAAAAATTCTGTAACTGTATTTTGGCATTTGAATGACTAAAACCTTAATCTTTAACATCGAAAATAATAAAAACTCCATATACCATATATATAATTCCATGTATAGATATGAAAATATTTTTGTCTTTTAGTATATAGGCTTATGTATACTAAATAGTATATAAGTAGAACAAACATGTTTTACTTAATAGCTAAATGCATTTTTGCCTTTTAATTAAGTACCACAAGAAAAGTTAGTGTATTTAAAATCAAGTCAGTAAATTTTCACAGCTTAATTAGTATGTTCAAGGCACTATGTGGGGCATTTTAAAGAATAAAATGTTAAATGAGACACAGTTTCTGCCTCAATGTACAGTCAAGATCTGTGCAGAAGATGTACAGAAATAAGTATAATAAATAACTGAGTGTGATCAGCACATGTCTACAAGAACTCAAGGGATGGAGAAATTCATTTTGGCTGAGGTCATATAGATGAGAAAAAAGAGAGGTAGTGGGATTTCAATAAAGCCCTTCTTAAACTGAAGAATAGTTGATTTACAATATTGTGTTAGTTTCAGGTGTACAGCAAAGTGATTTGGTTAAACATATATATGTGTGTGTATCTATATTCTTTTTAAAATACTTTTCCGTTACAGTTTATTTTAAGATACTGAAAATAGTTCCCTGTCAATAAAGCCATCTTAAAAAATGGATAGGATTTTGATAGCGGATACTTTCGAGGGAAGATGAGTAAAGTCAGGAGTCAGAGGGTAGATACTTCTATTAAAAATCACAGTACTTTGCTTAATTCCAGACATGAGCCTATTTTCAGATCTTGAACCTGCTGACTGAAGAGGTGGTCAGGTCCCTAGAAAGAAAGACCCTGAAACATCCTGGCAAGTAAATACTATAATGATTCCTCTATTCCTTCTCTAAAGGGAATTATAGCCATTTACCCAGGTGACCGTACACTGGGGAAGGGGGCATAATCACACATTTCAAGGACCCTGGACAAGGTTCTTCACTGACATTGATAGCTGAAGAGTGGGGACCTACAGTGATAAGGTGAAAAATGGAACCTGGATAAAGTCTGGTTCACAGTGGGCCTAAGGGGATCACAGACCCAGTTAGTGGTTATTCCCAAGTCTCCAAGTGTATAATAAAAATTGTTATACATGTCAGTAGAAATAATCCCCACATTGGGTCTCTGGTCTGCAAAGCAAGAGCTATTATAGCTATAATATTGGGAAGGCCAGAAAACTTCTGAAACCCTGGTCGAGAGAGTAAATCAACCCCAATGATAGCCTGGAGTCGGTGGGATAGGAAAAGATGGTGGTGGTCCATGTAATACTTCTGTTTCATTTCCCAGTCTGGCCCCGCTGAGACTAGATGATTTCTGGAGAATGACTGTAAACTCCTGCAGGCTTGACCAAAGTGAAGCCCTGACTGCACTGTCTGTGACAGATGTGGTATTACTGCAGATTAGTAAGGCCACAGGTACAATGCACGTAGCCATTGATATGATGAATGCACACTTTTCATGTTTCTGTGGAAAAGGGATCAGAAACAGTTCACATTCATAGGGGAAAGATAAGAATATTCATTTACAGGTTTGCCTCAGGAATATGTCAACTCTCTTCTGTAACAATATGTATAATCTGAAACAATCTGGCCATACCACAGAACATCATAGTGATCCATTACACTGAGAACATCATGCAGATTGGACAGCATAAGCAAGGGGTAGCTAGTATGCTGGAGACTTTAACATGCCTGCCCTCCACAGGGCAGAAGATGAACCTTATGAAGATCAGGGACTAGCCACCTGAGTGAAGTAAAGGGGTCAGGTATGTGCCAGTATATACTCTCTAAAATACATGACTTTGCTGCAATTTTGCACTCATTTACCATTATAAATAAGGAAGCACAATGTCTGGTAGGTTTGAGTTTTGAAGTCAACATGTTCCTAAAAACAAAAGTCTCTAAACTGATCCATAACAGAAGAACAAAGTTTACCCATTAAAGCAATAATTGCACCTAACTTGCATAGAGTACCTAACTAAGTGCAAGACTCTTCTAAATACTGCATAGATGGACTTCTTTCATCCTCACAGTAGCATTATGAAGTGATATCGTTATCCTCATTTTACAGATGATGATACTAAGGGACAAGAGAGCTTTGACAACCTTTACCAAAGTCAAATATGTAGTTTAATTGCAGAACCAGCACGTGTAAAAGCTATGCTCTAATGTCTCTTGAGAATGAAGGGCAGAACCAGCACCATCCTCAAAGGCACAGAACAACATACTGCATGTGGAGTTGTAGTGTTTCTGGGGTATAAAGTGCAAAGCAAAGAAAACAAAGAGAAAGTAGGGGGATAAAATGACTTTGGATATAACATAGGGGGGCATTTTTGTTTTACTAAAATACTAGTTCTAATTTTATTGGCAGATAAAGGAACCATTTGAAAGTTTACAACCAGGGGACAACCAAGGTGAGATTAACGACTAATATTCAGAACTCTGGAACATATCAAATACCATGAAATAAACTAGACAATTAAATAAACACATATTATTAAAAGTACTTAATACTAAGTATCTAATAGTGGGTATTACTATTAGAGTTAGTAGAGTTAGATGCTATTAAAAGTAATGGATAATGAAGCTTTAGAATTTTAATTTATTTTTCAAAGAGTAGATTTTTTTATTAAACTATTTCTGATCATAAAGAAAGATAAAAAGTTCTAGTGCTTATTTTTTGAAATGACCTCAATACCAATATACAATGAAGGTTAGACATAAAAGAAAACTACAGGTCCAAATATTCTAAATAAAATTTTAGTAAACTGAATAATACTACAATTTCCAAAGTTGAGCAGTGGAGTGCCCTGCCAATGGGTCTGTCAGTGGAAGTGATACTCAGAATACTTGACTTTAGGTTTGGTTTACTAACTGACTCAGCAAAAAAATTGAAGAAAGACCCCCATCCTTCCTGAGGTAGTGTTTGTGTGCATGTGTGTGTGTGTGTGTGTGTGTGTGCGCGCGCGTGTGTGTAGCTGAGTAGTGGAGTTATGTGATTTATCAAACAGGATTGAAAATATTCCAATTTTTCCACCCTGATAGAGTGAACATGTCCCTGAATTTGTAACATACAGAAAGGATGCACAGGCATTTTGCGTTTCTCAGTCTGTTTCCACCCTAGCAGGCAACAGTGTGCAACTGAGGAAGCAAAAAAGTTGAATTATACTTTTGTGTATCGAAAACTGGAAAGACAAGTAGCTTTACTCCTAGTGTTAATTTACTGGGACTGGGACCAGTAAGACTTTACTTACTGTAGTCAGACATTGTGGGACAGGGGGAGAATAACCATCACTGTGCAGTAAGTAGCTCCATGGTGCAAATGAGAACAAAGCAATAATAACAATAATCAGTGGAGTGACAAGCACAAGGACTCTTCCCTATGTTGGGGAATCTAGTCAAATTTCCCTTTTCTAAAGCATAAAACCCCCAAACATTTGCCATCAAATCCAAAACTCACTCTCAGAAAGAACAGGAGAAAGATTCTTTGACAAAATGCTAAAATTTTGCTTACAGTATGCCTTAGGAAATTGGACCAAGACGTGTAAAACTTAAAACTGGTATTATATGATAACTAACAGACATCAAAACATTTTGTGGCTGATATACTATGAAGTCCTAAGATTATTTGTTAAGTATATACGATGTTAGAAAAATCATGTTATGGGCATTTTGTTTGTGTTTTTGCTCCTTTTTCTCCCATATTTTTTATATATGTAATATTTTCTGTCATAATTTTCTTAGATATGGATTATAGCATATATTAACCTCCCTCTAATGGCTTTAATATATGCCTGGGTACTCAAACATCCCAGCTAAATTGAGAATAAAATTTGCTCCACATCAAGCTTAGTGTAAGAGTTATTACTATTTCAATAGAAGGGCCGAATATAATAAGCCCTGAGCCAAAGTTCCACCTAATATCTACTCCGGGACTTGACAAAAACTTTCTTTATGCATCCATAATATGTCTTCATACATATAATAATATTTTTAATGTAGGATTAAGGTTTACAACTTTTTTGGCGTGGAACGCTTTTTTGAAATGAACTGTGTGGCACCCATTATTAAAAACTACAGATAATAATGTACATGCTCTTCACATTTTTGATAGAAAATTTGGCTAAACAGACCAAGTATTTCCAGACTCTCTAACATAGAAAATAAGATAAAATAATTTTAAAACTAAATTCAGCTCTTTTTAGACACAAAATTATTTTGTTGGCTCTTAATGCACGTTTCTCGCCTTCCAGTAGAGACAAAATATGACTTCATATTAGTTTTCAATAACATCCTATAATGATGGAAATGCTTGCTGCAAATAAACATAATGACAAACAAGATGATATAGAAAATTTATCAAGAAAGATATCTCAGATATTTTTGTTCAAATTATGAAGACAGAGCTTCCCTGGTGGCGCAGTGGTTGAGAGTCCGCCTGCCGATGCAGGGGACACGGGTTCGTGCCCCGGTCCGGGAAGATCCCACATGCCGCGGAGCGGCTGGGCCCGTGAGCCATGGCTGCTGAGCCTGTGCGTCAGGAGCCTGTGCTCCGCAACGGGAGAGGCCACAACAGTGAGAGGCCCACGTACCGAAAAACAAAAACAAACAAACAAACAAAAAAACCCATCAATGTTCTGTTTCTCATAAAAAGATTGAAATCAGATGGATAAAATTTTCAAATTTAGCAAAAATATAAGTATCAAGACAATATTCTTACCAACAATAAAATAATGAAATGCTTGGAAATTTATTTCTATAAAGCTAGCATAACTCTATAACCAAAATCTATAGCATAACCAAAACTCACAAAGATAACAAATAAAAAATAAAGCAAAACAAAGACTTTCAGTAGCTTTGAAACTCTATAAAGCGAGCAACAGAATCTATTCCCTGTTGTATTTACAGTTTTAATATTCAGTGCATAAATAAGTGAATGCAAAAGAAATTAAAAAAGAAACTCATAGAACAAACCTAGTTCTAGATGTACAGATATAATAAAACATGATGCAAAATGTATATATTCCAGAAATGCAAAGATTAATATAACTCAATACATTATCTGAACATAGACTTTCAAAAGGGGCAATTAGGGCTTCCCTGGTGGTGCAGTGGTTGAGGGTCCGCGTGCCGATGCAGGGGACGCGGGTTCGTGCCCCGATCTGGGAGGATCCCACATGCCGCGGGCCGGCTGGGCCCGTGGGCCATGGCCGCTGGGCCTGCGTGTCCGGAGCCTGTGCTCCGCAACGGGAGAGGCCACAGCAGTGAGAGGCCCGCGTACCGCAAAAAAAAAAAAAAAAAAAAAAAAAAGGGAGCAATTAAAAAATTTAACACCCCTCCTCCGTTAAAATAAAACAAAATAACTTAGGAAATGTTACTATTCTAAGTCTAGAAAAAGAAAACATTTATTCAATATGATAAAAATACTATTTCATAGATCAGAAAAGATGCCATGCATTACCACTTTTATAACATACTAGTGACAATGAAATAGTGGAAGAAAAAAATATATATATATAACATACAAATAGAGGGTTTTTTTGTGACACAATATTTGACTGGAAAAATTCATCTTAGAAAAAACAAGAACTAATCTATCAGCTATTAGATATGAAATAAATTGAAATTACTCAACAAGAAATTTAGCTGAAGAACACAGTTGGGAGGGAAGATGATGAATTAAACTAAGTTTATATATGATGAGTGTATGTTATTTGGATGATAAATGTGTTCATTAAACTATTAAGATTACAGGACTGGCGTTCAAAAGAAAGATGGTTCTAGACAAGTCCTTAGCACACCTCTAGGCAAAAGTAAATTCTCAATAATTATTTATCAAATAAATGAAACAAACCTATTAGAAAGAGAAAAAAATCAGATAATAACCAAGATAATGCTAGATCATGAAAGCTAAAAATACATACATACATGAACATAAATGCATGCATTGATATATACATGCCTGCATACATATCAGAATATATCACATGCTGCACAGGAGCCAAACAGTATAAACCCAGAGAAAACTTCGTTTCATTGCCAGGAAATTATTGTTGACTTTAAAATATACAGTGTTAGTTGAGAGGTAAAAATGGAAGGCAGGTTGTAAGAAGAATCTGGTGATGAGAAAAATGTGGTAGCAAGTGTAGAACATTTTAAAAAATATATATCCTTTCATGGATAAAGTTGATAAGTCATAAAAGATGCAAGCATTTCATCAATGGATGCAAGTCCTCAAAGCTGAAAAAGAACCTCATTACTGTCTCTCCTCAGAGTGATGGACAAGACAGTATTAACCTTCTCTTTAATTCAGGTTCTAATTCTTTCCTGATAATTTAATAAATTCATAGGGTTTAAAATTCAAATGTACAAAATGGTGAAAAACTCCTTCCTACACCTTCCCAAAGGCAATCTATACTATCAGATTCTATACATTTCCAGAGCACATATATTTCCAGGCATATATAAGCAGATATGTTTATATTTTACACAAACTGTAGTAGCATACTTTTCCCTTTGAACAAATATTGACCAAGGCAAGGGACATTAATTGACTTTGTCAAGCTTATCTGACTATAAAATTAGAAAGTGTCATAATTGTAGCTGAAATGTACGTTTTCTGGCACTCAGTGAATTGACTACTATTATGTCTTGAGTTTCCTAGTAAGAGAAATGGGTATGCCCTAATTTATGCAATATATTTGGTATGGTAAAAATCAAATGCAATTTTGTAATTACTTATAAGATGAATTCAGAGGTGTCAAATTAATTTTTGATTCATCTTCAATTTGAAGTATCACTTAATATATTAGCTTGAAGTCTCAATAATCATGTTCTTATTTAATGAGATTTAGGTAAGAACTTGCATTCAAAATGAAATACATTTAACAAACTTTTCAGAATGTATTTATATAAAGCAAGTAATCACCCTTAAATCTATTTTGAACACTATTTTTGAACTCTGTTTTCATAAAGTTGTGCACATCTGTATGGCATACTTGCTATAAGATTTTTTGTTTGGTGATTATGTGTAAATGTTTCATCGCCTAACCATTGCCAAATAAGATATAATTGTAAGTGTAAATGCACAAAATACTGTTTGAGTGTTTCCCTTTTAATTGGTTATTTTAATTTTTATTTCTAAATGCAAGAGCCATGAATAGTTTGTACTTTTCAAAATAGCTCCCATATGTACTTACAGAATGTATTATGTAAATCATAGTACTTTGTTAATCTATTATCTTATACCTATTACAGAAAGGTAAAATTTTTGAAATAAAAATAGCAATATGTTCAAGTGAAGAGCCAGAGTATGATACTCTTAAATAATACAAAAGAATAGGAATATCTAAAGCTATATTACGAAAGTAAAATGTATTAATTTTTTGACCATCTTTAAAAGAACACAATATTTATTTCACAAAACAATTAAAAATACAGAGCTGTTGCTTTCTACCTTGCTGAGTAACTGTTTATGTTGAAAAAGGATTATCACATTAACACTACTGACATTACACATATAGTAAATAAAATAAACCTCTGTAAGAAATTATGTTCCAAATTGTGAAATACAAATGTTTCAGAGTGCACAAAACTTGCATGAAAAAAACGTGATTAAAGCAACCAAACCCTTCTATTAGCTGCACTGAACCCCTAAAGCAATTTAGGAATTTGTTTCTTACAGACAATTAATCACATGCAGGCGTGCCAGATGAGAACTATTGATTGCCCTTTTCCAGGCTAGTGGCATTCAGACAGTAGACAGACAAATGCCCTAAGCAAGGAGAAGCATCTTTCTGCTTCTGCCTGGTGTAGCTTTTAATTGTTCTTTCCTAAAGTGTGTGACATTTTGTTGTTAATCTTTAGTGTAGAGCTTACTCCTTTCTTTTGGAGCAATACACATGTAAGTGTTATGTTTTTCACTTACCTTTACACCAAGGTCCTTCATAAGCTCAATCTCAAAATTGACTACATTATATGGTAGCCGGAACTGAGGGATTTCAGAGATACTGAAAATAAAAACGAGAAGCATTTGTGGGAAAATCACCAATTTAAAAAATGCAACATGTCTTTATTGATCAGTATTAAAGGAATAAGTATCTCTTCTGAGGGTATTTTCATATCACATAATGTGAGTGTGAGGACATCCACATTTTTATATGCATGACAGAATATGATATGGGCTTCAAGAGAAACAGTAGAAACTGATGTGGAAAATAAATAAAAACAATGAAAAACAAATAGTGAGTAGACAATTGGCCTATACTTTTAAGTTTATTACAGTATTTAGTTGACTTATTTACTAACACTTCTATAAATTCCTAAGAAAAGAAAATCTTAAAAAAACAAAAATTTGAAAGTATACAGTGTTTAACATATATATCATATATACATATATATTCTATAACTATACCTCTAGCTTGTTCAAATTCAAATCTGTAACTTTGTATTATCATGCTGTTCAGGACATTACAGAATAAGTTCTGTAATGTGATCTACAGAATATTTTTACAGTAAAACAATCTTCTATGAAAGCAATGTGTCCCAAAAGGGTTCAGTCATTAAAAAGTAATCCTACTTGATATCAGTGCTCATTGTTTTCTGTCTTCAAATACAATCACTTCAAGAGTTAATAGTTCATACATAGTATTAAAGGTAAGTTCAAATAACTTTTCAATATCTTATAGCAATAAAAAGGCTACATATGTTCATGAATATACAGCAATTCATGTAGTCATTCGTCCAACAAGCATTCATCCAACAAGCATTTACAAAGTACCAGGTACAGTGTTAGCTGCAGTGATTTAATGGTGAATTTGACCAAATTACCACTTTTAATAAGCTCTCATTCTTGTGAGCAAAGATATATAAACAGATCATTACAACAGAATGTAGTACATTCAGTGAAAGAGCTATATCCAAGCACTATAGAGATTGATTTGTAAAATAAATAAATAACTGTTGAAGATGAACTTTCTGGATCATTCAGTGCAAGGTCTTCCAAAGTGCACCTGTAGTCTTTTCATTCTTTGGTGACTTAAGAACTTGATTATTCAATTAATTTCCATACATCAATCAGCAAGGCACCATGCTCATCTCAGTGCTATAGAAAATGCAAAGTACTGAACAGTACAAAATCAAGGTCCTATATTAAAGGAGCTTTCTATCTAGTTAGGGTGTAAGATTATACATAAGAATGACTTAGGGCATAGGGTAAGAGAGAAAAACCTCCTAAGCTGATCTTTGGACAACCACGCTACCTCAGCGGTTATCATAATGCTCTGGGCACCACACAGGACTCTGCCTTTGTAGGGTAGCAGAATATGCCCCTCCAAATACGCCACTTCGGCACAGGATTATTTTGAGCTGAAGATAATTAAGAAGAAACAGATACAAGAAAAGCTCTCCGGTCCCCTATTACCTGCCAAAAAGCAGTACATAACACACATTGCAATGGTGTGTCTTCCTTTCCTGTACCAAGAAGGGCAAAACTCTTAATCACCAGGAGACAATTGTAGACCCTTACCAGCCCAAAGATGGGCACCAAGAGGAATTTACATTACAAGCTTTACTAAATAACTCTTATGTTCCATTAGTTTCCCCCATATATTAACCTCTCACAGTTTGCTGTCCCTAAAAGCATAAATCCTTTTTCCTTTGTCTTGTCACTTCTCCACAAATTTATCATTCTTTGTTAAGATGCTACATAGGGGCTTCCCTGGTGGTGAGGTGGCTGGGAGTCCGGCTGCCAATGCAGGGGACACGGGTTCAAGCCCTGGTCCGGGAAGATCCCACATGCTGTGGAGCAACAAAGCCCGTGTGCCACAACTACTGAGCCCGTGTGCCACAAGCACTGAAGCCCACGTGCCTAGAGCCCATGCTCTGCAACAAGAGAAGCCACTGCAATGAAGAGTAGCTCCACCCCCAACCGCAACTAGAGAAAGCCTGCACTCGAGACCCAACGCAGCCAAAAATAAATAAATAAAATCTATCTTTAAAAAAAAAAAAAAAAGATGGTACATAAACCTCAAGTTCTGACCCCCCTTCTCTGAATGACTCATCACTGGGTTCTCCCACATGTATGTACAATACATGTGTTAATAAACACTGTTTTTCTCCTTAATTTGTCTTATGTTAGTTTATTTCACAAGGCAACTACTGACCTAAGAGGATATTTTTTTTTCCTCCCTGTACCTTCCGAGGCTAAGGAGAAAAATTCTTAAATAGTATGGATTATATAAGTAGGCACAAAGAGACACCCAGTCTTGATAGGCCTGGGGGTCTGCAGAAGAGAGACTGAAAATGGACTAACATTGGAATCTGATGAAAGTCCTCAAAGGGCTAGACACGAAAGCAAAAATTCTAGCTAAATAAACCAACCACAGCAAGGTGAGCCTCTAAATACAGACAGATACACTGTGAGGCTGAGTACCTTCCTCTGACTTGGGCTTTTTATGGGTTCTGAATAGAAGTATACGATATGTAAGTAAAAAAAATGATGCTAGTTTAGGTCAATGGTTCTAATTTAAGATATGGCTCTGAAACAGCAGGTTAATGAAGCAGGAACAATTTTTCTATTGACCAGAAAGAAAGGAGAACACTCTCAACCTAGCAAGAAGAAACCAGAGCAAGGAGGAAGTATAACTCTGAAAGTTGAAGTAGCCAGCAGAGCAAATGGAATGCCAGGCTGCTAGGGCTTGAGCAGCTCTGCTTAGAATCACATACTGCCCTGAAAGCGTTGTAGCCCACACTTACTTAGCACATGTGTTATGAATAAATGTGTGAGAATCACATTTCCAAGCATCTTCTATAGGAAATAAGAGTAATGTGAGATACTAAAAAGAGTTAGATTTGATCATAATCAAGTAGGCAGGGGATAAGGAGGTAATTATTGATTGTTATAAACATGACACAATTATATTCACCAATGGTTGAGGTCAGCAGACAGATGGGCGACACACACACACACACACTCACACACACACACACCCTCATGGTACAACGTGACAAATATCAAATACCAAATGTGAACGAGAGTGTTTCAAAGGAGAATTAGCTTATTGCAAGATGAGATAATCAGGTGAAATGTGACATATGATCAGCTTTCAGACAAGTGAAGGCATCTCAAGATGAGGAAAATGATAAGGAAGGAGGAACAGAAGGGGGAGGAGGGGGAAAAAAGTGTACATGCTGTGTTCAGGGGACGGGCAATGGAGCAGAGGGGGTGTCAGCAGGCTTCAACAGGAACACTAACCACCCCAGATACCAGGCAAATTCCTCCTCATTTCAGAGCTCTAAATGCCGTCCATATGTGATGGCACCCACATTTTTATCCTCAAACTTAAATTCCAGAACTTTATATTCACTTGGACGTCTAATAGGTATCTCAAATTTTTTATACCCCAAACTAAACTTTGGTTCCTCCACCCCAACATACGTCCTCAGACAACTCCTTCCTATCAGCTGCTCAACCCTATACTCGTACTCTATTCTCTTACCAGCATCACACCAAGTCCAAGTGCAGGCAATAAGGAGGTACACTGTTTTCAGACGATTTAAAAAGTTATGAAACTGACAAAAATAAGCCTTTTTGTATTATCACCATGAGCAGGTAACTCTCAACAAGTCAGTGATATTCTAAACACTGTCTCCCCCCAAAAAACTCTTTGGTGGATCTAAATTCTAAATAATGGCTACAGTTGCTACAGAGTTTTAGTAATAAATGATTTTAAAATAAATATCCACATGTGTCAGGTCTATAGTCTTCTGCTCTACCAGCTGAGCTATGGAAGGTGAAGCAATTATACTCCAATAAAGATGTTAAAAAGATGTGTAACCTTTAAATAATCCCAATTTTATTACCCATTCATTAATAAACTGAGTTCTACAGAACAGTTAATATGGAGAACTCCAGTTAAACAGCAACCACTGGCACATGCTGATACACCTACAAGCATATTCCTCATTCCAATGGCCATAGGCAGCATGTGTCTCCACCCCTGCAAGACTACGTATTCCAATGTTTAAACAGTTGATCTGAGACTGATAAAATGATAACACATGAAGCAATATGAATCTACTTCAATTCTATCATTTTGTGTGACCAGAAGTTTTTAACTTGGGTTTAAACTTTAAAATAGTGAAACTGTGAACTATACCTTTAATATTGAAATTATTTTGTTTTAATTGCTAATATTTTGTGTTATGGGAGTGAATAAAAATAATTACAATCACCAATTATTACATAATTCTCTTTGAAGATTATTTTATTGTACAGACTAGAGGATAACCATATTTTAAAAATTATCTATTCCATATATCAAATGCTCTAGGGACAGCACTAAACTGCCATTTTTGAAACCCCCTCATGCATTTATAAACACCTGACATACTCTATATTTGGTTTATTGTTGCTTTATTGCCTACCCCCCCCACTACCAGAATACAAGCCCCATGAGAACAGGCACTTTGCTTTATTTACCTTTGTATCTCTAGGGCCCGAGACAATGACCAGCACATAGTAGGAGATCAATAAATATAAAAGGAAGGAAGGAAGGAAGGGAGGAAGGAGGGAAGAAGGGACAGAGAGAGATTACCCTCAAGACTGCGTATTGAGAAAGGGGATACAAGGACAGAAGATGGAATTTAATTGGAATGGTTACTTCCCAAGTTTGTTGTACTTATAAAAACAAACTTTCATTCTTCTATATGTGCTCTTTTAACAATCTAAAGTTTTGAAAGAAATCTTCCTTGTGGCCACAAATCCTTTAGTACAATCAGTGGAATGCCCAGATAACCTAAAAAAATAATCGTTCTTATATGTTCATGTTTCTTTCATCTAAATGGAATTAACCAGTAACAACCTCCTTCCATTCTTTTTAAAGCACGATGCTCATACTCCGATAGAAGTTTGCTTTAGTTTATTACGCTAAGGTACCACACTTTAAATTTGTGTTACATAACACATGTTCTCAAAATATTTTCTATGACCAAATCTATTTCACCTAAACCTCATTTCCTTATTGTGAATCCATAGGTTGTCTTTTTGTTTTGTTGATGATTTCCTTTGCTGTGCAAAAGCTTTTAAGTTTGATTAGGTCCCATTTGCTTATTTTTGTTTTTATTTCTTTTTCCTTGGGAGACTGATCTAAGAAAACATTGCTAAGATTTATGTCAGAGAATGTTTTGCCTCTGTTCTCTTCTAGGACTTTTATGGTGTCATGTCTTATATTTAGGTCTTTAAACCATTTTGAGTTTATTTTTCTATATGGCGTGAGTGTTTTAAGTTCATTGATTTACATGTAAGCTGTCCAGGTTGCCCAACATCAGTCGTTGAAGAGATTGCCTTTTCTTCATTGTATATTCTATAGAGTTCCATTTATTTTAAATAAAGCATTTATTTTAAATAAAAGTTCCATTTATTTTAAATAAAGCATCCAATTTCTAAGCTTAATATGAATTTCTGAAAATCAGATACAAAGTGAATATTTTCCATTTCAGTGTATGAATCTTCATGGGAATAAATGATTATGTGACTGAATCCTGGTTTAATAATGATGCTGATTAATAGTAAATAATAATATGGTATCTATGAGATAAACACTGCATAAATGTACATTAAAATGGAACATTTTTAGTAGACTCTAACATAATGATAATCAAATGCAAAACTTAAAGAGCTTGGAGAATGAAAATACGTGATCAGGACAGCACGTCTGTGTACACAACAAAATGAATCATCCAATATTCTGTGGAGTTTGGTTTCTCCATCTCTAATTTGCATAATTTTCACACATATATATCGCCATTAAAGGAAAGATTCACAGGGGTGAAATAAGCTTTCTTTTTTTTTTTAAAGATTTTTTTGATGTGGACCATTTTTTTAAAGTCTTTATTGAATTTGTTATAATAGTGCTTCTGTTTTATTTTTTGGTTTTTCTGGCCGTGAGGCATGTGTGATCTTAGCTCCCTGACCAGGGATTGAACCCGCACCCCCTGCATTCGAAGGTGAAGTTTTAACTGCTGGACAGCCAGGGAAGTCCTGAAATAAGCTTTCATATGATTGGTTCCTCTATTCATAAAATATTTTGCTGAGATTTCTCTTAAATTCACAGAACTAGACAGAGAAATTTTAAAATAAATATTGCTTAAAGCCAACTGCAAATTTAAAGTGAATAATGAAATCAAAATTTGAGCATTTGGAAAAAGAACACTTAAAATACCATCTGTGAGCCTGAAGTTCCTATACGATTACGAACCAACAATGTTCATAATCATTTTACCCCATCAATTTTGACACTGTGAACATGAAATAAATGTAGGCATTACCTTAAACCACCAACGTATTCTTGTTTTTCAAATATAGTGATGTCAGAGTAGCCTAATCGAGCCAAGAAGGAAGCACAACTTATACTTGCAGGCCCAGCACCCAAAAGAGCAATCTTTGCAGAATAGGCTTCAGGCATTTTTTCTGGGGGAGGCAGAAAATGACTCCTGATTTGTGGGATATTCATTGCTTTGAACACCTACGGAGAAATCAATTGGCATGGTTAACATTTTTAAGCTAATTTTTACATCCTCAAACATAGTTTTAATGTTTCCAATCCATTTGTGCTTTTAATAGAAATAAGCAGTACATTTTAAGTATTAGCATACTTAGAAGTTATACTGGGTCAAGCTGATGGCAATCTACTACGCTTGACTAACTCTTTCTCAATCTTTGAAATTCCTGTCTAAGGTCCTCTAGGAAGCATTCCTGACTCGCTTTCCCTACGCCAGCCCTGGTCCAAGTTAAATGCTCCTCCTCTAAGCTCCTGTATCATACTGTGTATGCTATTAATGAAACCATTTACCACGTGTGCCACGTTTCCATGTTAGCGGAACATTAGTTCTTGAGTCATAGAATATGTCATATATAAAAACACACACATATAACTTATTAACTATTTGTTTTAAATATTTTTAGAAACATGTTACCATTGTATAACCAGCAGTGAGCGCTCACCTGGCACATAGACATTCAGTAGATAATTTATGACATCTGCTTCTGGTTATGATAGATTAGCTTTTGAAGAATAACATTTCAAAAATACATTGGAAGCACTGGAGAGCCTCTGAAGTAAGCCTGACTAGAGGAGCCAAGATCTCAGAAAAAAGGGAACAGCAGAGAAGTGAGGTGACAGTTTAGGAGTTACTTTTCCCCTGAGGGAATTCGCCACTTCTTAGCAGAGTGAGGAATCTTGTAGATAGATGACCACGGCTCAGAAGAGACAGAAAGAGAGATTTTAGCTAATTTTCTAGGACTAGAGAGACACAGTGTTTATAAACAAAACAAATCTCTATAAAGCAGAAGGGAGCTTTCTGCACTCTGAGAGGCCAGAAGAAACAACTGGAGTACAGGAGTAGCTGAAGAAGAAAAAGTCCTAGTAAACACCTTAGCATACAGCTGAAACTTCTGGAGGGCTGTACTCTGCAAGTGGGGCAAACCAGAGGAAGACATGTAACCCAGCCTGATTTAGATGAAGGTGATAAGGTCTCACTCCTGTCTACCTCCCAAATGATAGGGTGAACCTTCTGTGGAGGATAAGTCAACTGCAACATCTACAAATTTTCATATACGAGGCCTGGCTTTTGATCAAAAAAGCCCAGGCCTCTCATTAACTAAGAACTAAGAACTGCCAATAACTCAGAAAACATAAAGATATGCATACATAATCCAGTAAGTGTAGTTATCAAAGATAGACTTTAGAATAACTATAATGAACATGTTCAAAAAATACATAAGAATGTGAACTTCACCAGGAAACTTGAATTTGTTTAAAAAAAACAGAAATTTTAGAAAAGAAAAAAATTCAAAATTAAAATTGAAAACTAAATAAATGTACTTAACAGTAATTTGAACAGGTGAGCAAAAATGGACTCATAAACTGAAGATGAGTCAGTTTTGTTCTGTTATTTGTAAATTATTATTGCACTGGATTTTCCCCCTTAGTTTTACAGTAGGGTGCATCAACCTTGGTAGTTTCTGATGAACTGAATATTTGAATGAAATTTTGTAAACTTCATCACAAACGCAACATGTTTAGAGGTCTGGCTTTAAAATTATGCTCTCGGGGTTGAGTCATGACCTCCATCATTCTCACGGTGTACAGTATTGAATAAGTGTTTTAACATCTCCATGCTTCAGTCTCCTCAAACTGTAAAGTGGGGTTAATAATATCTATCTCATAGGGCTAATATGAGGATTAAATGAGTTAATACATGTAAACCTAATCTGAGGGTTTCTCTGAATGCCAGGGCACAGTAGAATTGTACCACATAGTAGGCATCCAGCAAGATTTTGATGAATTTCAAAATTACTGAACTCCAGTGATAGTTACTCATTTCAACAAATGAGTAACACATGCAGTTCTTCCTCAGTGATACAAAAGGATGGTTATTTATAGGTTATTTGTAAGTGAATAATCTTGAGGAACATTTTAAATAGATTTCCTTGTATAATCGCCCTGTGATTTCTGACTTTTCACTCATCTGGAAAGTGCATTTCTTTCATCACTCCATATTGACTTTACTAGCATTTTCCCCATAATTTTCATATTATTTTGAGGCAAGGGAGAAATTATCCTGATTTTAAAAATGCAAAGACTGAGACACAGAGAGGGGCCATGTAATATTCCCCCAAGCTTCCTCACATTCTGGAGACAGAAACAGTATAATTTTCTAATAATTATGCAGTGCTCTCTAAATGGAAAAGGACATAACATGGTAAATGCAAAGATATTTACTGATTCTAATTGGAGAGTATCCTTTTACTCATTTAAATATTTCTTACTTTCTAAAATGGTACTTAATGGAAATAAACACAAATATTTGGTAGCTATATTTCTTCCTCAATTACTCTACTTGTTCTTATAAACCAAGCAATAGCAACTATAAATTATAGGGGAATCATGACAAAGTTTTCTTGGATATTTCAGAATATCTCCACTAGTTGAAGGGTATATTGTAAAAGGTTAGTTGTATTCAACATATCCCATAAGAGTTTTATATTTTTGCAAGTATTTAACTTGATTTTATTATAGAAAAAAACATAATTTCTGGTCGTTTCTAAAGAGATACTATTTCATCAGTTTAGGTCTAAGAGAAACCTTAAAAAAAATACATTGGTTTTCATTTTGCTGGTTTCAGTTTCTTTGAGTTAATTAATTAGCAATATGACAGTCTGGTTACCTTTTGAATGCTTAAATGGAAAGAGATTGTTATTTGTGCATCCAAAAGTAAGTTACCTCAAATTACATGCCTTCTAGGAGATGCTTCTATGTAATTTTCTTTGTAACTTGCTTCCTTTTGTGAAAGAAGTCAAAGGAAGTACTGAGTACATACTATTCACCGCACTCATCCTTAGAAAAGAAATATTCTTGGGCTGTCTGACAGTTTCTTCATCACAATTAAACAAGGGACACCAAAAGTGGGAACTGTGTTTCAAACACATGAGAAATAAGGAAAATTTCATGCTACGGCAAATTTTTAGTTATCAAAATTATTAATGCATTAGTGATTCTTAAAAAATGTTTCATTATGTTCTTATTATTAAAATAGACATTATTGTGAGACATCGCTGGCATGGTAAAAATACTGTGTAATTTGAAATCAGAATATTCTGTTCCATTAAATTTCCACCTTAATTTGGTAAATATCTTTATGTGCCCTCTATACTAGTATGAATAAGACAAACACAGACCTTCCAGTAAGTAGTTCCCTGGGTAACAGAGTACTCATATGTCTTAAATATAGAAAAATTATTACAATGCAATCTGTCCATGTGTAGGGTTCATTTTTATACATGGTGCTGTTGGAGCTGGTGAGAAAGAAATGTTATCCCAGAAGGGAAGAAAGATAACGCCTTAGCCAAATCTTAAAAAAATGACACATGTTATTGTGGAGAGGATTTCACCTCTCTAAATGTCAGCTCTAAAATTAAGAGAGTAATAATTACTTCAACAATTTATTGTGAAGATTGAATAAATCAATGATGATAACCTCCCGGGATTAATGCTTTCTCTTTATAAGGCACTCACGTAGGTGCTTAACATTTATATCTCCAGCCCTAAAAATCTTTAAAGTTAGGTATCATTGCTCATTTTATAGACAGCAGAACTGATTCCTAACTTATTATTCTACATTATAGTTCATAGTTTTATTATGATTAAACTATATGTTCTATTTGTGATTTAAGGCTACAACTGAATTGAATAGTTAAGTTGACAAAATACAATTAGAAAACATAGGTGTGTGTACTTTGGTTATGAGCAACTTTACTGATCCAAAATCATATGTAGGTTCAAACTAAATCAGTGCAAACACTCATTTGCCTTCAGAATTTGCTCATGCTGTTCTCTGTGCCTTGAATTCTCACCCACTCCCAACTTTACCATACTTGGTGAACACCTTTCAGGATTCGGTTTAAATTTCACTTTCTCAACTCAGCTTCCCCTCCCTGCTAGACTATCTGTTAGGGTTCCTAGCTACTGGCTCCCACAGTATTGTCTGACTGCCCCCTCTCCGCACTTCATTGTAATTTGCTTGCTTTATTGTCTTTCTCACTAGGCAATAAGCTCCCTGAGGGCTAGTATCATTCCTATCTTGTTCATCACTGTATCCTTAGCACCCAGACACTGCCTAGTACCTAGTTAGTCACTCAAATATGTGTTCATTGCTGGAGTTGGAAAATAAAGCTGCGAGGGGTCAGGCAATCCACGCTACAGCTTGCTGGGGACAAAAAAGAGAGCAGGGAGGCAACAGAGAGTGATGGAGACATGGCAGACTGGAGAGATCATTCCCCCATCCTATCAGCTTCAACTGATTTTTAATATGATTTTTCTAGAAACAGCAGTAATGGTTAACTACTTATAAGCAGGTCAATAAAATAATAAAAGAACAGTAATTAGAAGGCAGCCATAATTGAAATGTACTGGTTGTTATGTGATATGCCAGATAATCATTTACTAAACTATTTTCAAAGAGCCAGGTTTTCTTTGTAGATCACCATTATTTTTGCTCTCATGTTCTATTTCATTATTTTTCTATTATTTTCAGTTTCTTTCTTCTACTTTTTCCACATCTACCACCAACACATCCCTCCTCCACCTGTTTCCTCTCTCTCTAGCTTCTTGAAATGAAACCTTCTTACTTATATATAATCTTTATCTCTTCTGTTATATACACTTAACACAATAAATTTTCATGTAAAAATGGCTTCAGCTACATTTTACAGGTTGTCAATGGAAATTGTGTCATTCAGGTCTAAATATTTTATAATTTCTATTGTGATAACCTTTTTAACCCATGAGCTATTTACAAATGTGTGTTTTAAATTTGTTGCTATTACCTTCATTTTGACAATATTTTTATTTTTGATTTCTAATTTAGTTGTGTTGCAGAAAAGTGCAGTCTGTATGTATTTATTTGGAAACAATATATACATATATGTCCACACTCATATATATCTATATGCACTCACTCTATATTAGTTGGGTACAGGAACCTTTCTGGATTTATCAAATCAATCTAATAAACTTTATTCAAAAAAATCTTACAAATTTTGAGTAAGGCCATATTGTAATGTATATGTAAGTTTATGAATTTTATACTTTTAAGACATTAATTCTTCTTTTCATTAATTGTTTTTCTCTTTATTTTTACTAGTACACTTTCCCTAAAATTCCACTTTTGTTACATATGAATATGACTACACTAACTTTTTTATGGTTACTATCTTGCAAGGTATTGCTTTTTTCAACCACCTTATTTTCAAGTTATCTGATAAGGTCTTTCTCTTTTAAACATCATATAGCTGTTTGGAGTACTTATTTTTAATCCATAATAAAGTCACTTATGTTTTAATAAGTAAACTTAATAAATATTTTATTATGATTAATTATATATTTGTATGTATTTCTACTATCTGTTCTGTGTTTCCTGTTTACCATATTTTGTATTTGCTTCTCTCTCTCATTTTTTATTTTTCCTTTCCTGTCTCTCACTGGATTAAGTTTTCTACCCACCCACCCCTCTTTGATTCTATGATTTCTTAGAAGTTACAGGTGGTATTTCTATACTTTTTGTGATTACCTTTTAATTTTTAACATAGATATTTCAATGTTTTTAAAACATTGAAGAGAGATATCAAGTATCTCTCTCCTCCCAACACAAAAGGCCCTTACCACCCTTAACTGTGCTCTACCACACCCACCTCAAACACCTTCCTTGTCAATTTTATATAAAATTTTATCTCTATCTTTTTTAACACCCCAAAATGAGTTGTTATCATTACCTTACAGTCAATAATTTTATTTACAATCATATTTTTCTGGTTTATTTGCTCACCATCATTTCGTACATCTCTCTTTCATTCCAAGTTTGTCTCAGTCATGCTGAAGAATAACTTTTAGCAGTTCTTATAACAAGGTGAGTAATAAGTCACCTTAGATTTTAAATGCTTAAAATACCTTTACTCATGCTTGTATTGTTAAGGGAGAAATACAGTTCTTTATCTTAGTTCTTTATAAAAAGTGTTCTTGGCTTCTAACATCTATGGATGCTGATGAAAAGTCTGGGGTCAGTCTAAATGTTGTTTGGTTTTAAAGTAATCTGTTTTCTCTTTTTCTGAAAGCTGCTTCTTTTGAGATCTTTGGTATTTCACAATATTATAATCGTGTGTCTAATAGAGGGGCTTACATCTTTTCTTTCTTTTGGAAAATTCTCTACCATAACTGCCTTAAGGCTGCTCTTCACCAATCTCTTTCTATTCCATTTCTAAATTTAACTTTTTACTGGTATTTTTACTACAGTGAATATTTCCAATCAACTATTTTTCATACCAAATTCATTGTTTTTTTTCCATAATTTTACCTTATTTTTATGGATATTATTTTCTATTTGTTTTAAAGGTCTGATTATGGTAGTATTTGGTTTCACTAGGACAAAATCATCTATAGGTTGAGTCTTTTGATTATCACTGGCAGCATTAGCTTTTTCAATGTGGCTTTGGACTTTTTGTTCCAAACTTATTCTGAGACAAAGTTTTCTGTCTTTGCACTTACCCTCTTGCTTCTTATGTACAGTACACGATGGCCTCCACCCAGCATCACTCCTCTCCCTCTACCCCACTGCAGAAACAGGTCTCTAACTGGAAGCCCAGGGCTCCAGTCCCCAGGTGATATTTAGAGATAACACAGAAGCAAGTTACTGGGCCACTAGGCACATGCCCAAAACACTGGGGCAGAGCTCTCATTGCTTATCTTTGTAGCTTCATATAAGCCCTAGCCCTGCATCTATTTTTTTTTAAACTTTCTACCAGGGTTAGGTAAATCCAGTCCTCTATGATGCATAATGTTTTTGGTACTTATTATCCCACACCAGTCAAACTCCCCAGCAGCCCCTGATTGTTTGCTTATGCAGAGCCTAGGAGACAGTGGCCCAAGTCCCCTGTTTACTGTTGAATATTTCTATACCATTTCTGGCCCCAAAAGGTATTTATCTTCCTTGTTAGTTCAGCTATTAACTTTTCTTGTGTGCTTATTATATTTCATTTATAGTTACGCTTTGGAGCAAACGGGTATTTAAATTTTAACTCCCAGCATAATGGCTCTTACAAGTGATTCATGCTGATACACTATTACTGCTTTGTGCTACTTTATACTACTACTCATCAAATATATTTGCAAAAAAATACATATTTTTAAGTTGCTAAGATTCAAATGAATGAAAGTCCATCCTTCTACACTGTAAGGTGCCCACAAGAGTATATATATTTGAACTTATAAACAAAAATTCAAAAAACATTAATAGTAAATCTTAATAACCATGTGATTTTGGTAAATTTCAATGTTATTGCCCCAAATCTCTGAATGTATTTTTATGTGTTAAAACTCCAGATACTAATATATAGTTATAAGACAAACTAAAATGTTATGATGAAAATCATCTAACTATCTATCCATCCTGCAGGTTTAATTATTCATCATTGTGCCAGCACTGAGTATTTTTTTTTAATTTTTACTGGAGTATAGTTGCTTTACAATGTTGTGTTAGTTTCTACTGTACAGCAAAGTGAATCAGCTATATGTATACATATATCCCCTCTTTTTTGGATTTCCTTCCCATTTAGGTCACCACAGAGCACTGCGTAGAGTTCCTGTGCTATACAGTAGGTTCTCATTAGTTATCTATTTTATACATAGTATCAAGAGTGTATATATGTCAATTCCAATCTCCAAATTCATCTCACTCCCCAACCCCGCACTGAGTATGTTTAATAGATTTCTAAAGATTTTTGGAAAAGAATGTCAAATATTTACCAATATCTTTATCAAGACATTATTCCTTTCTATTAATCATTGCATTAAGACCAAAAGGAGAGACACAAATGAAGCCTCTACAGGCATTACTTGTGTTTGCATCCCCAAGAGCAGCCCTCTTGATTTCATTTATACAAACCACTGATTTTATTACTCTTTAATGCATATCTTTCATGTACTTCTTATTTCTCTCAGAAATACTTTTTTTTCTTTTCTATGAACAGTATTCACAAACTATTGATAACACTTTTTTCAAATAGAAGTGGTATGGAGAAATTTTATTCAAAGATGATACAAGTTTGGGACAATAAGGCAAGTGTGAAATGTCATCAAATCTAACAACTATTCGCTAATCCATATTCTATTTATAGATGAACTGCAAAAGGCATTAGCCATAAATATTGGTTATTATCCATAAATAGTGGTTATCATCCATTATCATGGTAATATATCTTAGATTATACTTATACACATGAACTAGCAGATCTTATTGACCAGTTTGCCAAACTGTATCATAAATGTGTTAGACTCATTCTTAAATGTACTTATAGACCAGTTATCACAAAATCAGGCTTAGGTTTTCCTAATTAATATAAAACTTTAGGTAAAAGCTTAAACTTCAGGGCTCTCAATTGCACAGGTCCCTTCCAAGGCCCTGCATTTAAATTTGTAGCACTACTTTTGTGTAATTCTTCAAAGAAGGAACCCAAAGTTTATCATCTCAGGCCCCATGAAACCTGAATACTGGCTGTATAATAATCCTTCAATGGCAAGAAGAAAAGAAAAAACAAAAGCTTCCTGGTAACATATATAAATAAAGAAAACAACTAAGCCATATGTGTTGGTCATACACAACCTATTTTAATATAGTTGCTTCATATCTAACAGAAAATGAGGTACAGTGACCTCATTTTGTGAGTTGTAAGGTACAGTGACTGAGGTATTTGTGGCTGAGTCAACAAGGTGTAACTGTGAGCCTGCAGCCAGAAAACCCAAGTTTACATTGACTTTGTATCAATGACTTATAACATTAGGCGGGACAAGTGACAGTTTGTGAAATAATGGGAATTAGATGCTTTGTACTCTGGATCTGCCTTTTATTACATGTGAACTTGTGTAAGTCTCTTGTTACTCATACAAAAAAATGAGGGTGATAACATTTACCTAGAGGGTTATTTTGAGTATCAGTCAAGTTCTAAGTAAAGTACCTAACATTGTCCAGGGCTAAAGGAGTTTGTTTAACAAACTATGATTTTCTAATCATTTTGATCCTTGGTTTCCTCATGCCCCAAATGGGAAAAACATTGGCTAGTTTACATGTCTTAATGGTTGTTTTTCAACATTTTAAAGTGAGATATTATAAAAAAGCATTGAAGTGCTATGCAAGTATGGAGTATTATGATGCTACATTTTCCCCCTACCTGATCCTATCCTTTGTACTAAGGTCTAATCATCTCCAAAACCAAATATCAAAAATTAATGAAGATTAGAGAGGGGAGACAGCAGATGCAAGAAGAACTACAATCCTGCAGCCTGTGGAACAAAAACCACATTCACAGAAAGACAGAAAAGATGAAAAGGCAGAGGGCTAAGTACCAGATGAAGGAACAAGATAAAACCCCAGAAAAACAACTAAATGAAGTGGACATAGGCAACCTTCCAGAAAAAGAATTCAGAATAATGATAGTGAAGATGATCCAGGACCTCGGAAAAAGAATGGAGGCAAAGATCAAGAAGATGCAAGAAATGTTTCACAAAGACCTAGAAGAATTAAAGAACAAACAAACAGAGATGAACAATACAATAACTGAAATGAAAACTACACTAGAAGGAATCAATAGCAGAATAACTGAGGCAGAAGAACGGATAAGTGACCTGGAAGACAGAATGGTGGAATTCACTGCTGTGAACAGAATAAAGAAAAAAGAATGAAAAGAAATGAAGACAGCCTAAGAGAACTCTGGGACAACATTAAATGCAACAACATTCACATTATAGGGGTCCCAGAAGGAGAAGAGAGAGAGAAGGGACCTGAGAAAATATTTGAAGAGATTATAGTTGAAAACTTCCCTAACATGGGAAAGAAAATAGCCACCCAAGTCCAGGAAGTGCAGAGAGTCCCATACAGGATAAACCCAAGGAGAAACACGCCAAGACACATAGTAATCAAATTGGCAAAAATTAAAGACAAAGAAAAATTATTGAAAGCAGCAAGGGAAAAATGACAAATAACATATAAGGGAACTCCCATGAGGTTAACAGCTGATTTCTCAGCAGAAACTCTACAAGCCAGAAGGGAGTGGCATAATATACTTAAAGTGATGAAAGGGAAGAATCTACAACCAAGATTACTCTACCCAGCAAGGATCTCATTCAGATTCAATGGAGAAATCAAAAGCTTTACAGACAAGCAAAAGCTAAGAGAATTCAGCACCACCAAACCAGCTCTACAACAAATACAAGGAACTTCTCTAAGTGGGAAACACAAGAAAAGAAAAGGACTTACAAAAACAAACCCAAAACAATTAAGAAAATGGTCATAGGAACATACATAACGATAATTACCTTAAAAGTGAATGGATTAAATGCTCCAACCAAAAGGCACAGGCTTGCTGAATGGACACGAAAACAAGACCCATATATGTGCTGTCTACAAGAGACCCACTTCAAAACTAGGGACACATAACAGACTGAAAGTGAGGGAATGGAAAAAGATATTCCATGCAAATGGAAATCAAAAGAAAGCTGGAGTAGAATACTCATATCAGATAAAATAGACTTTAAAATAAAGAATGTTACAAGAGACAAGGAAGGACACTACATAATGATCAAGGGATCAATCCAAGAAGATATAACAATTATAAATATATATGCACCCAACATACGAGTACCTCAATACATAAGGCAACTGCTAACAGATATAAAAGAGAAAATCGACAGTAACACAATAATAGTGGGGGACTTTAACACCTCACATACACCAATGGACAGATCATCTAAAATGAAAATAAATGAAGAAACAGAAGCTTTAAATGACATGATAGACCATGTAGATTTAATTGATATTTATAGGACATTCCACCCAAAAACAGCAGATTACACCTTCTTCTCAAGTGTGCACAGAATAGTCTCCAGGATAGATCATATCTTGGGTCACAAATCAAGCCTCAGTAAATTTAAGAAAATTGAAATCATATCAAGCATCTTTTCTGACCACAATGCTATGAGATTAGAAATCAATTATAGGGGAAGAAACGTAAAAAACACAAACACATGGAAGCTAAACGTTACTAAATAACCAAGAGATCACTGAAGAAATCAAAGAGGAAATCAAAAAATACCTAGAGACAAATGACAATGAAAACATGACGATCCAAAGCCTATGGGATGCAGTAAAAGCAGTTCTAAGAGGGAAGTTTATAGCTATACAAGCCTACCTCAAGAAACAAGAAAAATCTCAAATAAACCATTTAAGAAAAAATAATAATAATAATGAAGGTTGGATTATTAGTCCAAGGATGCTAATGTAAATGCATATGCCTTATCAAGTTTGTTATGAAATTTCATTGTTGGTTTGTATTATTTCCTGAGAAACTACAATGTTTCTCAGGACATGTAGTATGTAGAAGCAGCCTACAACAACATTTAATTCTAATCAATGTTCAATCAATGTTTGTTTGATTAACTGAATCCTTACCTAGTGGGAGCTTAATACACTGGGTGTTTATACAAGCCAGTTTTCCTGGTATAGTCCTGGTTTGTTTCTGTTGCCCTGAATTAATTATTAATAGTGTTCTCATTCACTTTCCAAAGTATCTCGGTCATTTGTTTTATTAACTGATTTATAAAGCAATCGACATAACACACAGAGTATATCCAATCTCATATTTCAATTTATGTACTTTTTCTTAATAATTGATTTTAATATGAGGACTGCACCTAAATTTTTTATTTGTTCTCTACTTATCTATTTGATAGATGGGATGCATCAAAAAAAAAACATTATTTGAGAGAGGACATGCAATACTCTATTATTTATTAGTGTATGTGTGTCTATATTCTACTCCAATATACCTGTAGAAGGCAAAAGTTTAAGGCTTTCAGTGACTCCGTGTTCAAGATGAATATATGGTAGAAATAATATTTGTTCTATTAAAATAATCACTAACTCAAGTATTCATGTTCATTCACAATTCTTTAAAGTATTTATTGCAGCATTTAACAAAATATAAATATTGATGTCATTTAAGTAATTTTATTAGGTTACTTAATGTAGCCTCATAATACCTGGCTGCTTGAATCATATCAGTGTATTTTTTTATTATATTATAAGCACTGGTCAATTTGATTTCAACTGTGCCTACTCAATAAAACATAGAAATAAACACAAATAGTATATGATGGTATATAAATGGTATATGATGGTGGGCTAAGAACTGGGTATTACAAATGAGAGGTGATATAAAAAACCTGCTGAGAGATACAATTAGAGAAAAATCTAAAGAGTAATTCTGTTCTCAGTAAGTCACCTGATTTAGTCTGGAATTCCGTTTGTCAGTTCCATTCTTAACTGAAAATATGAAAAGTAAACTAAAAGTACAGTGTCAAGAAGTATATGCCACACAAAACAGTATATGTAATGGGTATTAAAATAATCTCATAAAACATTTACTCGGAAAAATATATTGTTTTTAGATACCAATTTCATAATCTAATGTATTCCTAAAAATTCATAATTGAGGAAGCAATCTTAAGTACTAATCCTCTGAACCTCATTCACTTTAAGATTTAGAGTCAAACTTTAGAACCTTGGACTTTCAATTTTAATTTTTCTAAATTGTCTCTAAAACTCTTTAACATCAGTAAAAGGGAAGTGATTTGACATGCAGCTAATTATCTACTTATAGTTGTTTTTCAAACTTTAGAAATGAGTAGAAAGATGCATTCTTATTTCACTATCTTTTTGCAACAATTCATTAGTTAAATTTGAGAGGTAATGAGAGTCTAGTTGGTTTATTAAATGTGATAACTACATGATTTCTTAAAAATTCAACGAAATGATCAAACACATTTTAAAATAAAATTTTCAAGTGTTACATTTTTGTAGAGAAATTTTTAAGACCCTGATGAAATTGATAAGAAAATCCATGGCAAACTATTATTTCCAAAATTGTTTTATTGAAGCACTATTATTATACCTAACTGAACTAGGAAAAACTGCCTCCAAGAGAGATTTGGAATCACCCTGTAGCCTGTCTGTCCCACAAGCACACAAAAGTGTATGAAGCAAGGTCACTGCAGATGTGAGGACAGCAAAGGACTGACAATACAGGACCAAAAGAAAGTAGCTGAGTAGCTGGTCTCCTGATTCTCCTCATGCTATCCTTTGTGTGATTTATTCCTTTTCTACCACAGTCCCTCCAAATCATATGCCCATGTTCAAATGGAAAGGTGTAAGATATGGATTTAAATGATAACGGCAGACTACAGAGTTGATATTTTAAAAATCACTTATAAGTTATAGGAAAAACAATTTTGAAAAATATCATACTATTTTACTCTGCTTTCCTAACCTTTGCTTAATTTGGCTGAAAAATAGATTTATATTTCTTTAAAGGTCAAAAATCAATCATTGCTTTATCAAACAACCAAAACATGAAATTATTTTCATCATGTTCCACTTTGACTTAAGTATTCACATCAATAGTTTAGTAGTTTGAAAGAATAATAGTATTTTGTATACTGTTATTTATAATTAATATTTTATTTTAATATTATTTAAAATATTTATACTTTTTCTTTTCACTGGAAGTCAATTAGTTCATTGTATTTTGCTTATTTTTTTAATTGAAGTGTAGTTGATTTAGTGTTAGTTTCAGGTGTACAGCATAGTGATTCAGTATTTTGCAGATTATACTCCATTTTAGGTTATTACAAGATAATGAGTGTAATTCCCTGTGCTATATAGTATATCCTTGCTGCTTATCTATTTTATACATGGTAGTTTGTATCTGTTAATTCCACACCCCTAATTTGTCCCCCCCATTCCCTCTCTCCTTTGGTAACCACAAGTTCGTTTTCTATATCTGTGAGTCTGTTTCTGCTTACCTGCACAACTATGAGAGTTGGGTAAATTTAAGTAAACAACCCTTTCACAGAACTCTCTACAATAACTTGCCCTAAGTAGTCAACTTAAAAAAAAAAAAAAAATGAATGGAAAGCTTTTCTATATAGTTCCACTGGGAGATTTTTATTTATGATTTGATAGATATATTTGAAGACACAGTAATACAAAGTAAAAATGGAATGTAATAAGATACATTCCTATCTAAATTCCATGAGTCACTTAAAATAATTTTAATGCCATTCTAATCTATGCTATGTCTTAAATAAACAGACTGCTTTGGAAAGCAGTGGTAGTAACCTCATTAAAACCAAGTGAGAGTTCTCCGAGGAATGGTGTTTCCCTTTCTCTCCCTCTCTCTGTTTCCTCTCTCCCATGCTCTCTCTCTCTCTCTCTCTCTCTCTCTCTCTCTCTCTCTCTCTCTCTCCCCCTCTCCTCCCCTTTCCTTATCACTCTCCCCCTTTCGCCTTCTCCCTCTCTGTTGTCAGGTCACTGACAAACTAACAATATTATTTTAACTCATCTTGTTTTGAAATGCAGTGTTAGTTCGTATACATGTTATGTGACCTTTTACTTACTACATCCTTGCAAGCTTGCCCTGTTTTAATGAAGAGGCAATGAGTCCCCAAAGAAAAATGTGGAAGAATTCAAGTGAATCTTCTCCATCAACTAAGGATTTTCTCAGGTTGTAAAGATCATACCTTGCACTGGTCAGGTAAGCCTAATGCAATTTTGAATTTGGTAGGAAAAGAAATTAAATCCAAGAATTTATTGCAACAACTCACAACCTCAAATTGTTTCTATTTTCTCATTCCCAGGAGCCCTTCCTTAGAATTAACCTGTCAGAAAGCAGGAAGGGAATAACCCTGATTTATTACTAAAAGCAAAGTGAAATTTAAGCTTGAGGGATACTATGGGAAGGGTCCTAAAAAGAAAGAATATATTGCGTTTAAGTTGACAAAATCAGACAGGGAAGTCATTAACTAAAAATCTAGTGTTGACAGGCATTTAATTTGGTATTCTAGCCAACTGGACACCAAGGATTACAAAATTTTACTGGAACCTCCATATAAGCTGGTCATTTAAATGATACATGGGAATTGACCTGGTAGTTGACTCCAAAAAGGAGACCCCAGAGAGAATAAGATGTCCCAGAGAATCAAAGTCATTTAAAAAGGATTCATAAAAGAAAAAGACATGGCCCAAACTTACAGGATAAATAGGGACAAAATGTTTTCATATTACTTTATTATAAATTTGCATTCAAATAACACACCGGCTTTTAATCCATAAATTCACAAAAGCTAATGTTAAAGAATATTATTCAGTTTCAGGGTGTTTGATAATTCTACAACCTCTATTACTCAAAAAATATTACAGAAGAATACTGATGCATTATTTCAAGCTGTAAAGATTAAAGACAGTTTCTGAAAAAAGAATCAGTTAAGCAAGATAGTCTTTTCATAATGAGGGCTCCTAGCCATACTCCAATGTAAAGTTAATGAATATATCCCATTTTCAGATCCTCCACTTTATATAATTTTCAGTGAAAGTTTTTTATTAATCTTCTGGGATTACAATTAAATTGACATATGGTTTTAGAAAATTTCATTTTTGAAGCCAAGTTGTTGAATAAAAATACTGTTTATGGCACAAAACACTTTCACTTTACCTGTATTATCACACTAAAAATATTGGATATCAACAAAGCATCAAGAATTAAAGTTATTTTAAGATTTTTGTGCTTTGGGGGGAGGGAAACAATGTATACATCTTACATACCTCAGTAGCAAACTGTTGCAATCCACCAATATTAATTGGTCCCTCTTCAGTGGCATATAAATTGCATCCACCTACACAAAGATCAGAAGTTGGACATACCATTCCACAGGTCAGACCAAGTGGGTTATCAGAAAAAATCATCTTAGCAGCTCCATAATAGTTCTGCAAAAATAAAATAAAATAAAATTTTCTTATGTAACAATGTACCTTTTAAACATTCAAATTATGACCTATTTTTTTCTATTAGGTTATTGGATTGAAATCAATATATGTATAAGATGCAGAGGTTATAATACTGTTTACCATCATCAGGAGCTATAAAGCAATTATTAGCAAAGTAATATATAGGAGTATTCAATATACATCATATTAATAAATGAATAATTTTGGTAGTCGAAGTTTAAAATATGAATGTTCTGTAACTATTTTTCTTTCACAAGGCATCTAACTCTATCCTGCTATAAATATTTATTTTCAGTTTTAACAAAGATTAGTTAGGTAGATTACTTGAACAAGCTTAAAATCTAAACCTTAAGGAAAAAAAAAAAGATTATGCTCAGGTTATCCAGGTTATCCTCCATTTAACTAAATTAAAAGCAACCAGGGCTCTATTTCCCTTCATTTCTTCTGGCCTGTCCATGGGTACTATGTACTGTGACACTCTTTGTTGACTATCCTCCTTCAGTAACATCCTATTAACCAAATATGCAGACGAAACTCATTATACAGGACTAAACCTTAACAAGTTCATCCCTAATCGCTCCCTTCCACACATTTGACTATTATAGATTAGCTTAGAATCCTTTACGTTTCATTAAGAATTTCTAGGGACTTCCCTGGTGGCACAGTGGTTAAGAATCCGCCTGCCAATGCAGGGGACACGGGTTCGATCCCTGGTCCAGTAAGATCCCACATGCCGCAGAGCAACTAAGCCCGTGCGCCACAACTACTGAGTCTGCACTCTAGAGCCCGTGAGCCACAACAACTGAAGTCCATGCGCCTAGAGCCCATGCTCCACAACATGAGAAGCCACCACAATGAGAAGCCCACACACCGCAACAAAGAGTAGCCCCCACTCGCTGCAACTATAGAAAGCCTGCGGGCAGCAATGAAGATCCAACGCAGCCATAAATTAATTAATTAATAATTTTTCAAAAAAGGATTTCTGGACTAAAAAGAGAACTGCCATATGACCCAGCAATCCCACTACTGGGCATATACCGTGAGAAAACCATGAGTCATGTACCACAATGTTCACTGCAGCACTATTTACAATAGCCAGGACATGGAAGCAACGTTAAGTGTCCATCGACAGATAAATGGATAAAGAAGATGTGGCACATGTATACAATGGAATATTAATTACTCTGCCAGAAAAAGAAACGAAATTGAGTTATTTGTAGTGAGGTGGATGGACCTAGAGTCTGTCATACAGAGTGAAGTCAGAAAGAGAAAAACAAATACTGTATGCTAACACATATATATGGAATCTAAAAAAAAAATTGTTTTGATGAACCTTGGGGCAGGACAGGAATAAAGACACAGACGTAGAGAATGGACTTGAGGACACAGGGAGGGTGAAGGGTAAGCTGCGACGAAGTGAGAGAGTAACATTGACATATATACACTACCAAATGTAAAATAGATAGCTAGCGGGAAGCAGCTGCATAGCACAGGGGCATCAGCTCGGTGCCTTGTGACCACCTAGAGGGGTGGGATAAGGAGGGTGGGAGGGAGATGCAAGAGGGAGGGGATATGGGGATACACCTATGCGTATAGCTGATTCACTTTGTTATACAGCAGAAACTAACACAACATTGTAAAGCAATTATACTCCAATAAAGATGTTAAAAAAATTATTTTTGGAACCCGACGTGTTCATAAATTATACAACTACATCATCATTTACTAAATAATAAGTTGAATATTTCAGAAGAATGTTTTCCTCTAATGAAAATTAAAATATTGGGCCTGACCAGTATTCCTCAAAGCTGTCAAGTATTTTGTCAAAACTAAGGAAAATTTTGAGAAGCTGTAACAGTCAAGAGGTCCCTAAGGAGATGTGACAACTAAATGTAATCTGTTATTTTGGACAGGATCCTGGATCAGAAAAAGGGCATGAGGTGAAAACAAAGGAAATCTGAAGAAACTATAAACTTTAGTTAATAATAATATATTAATAATGTTTCATTAATTGTAATAAATGTGCTATACAATGTTAGATGTTAATAGTAGGTGAAACTTTGTATGGAAATTCTCTGTACCATCTTCACAATTTTTTAATAAATATAAAAATACTCTAAAAATACTTTTTAAAAAAGAGATGGTAGAACATGTTTAACAATATGAAACAAATGCATTTGGTTTTCTTTTGGCTTTTGTTTAAAGTACTTTTGAAGGTCTTCGAAAACACATACATTGCTTCCATAACTAACTTCAATCATAAATACAAATTCCTATATAAAATACTGATGATAATAAACAACAACAATCATCTTTACTATTTATTGACTCTTTACTATATTTCTAGAACTTTACCAGGTCTTTATTTAAGTTTTAACACCAATCATCTTATATAAGATGTCCAGCACTAAATAAAAAATTTCTAGGCATAAGAAAAGACAGAACTAAATCCCTGACGATCAGAAAAACAAATAAATAAATGAAGCAGACCCCAAGGTGATCCAGAAAGTAAAGTTAGCAGATGAAAACTTTAAATTAATTTTAATAAAAATTCAGTCTAAAAAGACACACAAAATAGATGAAACAATAAAAATATAATTAGAATATTGTAATCTGTTAAAAAAGAATCAAACTGACATTCCATAACTAAGTAAAACATTTTAAAATAGATCTAAATGCATGGTTTTAACAGCATTCATGGTGGTTTAACAATATTTCTCTTATTCTCAGATCTGTCTCTCCACTCCATTTCTGTGCTTACCACCTTATTTCAGGCCCTCAAACCTCTGTCTGGGAAAAGGAAATCATTGTGTACTGTTGGTGGGAATGTTAATTGATGTAGCCACTGTGGAAAACGGTATGGAGGTTCCTCAAAAAACCAAAAACAGAACTACCATGTGGTTCAGCCATTCCACTCTTGGGCATATATATGAAGAAAACGAAAACACCATTCGAAGGATTACATGCACCCCATGTTCATAGCAGCATTATTTACAAAAGTTGGGATGTGGAGGCAACCCGGATGTCCATCGACAGATGAATGGATAAAGAAGACATAGTATACAATGGAGTATTGCTCAATGGAGTATTGGTCTTCTTAGAAACCAACAGTCACAACTGACACATGTAAATGTTTCTTCAATACACTTGGAACCCGAATGACTTTTTGGCCAACCCAATATGTTCAACTGATTTTTTTTTTTTTTTGGCGGTACGCAGGCCTCTCACTGTTGTGGCCCTCTCCCGTTGCGGAGCACAGGCTCTGGACGCGCAGGCTCAGCGGCCATGGCTCACGGGCCCAGCCGCTCCGCGGCATGTGGTATCTTCCCGGACCGGGGCACGAACCCGTGTCCCCTGCATCGGCAGGCGGACTCTCAACCACTGTGCCACCAGGGAAGCCCCAACTGATTTTTAAAAGGGTTCCAAGACAATTCAATAGGTAAAGAACATTCTCTTCAACAAGTGATACTGTAATAATCAAATTCCACATGCAAAAGGATTAAGTTGAAACTCTACCTTACACTGTACATAAAAGTTAACTAACAATGGATGATAGATCTAAATTTTAGAGCTAAATTTATAAAACTCTTAGAAGACAACATTGGAGCAAATCTTCAGGACCTTGGATTAGGCAATGGTTTTTAGATATGACAACAATGCACAAGCAACAGCAAAAATACAGATAAATTGGATTTCATCAAAATTAAAAGGATGCCATCAGAAAAGTTAAAAGAAAACCAGAACAGGAGAAAACCATACATGATAAGAAATTTGCATCTTGAATATGTGAAGAATATTTACAACTCACTAATAACAAACAAATAGCCCCAATTAAAACGAGCAAAGTATTAGTATAAACATTTCTCCAGAAACATATAAATGGCCAAAAAGCATAAGAAATGACACTCAACATCATCTATCAGGGAAATGCTAGCCAAAATGACAATGAAATATCACTTCTCACCTGCTTAGTGGGCTATAGTTGAAAAGACATACAGTGAAAAGTGTTGGCAAAGATGTGAAGAAATTGGAACTCTCATAAGCTACTGATGGGATTGGAAAATGATGTAGCTGCTTTAAAAAATAGTTTGGCAGTTCCTCATAAGTTTTAAAAGTAAAGTTACCATGAGATTCAGCAATTTCACTCTTCGGTGTACACCCAAGAAAATTCACAACATATATCTACGTAAAACTTTGTACACTAATGTCCATGGCAGTATTATTCCTAATGGCTAAAATGAAAACAACTCAACTGATCATCAACTGCTGAAAGGCTAAAAAAAAATGTTGTATATCCATATAATCGACGTTATTTGGCAATAAAAAGTAATGAAGTAATGATAAATGCTACGACATGGCTGAACCTTGAAAATATTACGCTAAGTGAAATAAGCCATTCACAAAAGACTACACATTATATGATTCCATTTATAGAAAATATGTAGAATAGGCAAAACCAAAGAGACAAAGCAGATTGATAATTGCCTATGACTGGGAATCTGAAAAGAAATGGAAAACAGCTGCTAATGGGTATACAGTTTCATTTTGGGATGATAAAAATATGCTCAATTTGATTGTGGTAACGATTGTAACTCTGCAAATTTATTCACCATCACTGAACTGTGCACTTTACATTGGCAAATTGTATGGGATATGAATTATATCTCAATAAAGTTGTTATTTTAAAAAGTACATTTACAGGACTGGGAATTATATAGGCAATGTGTAAGGCAATAAAAAAATCATTCTTGTAGAAAATAAAATTTTTTTATAAAGGGATATTTGAATAAGACTGCTAAATTAGATGCAAAACTGGACAATATCCTAGAAGACAACAAAACATCACTTTTGGAGTTATATTTTCTACTGAATGGAAATAATTTGCAACTCTACTATACACAAATCTCAAAGTAAAGATGTAAATTTGCAGTCTAAAATTTTAATTAATGTTACAAATTAATAGGTTTTTTTTCCTAAAAGTTAAATAATACTTAGGTGTCACGTTGTATTTACTTACAAAATGCTTTAGTATGATAATGGTAAACAAATACAGACTTATCTCATTGGTCGTTGGTCTGATTTTGGATAATTTTGCCTAATAGGGGTAAACATTAAACAAACTGTTCATAATGAACAGTTACGAGCTTAAAATTAATTGGTCTACTCCTAAGCAAACTTCTTTAGTTCCTACTTAAACCCATTGATCCACTAACTCAGCACCTGCAATTAAGCAAGCAGTTAATCACTGCCGAGAAAATCTCAAAGTCATTGTCAGTATTCTTTCCTCATCTTACTTGACACATCAGGAACATGTGACATGATTGATTAACAAATATTTACTGACTCACTGACTAAAAAGTCCTATTGCATAATTAGAAGTTTTTATAATATAAAAAGAGTATCATAGCAAAAAATGTCAATTGCAGATAACTTTTAAGGATATTTGAGGAAAAAACAATGCAGAAAGAATATAATCTACTTAAACACCTAAGGATCTTTCCACAAGAATACTGATTGTTTTATGAGCCCCAAATTAGTTTCAAGACTGCACATAAAATAATCACAGAAGAGAAAGAGATACATATTTTTTTAAATGCAACAAATAAAACAGTTAAAATTACACTTATGGCTCATGATATGCTACCGCTGTCAAACTTACTGGGCCTGATCTATCACCGCCTATCATTGACAATAAAACTGTCTAGTAATTTTTCAGCACTCTCATAACTCCAAGTGTAACCATTACATCAAAATAAAATTATAGGAGGCTATAAAATTTTTTTAAATTAATAAGAATTACTGAATGTTTCTTAAATTAAAAAATCACCATGACAATTTTTTTTTAAGGCAAATTTACGTTCCCTGATATCAAAATGATTTGCTATCGGAGTAAGAAGTCATTTCAGGCTAAGGTTTAGAATCAGTTTTAAAATTGGTGGCATTCAAAATGACTCTGGAGGTGACAGACCTAAGAGATGAGAGGGAATGTGATATAGTCATTGTAGACTGAAATGAGTAAATAATCAGAAAAGTTCAAAATATGTCTTGGCATAATGACTTGGCAGTTTGGCTAGAGTAGTTCATTCATCCACTTAGGAAATGATGACTAGGAGATATATTTGGAAAATGTGTTTGGACCAAATTATGGAGAATCTTCACTGTCAACTTAAGGGTTTGGTATTTAATTGAAGTTTTTTAATAGAAGGGTGCCAGTACTAAGGGACTAACTAGGAAGACTACTGTATAGATGATGTGGAAATTCTCAGAAAGGGAGTGGAATTACAGGGAATTTGAAGAAGAAACAATTTAAACCTAAAAAACGGAAAGCATTGGCATATATCACAGAATATAGAAACATGGTTTTGAAAATGGGCTAAGCCAACATTAAGCACCTATTCAGAAGTCACCTTTGCAATTGACCTCTTACAATTAATTTTGAAGAAACGGTAGATAACTCCATGTGTAGAGATATGGGTACTCAGAGTCAAAGACATTCAGAAACCTGTTAGAAAGGGAACACTTCCTCAACTCTTCCCATCAAGAACGTCAAGATCAATATCAATTATTTCTCTCATAGTAAGTGGGAAGATTTCTTGAGCCCTCCTTCTAAACTAGAGTTTTGACTCCTAGTCTGTGAGCTCTTAAACCTTTCTAAAAGTAAAGGCTATAAAATTTAAATTTAGTAGGGTACTTTAAAGACAACGCAGCAGTCTCCTTCTAGAAAATACACAACCACTTCAACTGGTTTCTTCATGTTATTCAGTCACAAGTATTTCAGTCTTCTACTGTGTGAAAGAAAAAATGTACAGGGCTATGTTAGGAGGGAAAGAAAATAAATACCTGATCTTTTGTGCACAGATTTATTTTATATATAAAGGATGATGACTTTTCCCTTCTTTAAACAAAAATCTAAAAGACAAAAATGATGTTTGATATGTTTGCTGTTTTTATCTCAACACAAAAGAAGAGGCGTTAACTGTTATCCGGTCCATTAACTTACCCAGTGTCTTCTTGGTGCTGAATTTTCTATTACTCATTGGGATTTTTAAAGCATATTCTAAGGAACAACTTATGTCATTTACGTGAGTTAATTTTAAGATAACTTCAACTTTTATTCTTTGTTTTTCATTTAAAAGTTATAGCTTGAAACTTCATTAGTGTCATCCCTCTACAATTTAATGATTTTTAAAGTCATTATCAAGAAACACGAAAAACTCACAAGCCAGCTATTCTCTCATATGGTATAACTATTTTAACAAATAGTTCTATCATATTCAGGCCTTCATGTCACTACAGCATTATCAATACAGCTGGTGGATTTATTTTAAAGTGTTCTTCCTTCTTCCAATGAGTGTTTTCACAGATGGAAGCACCCTTCCAAGATAAACTCCAATCTGTTGCATTTAAAAAATACTTGGGCTAAACTTCAATAAGTTTGCATGTGTGAGAAGGGTGAATTAACATTACTTGTATTTCTGGATTGAGCTATATAATGGTGAGTGTCATGATGTACATTAGTTGAATAGAAAATATCTCTAGTAGCACATACAAAAGTATAGGCAAAGGACATCTCTCTGGCACTCACCATCCCTCAATAAACAATCTATGTATCTTCACATATTTGGCAAAGGAGAGGTAAGGATCTATCACGAACAGAATACACAAAAATTTCCGCCCTCACAGTACTCACATTCTTGTAGAGACAAATGGAGATGGAAGAATAGATTTGGATGCTTTTATTCTGAAAATCCTCCCTTCATACCACATACACTAAATTTTACAAAATTTTTACAGGAGTAGACTTTAGAACTATGAATTTATTTTAGTCTCACTTAATGCGTAAGGAAATAAAAAAAAATCATTCTTGTAGAAAATAAAGTTTTTATCTGACCTTGAGATGCTAAACTAGAAAACACACATTCAAGTGCACGCACGCACGTGTGTGTGCGCGCGCGCGCGCACACACACACACACGGGTTTCTGAGCCATATGCTCCTGGATTTGAATCATGCTTATACCATATGATTGGAGGAAAATGTAATATCTCTCAGCCTCAGTTTCATCACCTAAGAAATACAGATCAAAATTCCTTCTTAATTAGTCATATTTATGTTAAATATTGTTTAAATACTTGACACAGATAAGATGCCTAGTACATTATGGAGCATAGGGCAGATTTAATGAATTTAAGTCCCCACGCCTTCCCCTAGGCTTTTTCTCCCTAAAAAGGTTTTCTTAACATGTTAATTCTAAGAGTTTAAGATTTTAACACTTATTAAAGAAAACTCATGTTAGGAAGTAGAAGACAGCAAAAAAGAGCAAAAAGTACAGAAAGAAAAATTATCATCAATCTACTAGGTCATAAAAAAGAAATGACATGGAGGCATGTAAGTAGAGGCATAATAATTTATATACATTATAGAAATGTAAAAATGTCACTTCTACTTCTCCAATTTTCTGCACCCTATCCACCTTTCTCTATTAAATTGACCTGAGAACATATAATATTACCCAACTTAGTTAAGATAACTTAGTGTGTATGTGTACATGTACTCAATTCACTAATCATCAAGTATTTATGAACATCTACTCTGTGAGAGGCCTTTTGGTAAGCACTAGATATGCGTGAAGAATCAGTATTTTTGCTCTAGATTGTTCTGGTTAAATGGAATACAATTATCTTCTATACCAATATCCACCCTATTCATACCATATATCATTGTTCAAATAACATTTCCCTTAAAAAACTTTATCAATTTTTCACCATTTTCCAACCAGAAGCATAATGCAGGTATGTCCTTTCTTTGCACTACACCTTTTCAACCACTGTATTTGTTAATATAAATTTACGATAGTTGTATATTTTTCTGATCTGTCTTTTATTAATTTTTTAAAATTTCAGAAACCATGTCTAATCTATAATCTTTGCCTCTAAGCAAGCAGTAGAATATTAGAAACTCAATTGATTAGCATTTATCTTTTAATATCAAAAATAAACATTTAGGTAAAATTCAAAAAGTGTAAAGTACTTCACAGTTTTGAATGATCATTTTAAAGTAAATAATGTGAATATCTGTTGTAAAAACTAACAAGCCCACTTTATCCGACAAAATAATAAAATGTGCAATAGATTTTGTGAGAAATTTACAAAGGTATAATTGTTTTCATTCTTAGAGAGAGATTAAGAAGCACAGAAATAAACAATAGAACATAAGATTATTTCATTTAGTGTATGCTAGAGTTCGCATATAGTAGTTTACCATAATTCATGATATACTTTCTTCAAGGAGATAGGATGCCTTTCTACATCTAAACTGCAATGCAAATATAGAAACACATATGTTAGAGTCATGATCATAATGTTAGAATGATCATTAAAGCTAAGAAAAAAATGTAAAAGTAGAAATCTACAAGCATCATTTATAAATATTACATAACTTGAAAGCAAATAGAAATATTTTAATTTGAGAAATTATTGAAGGTGAAGTAAAATTAACATTGATAGAATCCCCTATTTATAAACTACATAAAAATGCTAAAAGATTTTTCTCTAATTTTATATTAGAGAATTGTGTCATCTCGGATATAATTTAAATATACTGGTTACTAATATTTGGCTACAAAAAGAAAAACTGTGGAGGTTTTGTTGTTGTTTCTCTGTTCTTTAAAAAACTTTTGTTATTGAAAAGGGCAAAAAAGTACAAGTCAATCAAGTTTTTGGCCAAGTTTTAAAAATAAATTTATATTTTCAATAACAAATATATATAATAGCTAAATTAAAAAAAGAAACCTGAAGGTAAGAAAGAGCTCAAATAATCTCACTCCAAATCATCTTACCCCAAACAAGATTTAAAACAACAAACTCAGTGACCGTTGTTGAACATCATATATACGATAATAACTTGACAGAATTTTACTACTTATGATAATAGAACTAGACTATAATTTAACACTCCTATTTTCTTTTATTCAAGCAAAATAAAGTCACACTATTTTATGAAGGTTTACTCTTCACTGACAGAAATGAGAGATTTCTTAACTGACAGGGTGTTTTGGTGTCTACCATAGTGTGTTATATATGGCTCATAAAACCAGCTGTCAGTTACAATCTGTACAGTGGGTACAAATAGATTTATCAGAAAAGTCTCCTTTCCAAGTGCATTAATTTAAACCCAAACTACTTTCAAAATTGTAATTAGTTTTGATTATAACAATTTACTTAAAAATCTTCAATTTATCAAAGTACTTGTCTAAAAATGAAACCCAAATTTCTTTAAGATGACGTCTACTGTGTTATACATTTTGCCCACTCTTCAATACATTAATACTACTTATAAAACTCAGGATAGCAAATGTGTTACTTATTTAGCTCTTTATATTTTAATAATGACTTATAAATATACATACTTCATTCATATAAATAGCGTAGTGTGATGCAAACAAAAGCACACTCGACAAGGAAAAGCATACTCAGGAAAATCCAGTTACATTATCAAGTGGTTCTGTGATCTGGGATAAATCATTTAACCTTGCTGGATTTCAAATTTCTTCGCCATATAATGGGGTGGTTAGTTAGATTAAAATTCCATTTGTCTAGATTCTGTTACACTGAATTTTACTTATTAATAATGACAAATATTCTAAGTAGTATCTCATGTGTTTATATAGATTTTTCTTTGTCTTGATTATACTAAAGAAAAAAGCCGTAATTCCAGTTTAATTTACATATACATATATAGACTATAAATCATTGTTCTGTTTAAAAATAATTAATTTTTAAAATATATTTACAGTAGCATATGTTTAAATGTTTCCAAACATACACACAACCACAAACAGTGTGGCTTTACCTGTCTCATATAAAATTGGTTTCATATGTACAATGAATATCTTTTCTCATTTAGTTATATTACTTTTAGACTTTATATTGCTCATATTTTATAATGGGTTGACTAATAATGCTTTGTGTTACAGGTTTTCAGAACTAAATGTTAATCTTTTGAAGCAAATACAAAGAAAAGTAGTTAATGTTACCTATGTTGGATGTGATTAAAAGTAAAAATGTAACCTTTTAAAGGTCCAAAGACATATATTATAAAACAGAAACAGGACAGACTTTGCATAAGCATTAATGATTCAATAGACAATTTAACATCCATCTATCTTTTCCAGCACAATGCATTAGAAAAGAGGGGACATTTTGACAATAATATTATAGTCCTTTGTCTTTAGCACTAGTAAATTTAGCATTCTACCATTTGCTAGACTCAAAACTGAGAGGCTATGTATTAAAGGTTGAATTCCAGAAAATTTAATGTTATACCAACTGATAAATGAATAAGGTAAGATAAGCATACATTTGCATTAATAAATTTAAATTAATATATTAGAGTCCAAACACAGTGTTCAATAATTATTTTGCAGAGCATCTTTCCATTTCATAAAATTAATTTTACATGTTGAGAAAAGTCAGGATATTCTGAAAATAAATATACTATCAGGGGAATAAATATAGAATTAAGTATATGATAGATGTGGCATTTCAGAATAGTGGGAAATGTATTATTCAACAGATTTGGAACTATTAGTTATTTAGAAAAAAAAAAAGCTGAATTTTTCTCTCATCCTTTATACCAAAATAAAAACTCAGAATAAGGCCTGCACATGTTACTCTGTAAACCCTTAGATTTATTTTATTTTACTATTGAATTTTAATTTATTATTTTTATTAAAAATATACATGCTGGGACTTCTCTGGTGGTACAGCGGTAAAGAATCTGCCTTCCAATGCAGGGGATGTGGGTTCCATCCCTGGTCAGGGAACTAAGATCCCACATGCTGCGGGGCAACTAAGCCCACATGCCACAAACTACAGAGTCCATGTGCTCTGGAGCCTGAACCACAACTACAGAGAGAAAACCCATATGCCACAACTAGAGAGAAGCCCATGTGCCACAACGAAAGATCCTGCATGCTGCAACTAAGACCCAACACAGCCAAAAAATAAAGAAAATAAATAAATATTTTTTAAAATATACATGCTCATGTAGAAGTAAAATAATAAGGACATTTATAAGAAAAATGTTAATAACCTCTTTACCCTGCCCTCAACCTTAATCAACTGAGGAATCTAAAGTTTAAGTTATTTCCTTCTATGCCACTTTTAGCTTATATATAAATTAGAATTTTTTCTAAAGATAGTGTTATGTTATTCATATTAATATGCAACTTACTTTTTTCATTCAATAGGGATATCTCTCTAGATCAACAAATATAATAATAATGCATAGCCTCATAACATTCCATAATGTAAATATAACATAATAGATTTATCAATTTTCCTAATGATGGATGGCACTATAATTGTCTCAAGTTTTTGCTACCTCAAACAATGCTATGATTGGTATAATAAATACTATTGTACATATGCCATTAAATGGTCGTACTTTTATTTCTCTAGGAAGAACAGATAGCAAAGCATTGCTAGTACAACAGTATATATATTTGAAATTTTCAAATACATTACTACTGTATGAGACTTCTTGCTTCCTTTCTGCTAAATAGCATAGGAGGTTATTTAACATTTTAACTTTAAAAATATGATGAGAAGGCTTCCCTGGTGGCGCAGTGGTTGAGAGCCCACCTGCCAATGCAGGAGACACGGGCTCTTGCTCTGGTCCGGGAAGATCCCACATGCCGCGGAGCAGCTAGGCCCGTGAGCCATGGCCGCTGAGCCTGCACGTCCAGAGCCTGTGTTCCGCAACGGGAGAGGCCACAACAGTGAGAGGCCCGTGTACCGCAAAAAAAAAAAAATATGATGAGAGAAAACTGGTGTCCCACCCTTTGATTTACATATTTCTGGCTAATATGGAAGTAGGACATCTCTAATATAGCCATTAATCATTTGCATGACCTCTTCTTTAATGTTTATAACTTTTGCCCATGCATACACAGGGTCAGGTTATTTTTTCTCATTTAAATTTTTAGGAACTCTGATTTAACAGAGAAGTTACCACTTAGCCTAAACATGCAGAGCAAAAAAAAAAATGTTCACTTGGTTTCAAGTTTGGTTAGATTTTATTTTAAAATACATTTTTAAATGTGTGTAGTAAAATTTTCTCTCACATATTTCACAGGTTCAAAATTATCCTTAAATCTTTTTCTTTTTATATTTAAAAATTTAGTCCACCTAAAATTTATCTTAGATGGCCTGATGAAGGATCTAAAAGTAAAGTAAAAATTTTATCAGAACCACTTTTCAAAGAACTCATCATTTTCCACTGAATTAAAATGTCCTCTTCATTATATATTATGTTCTCTTACTTACTTGGTTCTATTTACAGATTTTCATCAGTTTCAGAAATGTGCATTCCTATACCAACTCTATATTATCTTAACTATAGTAGCTTTATAGTGAGTATCAATATCTGATGGCAAATCTTTTTGTCTTATTTTTCAACAGTTTCTTCCATGTGTCTTCTCAATTACTATTCCAGTATTTACTAATAAAAATGTGGGTTTCAATCATTCTAGACCACCCACTAGATCTTATTTATAGCACTTTTCCACATGTATTGAGAAATAGTTAGCTACCATGACTCTTCTAATTTAAAAAGTTAAAATTATAGGTAAAATATGTTTTAAAAAGTCACTGTGGTGGGAGAGCAGGAAGATGGCGGAAGAGTAAGACGCGGAGATCACCTTCCTCCCCACAGATACACCAGAAATACATCTACACGTGGAACAACTCCTACAGAACACCTACTGAAGGCTGGCAGAAGACCTCAGACCTCCCAAAAGGCAAGAAACTCCCCACGTACCTGGGTAGGGCAAAAGAAAAAAAAGAATAAACAGAGACAAAAGGATAGGGACGGCACCTGCACCAGTGGGAGGGAGCTGTGAAGGAGGAAAAGTTTCCACACACTAGGAAGCCCCTTCGCGGGCGGAGGCTGCGGGAGGCGGAGGGGGGAGCTTCGAAGCCGCGGAGGAGTGCACAGCAACGGGTGCTGAGGGCAAAGCGGGGAGATTCCCGCACAGAGGATCGGTGCCGACCGGCACTCACCAGCCCGAGAGGCTTGTTTGCTCACCAGCCGGGGCGGGCGGGGCTGCGAGCTGAGGCCGGAGCGCAGGGAGAGGACTGGGGTTGGCGGCTTGAACATAGCCTGAAGGGGTTAGTGCACCACAGCTAGCCGGGAGGGAGTCCGGGGAAAAGTCTGCACCTGCCGAAGAGGCAAGAGACTTTTTCTTCCCTCTTTGTTTCCTGGTGCGTGAGGAGAGGGGTTTAAGAACGCTGCTTAAAGGAACTCCAGAGACGGGCGCGAGCCGCGGCTAAAAGCGCGAACCCCAGAGACGGGCGCGAGCAGCGGCTGAAAGCGCGGAACCCAGAGACGGGCGCGAGCCGCGGCTGAAAGCGCGGACCCCAGAGACGGGCGCGAGCGGCGGCTGAAAGCGCGGACCCCAGAGACGGGCGCGAGCTGCGGCTGAGGGCGCGGACCCCAGAGACGGGCGCGAGCCGCGGCTGAGGGCGCGGACTCCAGAGACGGGCGCGAGCCGCGGCTGGAGGCGCGGACCCCAGAGGCGGGCGGGAGACGTTGGGGCTGCTGCTGCCGCCACCAAGGGGCCTGTGTGCGAGCGCGGGTCGCTCTCCACGCCCCTCTTCCGCGGAGCCTGTGCAGCCCGCCATTGCCGGGTTCCCGGGATCCGGGGACGACTTCCCCAGGAGAGCGCACGGCGGGCCTCGGGCTGGTGCAGGGTCACGCCTGACTTTGCCGCAGCAGGCCCGCCCCGCATTCCGTGCCCCTCCCTCCCCGCCAGCCTCAGTACGCCAGAACCCCCGAATCAGCGGCTCCTTTAACCCCGTCCTGTCTGAGCAAAAAACAGACGCCCTCCAGCGACCTACACGCAGAGGCAGGGCCAAATCCGAAGCTGAGCCCCTGTGAGCTGTGAGAACAAAGAAGAGAAAGGGAAATCTCTCCCAGCAGCCTCAGAAGCAGCGGATTAAAGCTCCACAATCAACTTGATGTACCCTGCATCTGTGGAATACATGAATAGACAGCCAATCATCCCAAATTAAGGAGGTGGACTTTGGGAGCAAGATCTATGATTTTTTTCCCTATTCCACTTTTTGTGAATGTGTATGTGTATGCTTCTGTGTGAGATCTTGTCTGTATAGTCTTGCTTCCACCATTTGTCCTAGGGTTCTATCCGTCCATGGTTTTTTCTTAAAATTTTTTTCTTAATCAATTTTAATTTTAAGAACGTTATTATACTTTACCTTCGTCCTTTCTTTCTTTCTTTCTTTCTTTCTTTCCTTCCTTCCTTCCCTACTTTAGACAACGAATCATCCCAAATTGAGGAGGTGGTCTCTGACAGCAAGATTTATGATTTTTCCCCCCTTTACCTCTTTTAGTGAGGGTGTATGTGTACGCTTCTGTGTAAGATTTTGTCTGTATAGCTTTGCTTCCAACATTTGTCCTAAGGTTCTATCCGTCCCTTTTTTTCCCTAAACAAGAATTTTTTAATTCAATAACTTTATTATACTTTATTTTATTTTTACTGTATCTTCTTTCTTTCTGTTTTTCCTTCTTTCCCTCCTTCCTTCCTCCCTCCCTCCCTCCTTTCGTTCCTTCTTGCCTTCTTTCCTTCTTTGCTTCTTTCTTTCTTTCTTTCTTCCTTCCTTCCTTCCTTCCCTCCTTCCTTCCCTCCTTTCCTTCTTTCTTTCCTCATACTTCTAGTAATTCCCTCTACTTTTTCTCCCTTTTATTCTGAGCCGTGTGGATGAAAGACTCTTGGTGCTCCAGCCAGGAGTCAGGGCTCTGCCTCTGAGGTAGGAGAGCCAACTTCAGGACACTGGTCCACAAGAGACCTTCCAGCTCCACATAATATCGAACGGCGAACATCTCCCAGAGACCTCCATCTTAACACCAGCACCCAGCTTCACTCAACGACCAGCAAGCCACAGTGCTGGACAACCTGTGCCAAACAACTAGCAAAACAGGAACACAACCCCACCCATTAGCAGAGAGGCTGCCTAAAATCATAATAAGGCCACAGACACCCCAAAACACACCACCAGACGTGAACCTGCCCACTAGAGAGACAAGATCCAGCCTCATCCACCACAACACAGGCACTAGTCCCCTCCACCAGGAAGCCTACACAACCCACTGAACCAACCTTAGCCACTGGAGACAGACATCAAAAACAGGAGGAACTACGAACCTGCAGCCTGCAAAAAGGAGACCCCAAACACAGTAAGATAAGCAAAATGATAAAACAGAAAAACACACAGCAGATAAAGGAGCAAGATAAAAATGCACCAGACCTAACAAATGAAGAGGAAATAGGCAGTCTACCTGAAAAAGAATTCAGAATAATGATAGTAAGGTTGATCCGAAATCTTGGAGATAGAATGGACAATAGAATGGACAAAATGCAAGAATCAGTTAACAAGGACCTAGAAGAACTAAAGATGAAACAAGCAACGATGAACAACACAATAAATGAAATTAAAAATACTCTAGATGGGATCAATAGCAGAATAACTGAGGCAGAAGAACGGATAAGTGACCTGGAAGATAAAATAGTGGAAATAACTACTGCAGAGCAGAATAAAGAAAAAAGAATGAAAAGAACTGAGGACAGTCTCAGAGACCTCTGGGACAACATTAAACGCACCAACATTCGAATTATAGGGGTTCCAGAAGAAGAAGAGAAAAAGAAAGGGACTGAGAAAATATTTGAAGAGATTATAGTTGAAAACTTCCCTAATATGGGAAAGGAAATAGTTAATCAAGTCCAGGAAGCACAGAGAGTCCCATACAGGATAAATACAAGGAGAAATACGCCAAGACACATATTAATCAAACTGTCAAAAATTAAATACAAAGAAAGCATATTAAAAGCAGCAAGGGAAAAACAACAAATAACACAAAGGGAACCCCCATAAGGTTAACAGCTGATCTCTCAGCAGAAACCCTACAAGCCAGAAGGGAGTGGCAGGACATACTGAAAGTGATGAAGGAGAAAAACCTGCAGCCAAGACTACTCTACCCAGCAAGGATCTCATTCAGATTTGATGGAGAAATTAAAACCTTTACAGACAAGCAAAAGCTGAGAGAGTTCAGCACCACCAAACCAGCTTTACAACAAATGCTAAAGGATCTTCTCTAGGCAAGAAACACAAGAGAAGGAAAAGACCTATAATAATGAACCCAAAACAATTTAGAAAATGGGAATAGGAACATACATATCGATAATTACCTTAAATGTAAATGGACTAAATGCTCCTACCAAAAGACACAGATTAGCTGAATGGATACAAAAACAAGACCCTTATATATGCTGTCTACAAGAGACCCACTTCAGACCTAGAGACACATACAGACTGAAAATAAGGGGATGGAAAAAGATATTCCATGCAAATGGAAACCAAAAGAAAGCTGGAGTAGCAATTCTCATATCAGACAAAATAGACTTTAAAATAAGGACTATTAAAAGAGACAAAGAAGGACACTACATAATGATCAAGGGATCGATCCAAGAAGAAGATATAACAATTGTAAATATTTATGCACCCAACATAGGAGCACCTCAATACATAAGGCAAATACTAACAGCCATAAAAGGGGAAATCGACAGTAACACATTCATAGTAGGGGACTTAAACACCCCACTTTCACCCATGGACAGATCATCCAAAATGAAAATAAATAAGGAAACACAAGCTTTAAATGATACATTAAACAAGATGGACTTAATTGATATTTATAGGACACTCCATCCAAAAACAACAGAATACACATTTTTCTCAAGTGCTCATGGAACATTCTCCAGGATAGATCATATCTTGGGTCACAAATCAAGCCTTGGTAAATTTAAGAAAATTGAAATTGTTTCAAGTATCTTTTCTGACCACAACGCCATGAGACTAGATATCAATTACAGGAAAAGATCTGTAAAAAATACAAACACAGGGAGGCTAAACAATACACTACTTAATAATGAAGTGATCACTGAAGAAATCAAAGAGGAAATCAAAAAATACCTAGAAACAAATGACAATGGAGACACAACGACCCAAAACCTGTGGGATGCAGCAAAAGCAGTTCTAAGGGGGAAGTTTATAGCAATACAAGCCCACCTTAAGAGCAGGAAACATCTACAATAAACAACCTAACCTTGCACCTCAAGCAATTAGAGAAAGAAGAACAAAAAACCCCAAAGCTAGCAGAAGGAAAGAAATCATAAAAATCAGATCAGAAATAAATGAAAAAGAAATGAAGGAAACAATAGCAAAGATCAATAAAACTAAAAGCTGGTTCTTTGAGAAGATAAACAAAATAGATAAACCACTAGCCAGACTCATCAAGAAAAAAAGGGAGAAGACTCAAATCAATAGAATTAGAAATGAAAAAGGAGAGGTAACAACTGACACTGCAGAAATAAAAGAGATCATGAGAGATTACTACAAGCAACTCTATGCCAATAAAATGGACAATCTGGAAGAAATGGACAAATTCTTAGAAATGCACAACCTGCCAAGACTGAATCAGGAAGAAATAGAAAATATGAACAGACCAATCACAAGCACTAAAATTGAAACTGTTATTAAAAATCTTCCAACAAAGAAAAGCCCAAGACCAGATGGCTTCACAGGCGAATTCTATCAAACATTTAGAGAAGAGCTAACACCTATCCTCCTCAAACTCTTCCAAAATATAGCAGAGGGAGGAACACTCCCAAACTCCTTCTACGAGGCCACCATCACCTTGATACCAAAACCAGGCAAGGAGGTCACAAAGAAAGAAAACTACAGACCAATATCACTGATGAACATAGATGCAAAAATCCTCAACAAAATACTAGCAAACAGAATCCAACAGCACATTAAAAGGATCATACACCATGATCAAGAGGGGTTTATTCCAGGAATGCAAGGATTCTTCAATATACGCAAATCTATCAATGTGATAAACCATATTAACAAACTGAAGGAGAAAAACCATATGATCATCTCAATAGATGCAGAGAAAGCTTTTGACAAAATTCAACACCCATTTATGATAAAAACCCTGCAGAAAGTAGGCATAGAGGGAACTTTCCTCAACATAATAAAGGCCATATACGACAAGCCCACAGCAAACATCATCCTCAATGGTGAAAAACTGAAAGCATTTCCACTAAGATCAGGAACAAGACAAGGGTGCCCACTCTCACCACTCCTATTCAACATAGTTTTGGAAGTTTTAGCCACAGTAATCAGAGAAGAGAAGGAAATAAAAGGAATCCAAATCGGAAAAGAAGAAGTAAAGCTGTCACTGTTTGCAGATGACATGATCCTATACATAGAGAATCCTAAAGATGCTACCAGAAAACTACTAGAGCTAATCAATGAATTTGGTAAAGTGGCAGGATACAAAATTAATGCACAGAAATCTCTGGCATTCCTATATACTAATGATGAAAAATCTGAAAGTGAAATCAAGAAAACACTCCCATTTACCATTGCAACAAAAAGAATAAAATATCTAGGAATAAACCTACCTAAGGAGACAAAAGACCTGTATGCAGAAAATTATAAGACACTGATGAAAGAAATTAAAGATGATACAAATAGATGGAGACATATACCATGTTCTTGGATTGGAAGAATCAACATTGTGAAAATGACTCTACTACCCAAAGCAATCTATAGATTCAATGCAATCCCTATCAAACTACCACTGGCATTTTTCACAGAACTAGAACAAAAAATTTCACAATTTGTATGGAAACACAAAAGACCCCAAATAGCCAAAGCAATCTTGAGAACAAAAAAAGGAACTGGAGGAATCAGGCTCCCTGACTTCAGACTATACTACAAAGGTACAGTTATCAAGACGGTATGGTACTGGCACAAAAACAGAAAGATAGATCAATGGAACAGGATAGAAAGCCCAGAGATAAACCCATGCACATATGGACACCTTATCTTTGATAAAGGTGGCAGGAATGTACAGTGGAGAAAGGACAGCCTCTTCAATAAGTGGTGCTGGGAAAACTGGACAGGTACATGTAAAAGTATGAGATTAGATCACTCCCTAACACCATACACAAAAATAAGCTCAAAATGGATTAAAGACCTAAATATAAGGCCAGAAACTATCAAACTCTTAGAGGAAAACATAGGCAGAACACTCTATGACATAAATCACAGCAAGATTCTTTCTGACCCACCTCCTAGAGTAATGGAAATAAAAACAAAAATAAACAAATGGGACCTAATGAAACTTCAAAGCTTTTGCACAGCAAAGGAAACCATAAACAAGACCAAAAGACAACCCTCAGAATGGGAGAAAATATTTGCAAATGAAGCAACTGACAAAGGATTAATCTCCAAAATTTACAAGCAGCTCATGCAGCTCAATAACAAAAAAACAAACAACCCAATCCAAAAATGGGCAGAAGACCTAAATAGACATTTCTCCAAAGAAGATATACAGATTGCCAACAAACACATGAAAGAATGCTCAACATCATTAATCATTAGAGAAATGCAAATCAAAACTACAATGAGATATCATCTCACACCAGTCAGAATGGCCATCATCAAAAAATCTACAAACAATAAATGCTGGAGAGGGTGTGGAGAAAAGGGAACCCTCTTGCACTGCTGGTCGGAATGTGAATTGGTTCAGCCACTATGGAGAACAGTATGGAGGTTCCTTAAAAAACTACAAATAGAACTACCATATGATCCAGCAATCCCACTACTGGGCATATACCCTGAGAAAACCGAAATTCAAAAAGAGTCATGTACCAAAATGTTCACTGCAGCTCTATTTACAATAGCCCGGAGATGGAAACAACCTAAGTGCCCATCATCGGATGAATGGATAAAGAAGATGTGGCACATATATGCAATGGAATATTACTCAGCCATAAAAAGAAACGAAATTGAGCTATTTGTAATGAGGTGGATAGACCTAGAGTCTGTCATACAGAGTGAAGTAAGTCAGAAAGAAAAAGACAAATACCGTATGCTAACACATATATATGGAATTTAAGAAAAAAAAAAATGTCATGAAGAACCTAGGGGTAAGGCAGGAATAAAGACGCAGACCTCCTAGAGAACGGACTTGAGGTTAGGGGGAGGGGGAGGGGTGAGCTGTGATGGGGCGAGAGAGAGTCATGGACATATACACACTAACAAACGTAGTAAGGTAGATAGCTAGTGGGAAGCAGCCGCTTGGCACAGGGATATTGGCTCGGTGCTTTGTGACAGCCTGGAGGGGTGGGATAGGGAGGGTGGGAGGGAGGGAGACGCAAGAGGGAAGAGATATGGGAACATATGTATATGTATAACTGATTCACTTTGTTATAAAGCAGAAACTAACACACCATTGTAAAGCAATTATACCCCAATAAAGATGTTAAAAAAAATAAAATAAATAAAAAAAATAAATAAAAATAAAAAGTCACTGTGAACGCATCCATGAGCTTTCATGTCCAGGGACTGAAAAATGAAAAGGCAGTGAGCAGAGAAATAAGTGGAACCATCTTAAAGGCATTCATCAAACCAGGTGAAAAAGGCTTTCGTTTTCAGGTCCTTTGAGAACATAGCAAATATAAATTCCTTCTAAAGAAACATCTTCATTGCTGTCCTCAAAGAACTTCCACAGATAAAGCCTCAAAGAAAATGAGCAACCAGAATTAAAAAATAATAATAAAAAAAATAAAAATAAAAAAAGATATTAAACACACAGGGAAACAAAACACTACGAGTGGAGCCAGTAGACATCACAGACAATATAATCAGGCTCACAAATACTTTAGATAGTGGGATTCTCAGAGTACAAAGTTAAGTAATTTTATCTGTTTTAAAAAATTAAAGACAGGCTTGAAAAATAAATAAAAAGCTACGAGATTTTTTTTAATGTAAAAAAAAGGACTCCTAGAAATGAAAGATAAAATTGTAACTCAAAACTCAGTGGACCATTTTAACAACATGTTTGCAATTGGTTAAGAAAGTATTAGTAAACCTGAAAGTAGAATTGAAGAAAATGATCTAAGATGTAACCCCCAAAACACAGAGATGAAAGTTTAAAAAATAAATTGAGTCATTGAGACTAAAGTAAGAATGTTTAACATATATCTAATGAGAGCTCCATAAAGAGAGGAGAAAGACAATGAGAAATTCCCCCAAATGATGAAAGACATCAATCCACAGATTCAAGAATCACAAGGAAAACCATGCAAAATAAATAAAATGAAATCCAGACTTAGATAAGTCACTGTAAAACTGCTGAACACTAAAGATAAAAAGATCTTTAAATCAACTCCCCTCCAAAGATATTATGACTCTCAAATGAGCAATAACTAGGCTGCTGGTGACTTTCCAATAGCACCAATGCATGACCAAAGACTAAAATGATATTGTCTGAGAGGTGAAAAAAAATAATAACTGCCAACCCAGAATTTTATACATAGTCAAACTATTTTTCAAGAGTTAATAAATGTATAAAGTTTCAGAAACAAAAAGAGTTGGTCAACACCATACCCTTACTGAATAAAGATTTAAAGTATTTATTCTAAGCAAAAGTGAATTGATTTCCCATGGAAATCTCAACGTGGAAAAAAAACCTGAAGAAAATAGGCAAAAATTTGAATAAAGCTAATCCAATATTGGCTAATCAAGCATTAACAATACTACTGATCAAGTTTTAAAAGGATAGAATTACTACATTATGAGATAGGGAGGGCTAATTAGAATTACAGTACCTTAGTCTATGCCACAAGACCCACTCAGATTAGGTCCCCAAATGGCACAGATACAGAATATTTAGCTTGTTTTAAAATTTAGAATACAATCAGTCCTAGAAAAAAAATACATCTTTCACATTACTCAAAAATTGGCATCTCAACTGTAAGGGAAACTGACAGACAAGTTCAGAACTACTTAGTTAAACCAAATGGCAGACTTAGCTCTGAAGGATAATGGCTTGTCAGTCCTCTTGGTGCATCACATAGACTTTTTAAAAGCTGTGTTCCCTTGAACATCATCTTATGGCAGGTAGGTAAATTTCTTTCAGTTTTCTTGTGATGGATAGAGGTGCTCACACTATCATCTGGCAATAAAAGTGAGGGAACTAGCCTTGTGTACCAAAGAAAACCTGAAATCTCATCACTACATTTTGTTTTATTTATCCAAAATATTCATATCTTTTAAATTACTCAGTAATAAATTATGGACTTCCTAATACTTTTTTTTCATCTGCTTACTTCTCTTTCATAATAGTGGAGAAAGCCCAATTGGTTTACATAATAGGTTATGTATTGGGACATTAGTTTCTAGGCAATGGGGAGCCACTGAAGCTTTTTGAACAAGGGTGTAATGTAATTAGAGTTACGATTTTAAAAAATTATTCTGAAAATGATCCACATTTTATTTGATAAGGGTATAAACCACTTAGCCATTGAAGTTGAAAAGCAAACCCAAAAGGAGGATGGACTAAATCTATTGATTGCACTTCTGCTTTGTAACCTTTGTGCATGTGTGTGCATATGCACACACACACATATATCAAGACAACATATTTAAATAAAAATATTGTTATCAAGAATATTTATCAATAAATTCTGCTGGTTAAATTGTGTTGCTCCTCTGACTTCTTGTTACTTTCAATAGGAATCTATGATAAAGAAGAGTCTTTTATTTTAAATTCAGTCATTTAGTCAGTTGTTTTTCTAATGTATATTATTAAATTTATCTATCTAGATATAAAAGTCACAAAATCTAAGTACACAGATTCTGTAAAATATGCAAATCTGTGGAAAAACCAAAGCTTTACAACTTAATATAAAATTTTGAAAGAGAAAATAACTATTATTTGAAATAAAGCATCATGAAACAAGAAACATTTTTTAGCAATTTTTCAATAAATTTATAGACTGACCTTATGCATACTGTTTTTTCAAAAGAAAACTATTGGGCTTCCCTGGTGGCGCAGTGGTGGACAGTCTCCCTGCTCATGCAGGGGACACGGGTTTGTGCCCCGGTCCGGGAAGACCCCACATGCCGCAGAGCGGCTAGGCCCGTGAGCCATGGCCGCTGAGCCTGTGCGTCCAGAGCCTGTGCTCTGCAACGGGAGAGGCCACAACAGTGAGAGGCCCGCGTACCACCAAAAAAAAAAAAAAAAAGAAAAAAATAAGAAAACTATCAAAAAATATAGCCTAGCATTCACAGTTTGATTAATCTGAAACGTGTACTTCCGACTGAGAGATACAATTGTAAACAACAGCCTGCACGAACAGGCAGAAAAACTGACTGAGGAGGTACGACAGAATTGAGTGTACCTTTGGAAACTAGAGCTGTAATCCAGTTTGTAAGAAAGTAAAGAATGGAAGTATTGGCCTAAACTCCACTGAATCACAGAAACCGAACACAATACAACACAAGTGACATCCTTTTTTCAAAAAGGCACAAGGTTCATTGAGTTGGGTGATTCAATTACCCTCTCAACCTGGAAAGAACCCCCCTCCTGATCTGAAGTCCACTGGCAGAGCAATGTGGGACAGCCTACATTGTACACAGCTGGTAAATAGCTAAAAAGCTGCAGGCTTTAAAGTACAAGAATCTCTGACCTTTCATGATTGGTGCAATGATTCTTCAACAAAATACTACTTACAACAGAGTTCCTTAAAAGTCTGCAAAAGATTACATTTTCAATTAAATACCTCCAAATATCTTCTCTTCATACGGAAATCTGTTTAAATAAATACAATGTGCAATGTGCAATGTTTCATCAGGTAGTAAAGAATTAATGAAACAACATTTTTTCCTAAAATAGAAATGATTTTAATCTTGTTTAGACACTTTATAGACTTTTCAAAGAATATCATTATTCCCATTTTGTCTTTTTTTAATAAACTTTTGTAGACCTTAAATGAATGTGCTATACACTAATTAGAATCACAAAATCACTATTGAATTATAGAATATATAAGGAAAATTTAGCTAGCATGCATCATAATTCTAGTATCTCCTCATGCATGAAGCCAAGAGTACTACTACCTTAGATATAATTTTAGCCAAAACACTTTCTACTTCAAATTTTGGACATTTTGTTTTACTCCTTTTCTCATGAGGTTATTAAATAAATGAGATTTCATGCACACATTTCACATAAATTATTCATTCTCACATACAAGACAGAGATCCTGTGATGATAAATGTTTGGGATACTACAAAGTTAGTATCCCTTTTCAGATTTCATCTTATTTACAAAACAAACATAAATCATTGATGATTTCCTACTATCTACAGAATTAAGTCTCAAATATTGAGCATAGAATTAAAATATTTTCACGACCTAATCCCAACCTAATTGTCTGGTCTCTTTCTCATCACTCTTGTTCATGTAATCTAGGCTTCATCTTAGCTACACTGAATTTATTATATTTCTCCAAATATGCCGTGTATACACCCATATTCCTGCTTTTTCATATGCTGAATACTCTTCCTGAACTGCATGGATTGCAGCACTAACCATATTGAATTATGGCTAGGTTTTTGTGTTGCTTTGTTTTTTAACGTATCTGGCTTTGCTTACAGATTATGAATTTCCAAAAGGCAAGGTCATAGCAGGGACCCTTTCTTACCCAGTACCTGTCACTGTGTTTGGTACATAGTAGGTGTTCAATGAATAACACCGGCTACAAAAAAAGTAATCACTTGTATAATATTTACCATATTGAATGAATAGGGAAGTTAATAATTCTACATCAACAAAATATTTGTTGAATAATTACCATATTAGAGATTTTTTTCACATACAAATATTATTTAGTTTATACCATAATCCTGTAAGACAGATGCTAGCTTTCTTTCATAAATGAAGGTAAAGAAATAAGTAATTTTCCCTGGGTTCACAAGCGTTCAATCTAAAAATTCAACCTGGACTTCAAATCGTAAAAAAACTGACCATGTAGATTAATACCATGTCCTATACCTAAGTAATAACCTCTAAATCTTTTGAAATTCTAAAGCTATATAAATTTATAATTTTTCTCCTACAATATTTTTTAAATCATTGACATATTAAGAAATGATCTTTATATATTAAAAGGTACCTGGTAGTTGAAGGGGCACTTTACTGGATTTTTGCAGCATTTTAGAACATAAGTTTTACACCCTGTGAAAGGAAGGATTCGCTACATCCTTATGAGAAGATTACTTCAGCTTTTGCTCAGTTAAAAGATAAGATACTTGGCTAAGAGACTGTAATGCTCCTTTCACAAACAAAAGATACTATTAATTAATTATTCAATCAATAAACCATTCTCTTAGTGAATAAAAATTAGGCTTAGCGTTACACTGACTTAAAAAAAAAACAAAAACTGAAAGATCAAAATTCCTTTTTTTTCTACTCATGCCCATAAAAGTCTGTTTTCTATTTTTTAATTGTTGGGGGGTTTTTGGTTACAACTCTATCAGTCTCTATGAATTATTCCAAATCTTAAACAAATTCCCTTGATTTGTTTCAGTGTGCCAGAGTTAATACCAAAGCACATTTTAAAACAAAGATACGGACTTCCCTGGGGGCGCAGTGGTTGAGAGTCCGCCTGCCGATGCAGGGGACACGGGTTCGTGCCCCGGTCCAGGAAGATCCTACATGTCGCGGAGCGGTTAGGCCCGTGAGCCATGGCCGCTGAGCCTGCGCGTCCAGAGCCTGTGCTCCGCAATGGGAGAGGCCACAACAGTGAGAGGCCCGCGTACCGCAAAAAACAAAAACACAAAGATACTTCACAAATTTGAATGTGTTCAGATAATCAATGACATTCCTATCTATAAGCATTTAGCACGCCTAAGCTAGATTAAATCTACTCAGTGAATGCTTTGTATTAAAAAATGACTAATTTCAACACGAACTAATTTTTAAGACAATAAACAGTGAATACGCATTTCACAATAATCATATCACAAACTGGGAGAGACTAATTAATAAAATGTGCCACATTTTCACAGGCCTATAGAAATCATATTTTTAATACTTTAACCCAATTTACTAAGACAAGCTTTATGCTTTAATCATGGTCATAATAGATAGAGAACAAGATCAAAGGCTGTTATTAATTTTCATTTGCAGAACTGAATCCAAATTTACCTTGTTTGAGATACTTGTGATGAACGATTTAATATCTAGATTGGTTGGACAGCTCTTCTGACAGGGGGCATCTGCACATTTCAGGCATCTAGGGAATAAAATAACTGAATTAAAGAAACTATAAAGTAAGTGAGATAATATTCTATATATTCTCTACCCTATACCCATTCAGAGTTAGTGTCTATTAAGAACAAATAAAATTGTACTATTTTTAGATACAAAAATTTTTTAAGCAATAAACATAGAGTACTTGTGTTTCACTTTTTGCACACCTCCTAAGGTGTATGAAATGGCACCACTGAGGCTAATAACTGCCCTTTCTCTTGGTGCTCCTCCTAGAGTTTAAGAAGATCAAACTTATTTAAGATACATCATTCATCCATCCATTTACTAAATCAGTCTTACTTGGATCCCTCACAACACTGATAATGCTTAGAGAATGGAGTCTTTTATGATAAAAGTTTTGTATGCCTTTTACACCACAATTATACAAACACAAAGGTAAAGTCTCTCTTTTTACCACGTGTAAATTCCTTTCTTCCTCCATTCATCCCTCCCACTTTTCCACCCACCTCTCCTCCCAGCCTTCTTCTTCCCCTGTCATCATCCCTCCCTCCCTCCCTCCCTCCTCCAATTTTCTAATGTCTTTTAACCTACGCATTATTCACATGGCAATTGGGCTTTGCAGTAGATGCCTCAATGCATAGACCAGATCTACCCCCTTTCAGACTGAAGTATTTATTCCTCCAGCTGCTGTGCCCTCACGTGAAGAGAACAGGCTGAACCAAGGTCATGCCCCCTTTCTAGCTGCTGCCAGTTTCCAATCACAGGTCAGTGAGGGGAGGTAGAGGCGCAGTCTCCTTGCCCCCACTTGGGGAATAGGTCTGCAGGGATCTACTGCAGCCTTTATTGTAGCTATGTCTGTCCAATCCTGATTCCTTCACTCGTTACAGGTGTGGATCTTCTAATAAACTTCCCACATACTAATCTCATATCAGAATCTGCTTTCTGCGGAAATGACCAGAGACATGTTCAAACTTCAGTGTTCCTAAGAACCACCTGGGAAGCTTGATAAATGTCATAATTTCCACAGAGAAGCCCCTCCTGAGTCTGAGTTACTGGTCTGGGAATCTGCATTTTGGAAAGCCCCTTTAAGGTGATTCTGATAAACATGGTTGGAGCCACACAGTGAGAATCACAGTTCTATAATTACTACCTTAGGACTGAAACCACTGGTTAGAATGGTCTTTAATTTGTACATTCATATACGTATTTGTGTATTCATTTGATAAATATTTAATGAGCCCTTGTTACATGGCAGAACCTGGGATATGAGGTTATAAAAGTGATGAACAAGACCACCATGGTCCTGCTGTCATGGAACTTGCAGTTTGGAGGAAGTTCAGACATATAAAAGGCACTTGTAGTCAGTGTGGTCAATGTGAATTTGGGTAAAAACAGCATGCTAAGGGAGCATATAAGAGGAACAGTAGTCCTGGAGGGAGAGAGTCAGGCAAAGCTTATTGGGAACAATAACACTTAAAGGGATGATTGAAGAATGAGTGGGCATTAGGGAAGCAAATGAAGGTGGGATTTGGAGTGCAGGGTCACTCAAGAAAATGACAAAGGATAAAAACAGTACGTGCCAAGGCCTGGAGAGAAAAAACATGAGAGGGTAGGTGAACTAATGGAATCTGGTATGGCATAAAGTGAAAGTGGGAGTAGTGAAAAATTAAGCTGGTGATCTGAAATTTAACATACACCATTGTCACATCTGTCAGAAGACGAGAATTCTCTGAGAATTTCACTGAGAATGAGTCCCACGTTGCTCAGTGACAAAGGTCACTAGCTGGCTCATTTTCTATCCACTTCCAAGTGTAAAGACGTTGGTTCATTTCCTTTAAGAAAACAATACCGGTCTCCTTGTCATTCTTTTATAAGTCAGAGAGTCCTCTTCATTGTCTGAACCAATTTCTCAGTACCTAATTAATATCTTGTTTTTAAATCTGATCTCTTCTCTCTGGTTTGTGCCCTTAGCCTTCTCTCTAAATTAAATTTTACACAATGAGTACCGAAGGCTTTTCATAATCAATTGTCCTCTCTGAAATGCAGTCATTAAACCTCTCCCCTATCATTTCACTAAATGCCATTGTTAGATTCACATTTATAATTTAGTTGAATTCCTATCTTCTTATACTTATGGGTTTTTTTTTTCCCTAAAACACTGTCACTGAGTTTAAAAAGAATTTCTTGGAAGTATGATCAGTAGGACAACAATCCAAAAAGAAAACAAAGCATGGTTTATTTGGTCCTTGATGTTGAAACGACGTGATACTTATATGTGTTATCTTCACATGGATAAATATGCTGTACATTAACAGTGGTTTGAAAGGATTTCCTATTATGTGGTAAAATAAAATAGCTAAAATAAAAATAGCTATAAAATAATATGCAATCTTAAATGTCTTCTGATTTCTAAAAAAGTCATTTTGACAATTTTTTAAATATCTGCCACTCCATAAGAATAAAGCAACAGAAATACTTGTTATGATAGATAAAGATATAGATAAATAGATAGAGGATTCTGGTTATCCCTAATGAAGTCACAAGCTTTCGGCTTTTCTTTTTTTTAACACGCAACTTGAATAATAAGGCAATTAAAAAATAAAGTTATAATGTCAGCAGGTATGAATGAGCCAAATTAATTCAAAGTGTATTTTTCTGTTCTTCCAGAGAAATCTTATATTCAACATAAACAGATTCACTTAACAGCACTGACAACACACGGAGTTTTAGTTGTGGTTATTAAGCCTCTTTACCAAATAATTCTCCTTTTATTATTGAGCTAGTTCACAAATAACAGCTGTTGGAAATGTCAAATGTTAATGAGGCAGGGCAATGGAAACCTGAATTGTAGCATTCTTTTTTTCTTTGGTGCCATGAATATGCCAGAATGGGCAGACTCTGATAATAATACCATCTTGCAATTCTCTAAGCGCTCTGCAGACTAAAGTGCATCAGGCTGCCATTAATCCCACTTATCACTCTGACAGCTCAGTAATTACACTACTGCTATAGCCAGGTAGTCCTAATAAAATATCAACCACTGCAGTGGAATGCATACTGGGGAGATGTTTTATTAAACTTGGGGGGGATTGATCATCAAGTGACATTAGTGTTGACCTATTTTTCTATTTGACAATAAATTATCCTTTGACCATGCCATAATAGATATTACAGAGTGCATTTACTGTACCAAATCAGAAAGGTACTGCATTACAATGATGTAGGCAAATGGTGTAAATAAAATAACAGAAATGCATGTCAGAATGTATTACCTAAATTGCTTTAAATGATTGATACCATGAAAAATCACAGACACAGTACTTAGGGGAATATGTCAACAATTATTGTAAACCACAGTCCTACATAAATTTTTCATTAGAAGTAACATTTAAATTACACTTGTTTTTATCCTCAGTCATTTAATTCCCCTTTTATGTTTCAAAGTAACTCTTTTATAGTGCAGTTTATTTTTAAATGCATTGTAAGAGGCAAAAGTTAATACAGATAAACATTTATGTAATATTTTAATCCCCAAATAATTACATTTATACTGAGTATGTTAAATTATTTTTAAAGCAATAAAAAGTCTTAATTTTTTACCAATGATGAACTTTTTTCATTTTTATATTTAATAGAGAGGATAACTACAGATTTCATTAAAAGCAAAATATACAATCTTTAATAATGTTAATCCTTCATGATTCAACATCACCATAAAAAATGTACGAAAACTTTAGTACTGCTACTTAAAGGACAAAAACTATTAAAGATATATTTATCCAGGAACTTTCTCTAGGGAAAGAGAGCTATGATTCCTCTCCCCAAATATCAGTGAGGCTGGACAGTTTGTTCTTTTTTTTTTTTTTTTGCGATACACGGGCCTCTCACTGCTGTGGCCTCTCCCGTTGCGGAGCACAGGCTCCGGACACGCAGGCTCAGCGGCCATGGCTCACGGGCCCAGCCGCTCCGTGGCATGTGGGATCTTCCCGGACTGGGGCACGAACCCATGTCCCCCGCATCGGCAAGTGGACTTTCAACCACTGCACCACCAGGGAAGCCCAGAGGCTGGCCTATTTTACTCCACAGTATGACACCAAAAAACATTATAGTGAGCAATGAACTAAAGCATTTCATTCTTCACACATCTGAGAACAGATGCCTGCTTCTTTTATTGTTAAGCATACATAGCAGTTGGAATAGTAACATATGCTTGTTGAAGAATTTTCTAATCCATGAGTTTAAATAATAATTAATTTCTTTCTCAGTTTAAAAAAATCACACAAATCTGTTTGAAAGACTTGAAAACTCACATTGCATTGTCTTTGGGTTTTTTGCTAGACTTTGGTTCAATCAAGTCAGCACTGTTTCATCAGGTTATGTATTATCTATGTTAGCTTATATAATCAAACTGGGCAAGTCAGTATTTACATTAAAAAATTTAAATATTTTCTTAATATTCATGTTGTATTTCCTCAGATCTTTGATATTCAGTACCTTTATTTGGAAAGGTCTAACTACTTCAGGTGTAGCAGTGGGTACAGGATCTAACTTCTCCACTCTATTATAACCAGTGTAAGCAAATATATAGTCTAATATCCTTCCCCAACTTGGCAACATTTCTACTGAAACTGGGCAGAATGGAGTATCAGATTGAATGGAAGGTGTGTGAGTCAAGAAATGGAGGTTAGAAGTGTCATACATATATCTGAGTTCCACAGCTTACATCACTTGCACCCAGATTCAGTCATAATAAAAGGACCCAAGAAAGCTGGTTGGCATCTTTAAAGTATGATGAGACTAATCCAATGTTCTGATGCATTAAATATACAAGAGCCATTCTCAGCTTCCAATAATTCTCTCTGCTTCTCTCAGTATTCCATTAACAGCCTTTCCTATATACTTTCTGACTCTGCTTCTCTGATTACACCACAGGTTCTTACTAGCTCAAGGGTATTTGGAACTAACTTTGAATATTCCTAATATGCATCTTGGCCCAGTTTCTACATTCCACTGGGCTGGAAAGCTATGGCAACATCATTTACAATAACTGAATTTTTTTTTTTTTTGCGATATGCCGGCCTCCCACTGCTGTGGCCTCTCCCGTCGCGGAGCACAGGCTCCAGACGCGCAGGCTCAGCGGCCATGACTCACGGGCCCATCCGCTCCGCGGCATGTGGTATCTTCCCAGACCAGGGCACGAACCCACGTCCCCTGCATCGGCAGGCGGACTCTCAACCACTGTGCCACCAGGAAAGCCCTAACTGAATTTTTTTATCCTGTGCACCATTCTGCCTTTTAACCCCACCAACGATGTTCATGTTTTAAGGCTTTTAATATTTATTTGATTTTATAGGTTAACAACAAAACAATCTTTAAGTAAAGATATTTATCCACTAGAAATTTCCATTCACATGTGGGTGCTCCAAGATAGTTCAAAAGAAGGAAAATTTAGGGCTTCCCTGGTGGTGCAGTGTTTTAGAGTCCGTCTGCCGATGCAGGGGACGTGGGTTTGTGCCCCGGTCCGGGAGGATCCCACATGCAGCAGAGCGGCTGGGCCCCTGAGCCATGGCCGCTGAGCCTGTGTTTCCGGAGCCTGTGCTCCGCAACGGGAGACGCCACAACAGTGAGAGGCCCGCGTACCGGAAAAAAAAAAAAAAAAAAAGAAGCAAAATTTAGAACAGTACACAATTCACACAATCAATGCTCAAAATATTTTGTTGGATGATCATGAATCTAGGAATATAACATAGTTAAAAACTTTTCTACAATATGTCTATAGTCTGTGTCAAAAAATTGTTTTGTCTCAAATACTAATAGCTAAAAATGTGCATTTTACACTTTTTGCATATTTTGAGTTAAATGAAGGAACTTAAAGTTAAAAATAATACTCGTTTTTGATCTTCATATATAACTGATTCTTAAAAATTAATAAGATCACTTTTATCTCCACTTCATAGATGAGAATATTGAGCCTCTGTAAATCTCCCAGAAGCATAATGAAACCAGTGGCCAAGGCAGCTGAAGGAACTACTGGAACATATTTACCATCTTACACCCATCTAGCCCATTCAGGTATGAAGACAACTCAAAATTTTAAAAGGTGATGTTTTACTGACCTCATCTCTTGACAACACTAGTGCCTCCTTCCCAGAGTAATTTGAAGACTGAGAAAAAAGCAGTTGAGAAGTCACAGCTAGAAAAAGGCTATAGTATCCTCTCTCCTAGAGTCCAATTTTAGTTTAAGAAAAAAAAAAAAAGTGGAAGGTAGTCTTAATCATCTCCTCAAGAGGCTTCTCAAGTCAAGATGAAAACATTAGAGTTTTATGATATTACACAGTTTCGAAGGCTAATTCAATTACAGCTTTAAACAGCTTTAGCTGTAGCCACTTCTATTGGAAAGATACTTTTTGAGCATAGTCTTATTTTTGAAAAAACTGTGTGTGCTACAGAAACCTCAACAGCCTAAGAAGCCATAAATTTGCATACATCTTGTCCTGCAAGCAAATAAAACACTTCCATAAGACTTTAGTACATATTACCTCCTAAAATTTTAAACAAACATACCATCCTATTTTACTACACAAAGAGAGTATCATCATGAGTATCTGAAGAATGCTGCTCTTAAACTTAGATTTTTCTCTTTCTTATGAGAGCCAATGGGACTTTAAGTTTTTGTTGTACAGAGGTGGAACAAGAAGAATGTGATGGAATCTGTATATATTACAAACTGCAAGAAGTCGTTGAAAGAAAATAAACACACATCATGCATATATGCATAAGACAGAAATAATTAGGTATGAAAAGAGAACCAAGTATGATTAAAGGAAGTGGGGTCAGTCCTTAAGGCTTTCAGAATCTACTGGGACTTTAAGATACTAGAAATAGCAGTTTTAAATAATAAGCCAAGATTTAAATACCAATACCAAAATCTAAAGAAAATAGGTTTATTTGCCAAATGTAGGTTACAGCAGTGAAGGAAGAGTGCCCCCATTTCCAATTTCTCTCTACTATAAATTTATTTGAAGAGTACAAGATCATGACTTACAAATTGAATTGTTGAAATGGAATAAAAAATGTTATTATATTGTAACTATTACAAGTAATTGGGAACTTCCCTGGTGGTCGAGGGGTTAAGACTCTGTGATCCCAACGCAGGGGGCATGGGTTCAATCCCCAGTCAGCGAACTAAAATCACACATGCCACGTGGCGCAGCCAAAAAAAAAAAAAGTAAGTATTACACATTCACAAGTTTTAAAAACATGTCAGTAACACAAAAACACTTAAGGTCAATGAATACAGAACAAATCAAAGTATTTATTAAATGTTTTTTTCTGCCAAGTAGATATCTAGGCCCTAAAACCTATGATATAATTTTATCCCTGTCATTTGCAGCTACAACAGAGGTATACTTTGATCAAGAAAACCAGAGATACTAATAGATAAAAGTCCTGCTTTATGTCCTGGAGGGATGGTCCGCTTGGCAACACTCTTAGGAAACCTTTTTTTTTTTTTTTTTTTTTTTTTTTGCGGTACACGGGCCTCTCACTGTTGTGGCCTCTCCCGTTGCGGAGCACAGGCTCCGGACGCACAGGCTCAGCGGCCATGGCTCACGGGCCCAGCCGCTCCGCGGCATGTGGGATCTTCCCGGACCGGGGCACGAACCCGTGTCCCCTGCATCGGCAGGCGGACTCTCAACCACTGCGCCACCAGGGAAGCCCAGGAAACCATTTTTTATCCACCTTAAAGATGGTGGGGATTGAGAGTATTTAAAGGGATTGAAGAAGATGGCCAAGAAGATAAAGAAGATTTATCAAGAAGATAAAGAGATTCCTCTCTCTTGCAGTAATGAGAGGGTGATAAGCCATGTAGCTGGATAGGGTTACTTGTGAGACTTGGTTATACTAAATATAGGCAGCATAAACAAGCCAGATTATACATAGCGTATAGGTATGATATATAGAGCGTGTGTGTGCACACACCCAGACTTATGTGTACACTAATATTAATTACTAAGTGCTCAAATGTGCTTGCTTGTCCAAAACCTTTAAATGTATTACCTCAGAAAGCATAGCATAGAGGTTAAGAGAACAAGCTCTGGATCTTGATTGCCCATATTTAATTCTTGACTTCACTGTACTGGTGTTAAGACTTCAGGCAAATGACCTAACCTCTCTGGGGATCAGTTTTCTCATATGCAAATGGAGGTAATAATTTGTACTTCAGAGGTTTGTTGTGAGAATGTTTAAATATTATACACTTACACCAAATAGTATGTACTTCTTTAGTTACTTAACAGGCATTCTCTATAACTCTCAAAATGCTCTGAAAAGTTATGCATTGCTTTCTCTCCTTTAATGTGAAAGGGGTCAGTGAAGAGTCACAGTATAATGTTTTACAGTTATTTATATACATTAAACGTAGTAGATATCTGACAAACATAAATATATGCTTTAAATCTTCATTTTCTCCTTATGGGATTTCAGAAGAAGGAAAAAGTATTTCTACTTCAGGAAAATCAGAGAAGCCTTCTCAAACAAAGATACTTATGCTGGAGACTGAAGAACAAGTAGGATTTTACTATGGACCAATGAGTCTACTAGAGCTTGATACTGACAGCAAGTTATGGATGCATATGTGGTTTCTCCGTATTCCACACAGCAGCTACTACACCATGTACATTTTACCTGCCCAATAATATAGGAGGAATGAACGAATAAAAGGAATGAGAGGAAAAGAAATTCTGTTGCCTAATGTAATTCATTAAAAAAAAAAAGATTATGGGTTCATCCAGGGCAGAGACTACATAACCCATCTTTGGTTCTCAGTATTACTCACAAATGTTTATGGAAAATTCCTGTCAGTGCACTTCTTCAGGAATCAAACTGCTAAAATACATGTCAATCTCATTAGTGACCCAAAGTCATTTATACAGAATCCTTTCCTCATGAGGTTTCTGGTTGTTTCTTCATGCTAATAGTATGAGGCAAACATATTCTTCTCCCAAAAATCAGTTAAATTAAAGATGATAGGTTGGGCAACTCAGTATACTGTGAAGTTTGTGCTTTTGAAAAATGGATATATCCTAACTAAAAATGTAAACTGATCTTTATTATGGATGTATAGTTGAGTAAGTAACTAACAAAAGCAATTAGCAAATATGAGGATCCATGCGATGAAAGAGGCTTTCCTTCATTCCTGCTCCACACATTATCTCCTAGTACTTCTGTATTTTCAATGCCTGTATAAGGCATATTTCTCCCTTCCCCTTTTCAACTGCTGCCACCTGGTGAGATGGTGACAAAGTATTTCTTACCCTCCAGGGTAGGGTAGCACTTTGTCCTGACAAAATATGCTATCTATGCGCAAATAAAATATTTCCTTAGGTAACTGTTTGCAAATAAGAAAATACCTATATTTTGCATACCATTTTAATTTGAATACATTTATATACATGTGACGACATACATCCGTAATAAAGATCAATTACACGTTTAGTTAGCATGTAGTCGTTTTCAAAAACCCAAGATTCACAATACATTTTATAGTCTAGCCTACCATTTTTAACTACAACAAGCCATATGTAATTATTTTTCAAACCAGTATATTGCTGCTCAGCACAACTGTGGTTCCCCTCACATTCTAGACATCTGTTACATGATGCTCAATACACTTTTGATCCTTTACAGACCTTAGGGAGAACTAGGTGACAGTACTGACAGTTTTTATTATAGCTTTCCTACTACTCAATAATCTTGTTTCACCTGGACTATTTCCCCAGTAGTGTCATAAACTCTTTGATTTATACTGAGAATCCTTCCAGGCTTCTTAGAAGGAAGAAATTATTTTTCGTAGCATGTCCATATGCTGTGCAAATTGTATTTTCAAACTTTGGAACACCTGTTGTATGTTTATCTTAACGCCAATGAAGCCCCTTTAGGAAGGGCAACCCAAAAAGGTAATTTATATTAGTCATAGATGCTCTAAAAGCAAAATTTTCAGCAAATGTCAAAACTGAAAAAGCTTTATATTTTATGACTTTTTTCAGGCAATTTCAGAAAAAATATAATAATAATAGTAATATTGACAGATCTTTGATTTCTAATAAACATGTAAAAGAGAAACAAAGTCAAACAGTTTATAAATAAAATACAAGTCCTAGATATGTGGGATATATTGATCATGAAAAAAAGAACATTTGTGTAAATATGTAAACCTACTTAAGTGCATGGAGACTAAGATTTAGGATAGATTTTACTTTTTACAATGTTATATTATTTGAATTTTTTGCAATGTGTAAATAAAACATGTAGTATAAAAAATAAAAAAAAGACTTAGATGTTGTTTGGCAACTAAAATCACATTATCTTGTGTAATTTTCATTTTGGTCATTTGAATTGACAAGGCCAAAGCCAACCCACGATGCTCCCATATCCTCTTTAAGTTTTACAGGGGGCTAGTTGAAGGTTTTAATAGGAAGACCACAATGAAGTATACTTCTGAGTAGCTGGTGGTTCACAAAGCTAACAGAACAAAGGGTCAGGTCTGGCCAAAAAAAAAAAAAAAGAGTGAGTGAGTGACAGCACAAGTGCTGGAGGGAGTCATTAATTAAGTTAAAACAACAGCTGAATAAAATACTTGGCCTTAAAATTATAAGACAGTATTTGCCAATAATAGTATTTAAATTTATCCAAATCTCAGCTATCTAAGTGCAGCAGGAATGTAGGAATACATTTATTAAAAAGCCACCATGTTCTAAATTCTGTGCCGGCGAAGGAGAGAATTTACTGAAACTTACTTGGAAGACGTCGACTCAAAAATATACTGGACTTACTTCATGTAAAAGAGATTTTTGTTCAGTTTTTTTTTTTTCTTTGTAAGTGCAACAGTGATTGCAATACTTTAGGTGCTGAAAGAACAGATTTGGAGAGCAAATGCCATATCTGAATTTTCTTCCTGTTGGAACTAGTATTCAGTTTCAAGTGTGGAGCCCACACAAATTTATCTGAAAGTTTTACTTCATAAAAATAATGTCACTCCTCCTTTTTTTAAAAGTAAAAGTTTTTAAACACACTTTAAATTAAATTTAAATATTCATTCCTTTTACTTAGTTAAATCTATGTTGATTACCCCAAGTAAAAGAAAACTGTATTCAGCACAAATTTTTTCAAGTGTTTTACACAATCCTGGTGATCTTTTTAAAAACCCGTATCCGATCATGACATTCTCCTGTGTAAAGGGAGAACTGGCATATAATGACCTTTGAACTTGGCCCCTGCCTATTGCACTCCTCCAGCTCCAGCTGCAACACCTGCCCCACTCTAGAACTCTGCAGTTCTGTGAGCAGGGCAAGTCATTTTTCAACCTCTATCTATTCCAACAGGCTCGTCCCTTGCCTGAAGAGCCGCACTTCAAACATGCTGCAGAATTCATCTCAGCTGTCTCTCATGAAGCCCCCTGGTTCTTACCATTCTGATCTCCCAGAGCACCCTGTGGATTTCTTTATCAAAGTAATTAACACATTGGACTATAACAGTTGATTTTCTGGTTTCTCTACTATTTCCTCCTCCAGTGAGAAAATGGTTGGGTCCCTTGTCTTTGTTGTTGGTCTGCTTGAAAATAGATTCATTTTAAATTAGCTGAAAAAGACAACCAGAACTTTGGGTATATGCCAGTTATTGTTTTTAATGTTTGGGAAAAATTATTTTAATAATTGACTTTCAAACTTATGTAAATAACATACACGTACGGTGAAAAATATTTATATTTGGTTTAATTTATTTAATAAATACTTGTGTAGAAGTTGCTATATGCTAGTTCTATTGTATGTGTTTTATAAATATTAACTCATTTAATCTTCATAACCACTCAGTGAGGTAGACATAAATATTAACTCACTATATCTTTATAAGAACCTGATAAAGTAGATACTGTTGTTATTCTCATTTTAAAGATAGTAAGGCACAAAATTTTCTTCTCTGATTTAGGTTTGAAATATTTTATTGCTTATTTCTGTGATCCTGGTGATTATTAAGTTAATAGACATTTCCTAAAGTCCTGGGATTCCCAATTTTCTCTTCTACTTCATTCTAAAATCATAATAGTGTATGGTGATGTCAGGGCTTGCCTCACAGGTTGTGAAAGCTGAATTCAGGACTATTATCCAGGTGTGACTTTCTCCAAAGTCCAGTCTGTAGGTATCATCATTTCATTTCTGCAGCATTTCTCATAATGATAGCCAGGAGCCCCAGAGAACTTGAGAAAGTTTCTGATATAATATAAGAAAACCATGTATGTTATAGTCATTATTATACAATATATGCCATATATGGCTGGCTTCAAATGCAATCTAACAAAATTCCTCATTTGCTTTACAAGGTACCCAGCAATAACACTTACAGATCATGTTATTCTTTACAAAGCATTTTCTTATATGTAAATTACCTACAGAAATCACTAAGATCAATCTTTTCAGTAGAAATACCAGATAGACAAAATAAAAGCAATTAGAAACATCCTACAGATACAACTATGAGTCAAAATAGATAAACTAAAAATATATTCATGACCAGCCTAAAATAATGTCACTATAATTATAACATTTGGAACATTATATATTGTGGCAAAAAAATAATTAAGACCAAAATTGTTCTGTTAAAGATGTTGTCCAGACCACTATTACTTCCCACTAGGGTTTGTGTGAAGTGACTTAGACACTATTTCAGTACTTGGGAGTTTAATGCCTAAGAGTCAATGCTGACATCGCACATGAAGAATATGCAGAAATTTCAGGAAATTAATGAATATGAGAGAAAAACAGATAAGAATATAAATGTTTAATCTGCTTAATTTAATTCATATCTTAAGGTGGACCAAGGTTTCAGGTAATAGCACTGCTTGGAAATGAACTAATGTTATGATGGTCTGATCATTATCAGAATATTTTGAAAAAATTAGCCTAGAAGCCAAAGGACACAATGTTCAGAAATAACATCTTGAACATTGTCATCAAAACTAGCTGCCTACAGCTAAATATTATTTAAACTCTAAAAACAGCAAAATAAAAAGCTATGGGCACATCATATATATTTTTGTAATACTGGAAAATTCCATTGACTACGCTTCTAGTGAAATGCATTATAATACTGACAGTGCTGTCACAGTTTGTCACAAGTACCATTAAATTTAAGAAATTTAAATGAAGAATTTGAGTGGAAGTAATAGAACTTATATATGTTTGTGGTCTATGGAATCTTAACATATCATTTCCTTCGTTTTTTCATTCATTTCCTTCCTTCCCTTTTTTCTCAATCAACAGATATCTATAGAGCACTTGTTACTTGCTGAGGATTACTGCTGCATTCTGGAGTAAACAAGATGAGAAAGCCTTGGGTTCTGCCCTCAAGAAGCTCACAGTGGAGAAGTCAGACAAATAAATACACATTCTCAAATGATGCGAAGGTGTGGCAATGGAAAGATGAGGGATGTACATACTTGCTCAATCTGTCCCCTCCTCTTTCTTAGTATAATGCTAAGGACATAATGAACAGATTTGTTTCTCTAGGATGTGTGTGTGTGTGTGTGTGTGTGTGTGTCTACGTGTGTATAGGTGTGTCCCTGTGGATAGGCCAAGTAATACAGGGCTTGAGGAAGAAAGAAAAAGTGAGGAACTGGAAGTATTTGCTACTATCTACTGAAAGTAGCATTGAGCTCTCTGCCCAATTACTTTTAGATTCACCTCAATCACAAACACATCATCTCTTTCAAATGATCTCTCTTCTTTTACCCACACACCAGCCAGTAGGTACTCATCACAACACAATACCATAAGAGACAATATAGTTTGATGGATTCTGGACTTAAATCCAGCTCTATCACTTACTAGCTTTGTGATCTTAGAAAAGTTACTTAAATACTTTGTGCCCCCAGCTTCCTCATCTAACTTGCTAACTATAGGCTAGACACCATACAACTATAGGGAGGACTGCATAAATTAATACATGTAAAACGCTTAATGTCTGCCATATAATAAATGCTCAATGATGTAAATCACCGTTGTAAATCATTACTGCCTAGGAACAATGGAGAATGCAATGGAATAAATGAGCACTGTTTTTCCACAGCTAATGGGAAGCGCAATGTTACGATGAAACTGTAAAATAATGACTACCACACAGGTTACTGTGAAAACCAAGTAAGATAATTATGAAGAAGACCAACAACAATGTTGCCTAATAAATGATGAGTAGAAAACATTTAAAAGAATATCTTCCAAGCCACTTCAAGGGAGTTTGTGGAATACAGACGTGAAGTGGTATCATACTGAATAAAAATAGAATGTGTAACCATGAGAGATTATATGAAATAAAATATGTAAGATGTGTTATGTGCATCCATAAGGTTTATAATGAAAACAGCAGCCACACCCCAAAGCCAAAAATAAACTGATCTCTACAGATACCCTACAAGCATGATGGGTCAAACTTAGAAATGGCTTGGCAATCATTACCTCATTTCTCCAAATGATCTCTTCTTTAGCTCATTATTAATAGTTTTAATGAGACTGCGTTAGTAACCAATTCTGCATTTGGGTAGTTAGTGTAGGCAAATTTATATGTTACCAATGAAAAGAGGTACTGGAGCCTAGGGTGGTGACAGTAGGCAGGGAGGCAAATGAATTTTGCTTTGTCAAGGGAAGCACCTCTGATAGAGTATAATTTTTTTGCCTCTTTTATTTCCCACATCTAGAATGGATATTTTTCCAATACATGAACACATTTCATATGATAGGACACCTAAATTTTCTACTTTAAACAGAAAGAGAAAGAAGAGAAACTTATTTTCAAAAAATATTTTTAGAGAATAATTTTTCTTATGTACTACCTTTTAATTCAAGCTGTGAAATGTCCCACCTGTTCCCTTCTTGATATTTTTTTAAGGTGAACTTTTCAGAACAATCCCACGGAGAGGAAATTGCTTTACAAGCTAGGAAGATATGAATCTGTTCTCCCAGTAGAGTGAGTGCATAAATCCTTTTTTATTGAAGAGGTGTTGGTAAAGTTCTATATATAAGACGACAGTACAGTATTGATTTTGGTAGTGCTGATACAAAAGCAATATTTTTATTTAAACATGCCATATTCTTTCCATTTTCCTGCCTTTGCTCTTACTTTTCCCTCAATATAAAATGGATGACTCCTCACTCATATTCCTCGTCTGGCAAATTCTTGGGCATCCTTCAGGATGCAGAATAGGTATCATCTCCTCTTGAGAAGGCTTCCTCAATTACCTCCTTTCCCTCCTTAAAGGTTATTCATTTACTTCATATCCCCACATTTTTCACACTATACTATAATTATTTTTTAAACTAACTATATCCCCAAATAGTTGATAGGTTTCAGGAGACATTCATTCATTCAAAAAATACTGATGGAGCATCCATTAGGAATAAGGTCATGAGAAAATAATGGCTAACAAAACAGACACAGTTCCTTTCTGTAGCTTAGGGTTAAACAAACAAACATTTCACTGAAGATGAAGAAGGATTATAATATCATAGAGAGGTGGGATCAGGGGATCAGGAAAGTCTTCCTGCCATCTCAAGGATGAGTAGGAGTTACCCCAAGCGAGGAGAGGAAGGGACAAAGGAAACGTGCAAATGCTGTGAGATGGCAGGAGGCTCAGAGGATGGAGGTTTTGAAGGAAGATGCTGGTGCCTGGAACAGGAAGTGAGCAGGAGGGTGACTAACAAGGGCTGGGAGACTTCAGATTTATTCTGGGACTTCCATCAGATAGCCATACCAGGGGCTCAAAAAATGTTTGCTGAATAAATAAATGAATAAAAATAATAATAAAAAGAAGACTATGCACTTGCTTGGTTTTTGAGGGCTTATATTATTTCTATCTTGAGAAAATTAAAATTTTTACAAGGTAATTTACTTCACATTACTATAAATAGGAATGAATATTTTTGCCTTAGTGAGACTTTCCCCTTTTCATATATTTAAAAGTAATTTAGAGCGCTATAATTCAGATTAAAATACAGTATTTATGATGCAGCTAACTTGAAAAATAGGCATCTTACATACATCTGCTTCCAGAGGAAATATTTATAATATTTACAAAGTTTCTCTGTGGATTCCAAGAAGATGAAATTGTACAACCTCTTTAGGAGAAAAATTATCATTTTCCACATAGCCTTACCAAATGAATGCCCCCAAAAGCAGCTTGGCACTAACCATTTCTTTTGTCTGCACTACTGAATTCCCATAATATACACTACCCAAGAAAAAGGAACACCTGCCCCTGACTGATCATCTCATTGTAGACATTTCCCATCATGAAGTGATTCAGTCATGAGGCAAAGACACCTAAAAATAAACTCTCAGGGGAAGACAAATTCAAGCATCTAATCCACAATTGTCCTCTGCATTGAAACAGCACTGGGCAAAGAGTGCCTTCTGGCTCCTATGCTGTTATGAACAAATTATATAACCCTAATCACATCATTTAACCTGATCAGGCCTCAGTTTTCTCATCTTAAAGGTATGGGTGTATGATGAAGTGGTCTCTAAGTGGCTTCTAACATAAAAGGGCCATGGTCTGATGTCCTCTTCACATGTTTCTCAAATGTTATGGGACTAGGAGAGTAAAATTCTTAAGAAAAAGTATAAACACCATTCAGTTTTCAGTTTGAGGAGTCAATAAAGGATCACCAAAATTTTAAAGTCTAATTTTTTTTTAATGAGAGAAATGAACATTTTAATAAATGGAACATAGTTTGAACCCAATAGTGAGACCTGTCCTAAAAATTCATTAGTGACATGGAAACGCTTATTTTAAAAGTAATGTGAAGAACATGAAAGAAACCCAACCCACAGTAATAAAAATGGTAAAATATTTGACAACCTTGATCTGGTCCAAAATGTTCAGCTACATTAAGTGATGAGGATATAGAATGTTTCCAATTCCTCCACCCTGTTATTTCTTGGCAGTCTGACTTAATTTGGGATTAAAAAGTCCTTAATAAAGGTATTTAATTCCATTTTTAAGTGTTAGGAACTGACCGCCTCTACCTACACTACAGTCTGAAGTTCCCATTAATTTCTATCTTCATCATGCCTTTTTTTTTTTTTTTTTTTTTTGCAGTATGTGGGCCTCTCACTGTTGTGTCCTCTCCTGTTGCAGAGCACAGGCTCCAGACACACAGGCTCAGTGGCCATGGCTCACGGGCCCAGCCGCTCTGCGGTATGTGGGATCCTCCCAGACCGGGGCACGAACCCGTGTCCCGTGCATTGGCAGGTGGACTCTCAACCACTGCGTCACCAGGGAAGCCCCATCATGCCATTTTAGTCTCCTGCACAGGAGAGGTCAAGCTCCTTTCTAGAAAGTGTATCAAAAGAAAACAGTTTGGGGCCAGAAAATATGGGCTTATATCCTGTCACTGCTACTTGAAGGCTGTGGGGCTTGGGTAAGCCACCTAATCTTTCTATGCCTACCTTTTCCCAACTGGAAAATGAGATAATACTTACCTTAGAATCATGAGAATTTAATAATGTACATGAAGGACTGAAGCCCAAGTAGCTATTCAAAACAGACATGGATTCACTTACACATTCTGTTTGCTGGTGTTCACACTCATCCCACCAACACCTTACCTGGAGCATGTCTCTCAGGGACTAAGTCTTTTGACCTGTATTTTGTTTACTTGCTGCCCAAGCTATAAGCCAGAATTACTGAATCCCACAGATATACACCTTTTGCTGGGTTGGTATTCAGAAATATTTCACTAACTTTCCTAAGGCCCTAAAACTCCAAAGATCTGTTGACTACTCATTAGGTCAGATTTTTTATTTCTGTCACCTTGTCTCTCTCTGTCTCTAGTCTACACTTCTTAAAATTGCTAAAATCCTGAATTTTGAGTCTTCACTGACAAATTGCCTTTTAATATTATGCTTATCTCTTCTTCGATAATCCAACAGATTTATTCATGTGGCTTCTTATAACCTCACCACTCTCTTTGATATTTCCTTTCCTTCCTAGCCATAAAGTTACATAATAGTGGAAAACAGCATTTGTCTAAATTAACATTGGTATATTTCTCTTAGAAGACAAATAAGAAACTATATTTTTGCTTAATTTTGTATATAAACCACTACATATCATTTTTTTAAAAAAAATGATATTTTGTTTTAGATGAATATTTGTAAGACACACAATTTTTATACTGTATTGCCACCTTCTATAATCTTTTATATATATGTGTATACATATATATTTGTATTAAACTCACATTCCTAAACTGAGAGGCTATTAAGAAAAGACATGACTCTAATTTGTTTCAGCAATAACATCATATTTATTTATCAGGCATTTTCTAAGTACCTACCATGTGACAAACACACACCAGGGTTTTAAAAATGAATAGAATGTGATCCATGACTTTACACAATAGCCATATTGTTGGGCAGCAAATATTTAAACACCTAATCATGGCTATATATGGTGAGATAAATTAAAAGATAGTACAAAATGCTCCAGAAGCAAAAAGAAAGCAGTGATAAGTTTATAGTGGGGAGAGTCAAGGGAAGTGTTCTTCAGAAAGTGGCTTTTAATCAATCTGGTCTTAAAGAACAATGACCATGACAGAGAGAGAATGAAAGCGGGGGGTGGGGGGGACGGTATTCGGTGGAAGAAACAGAATGAGAAAAGGCATGGAACGTAAAACTACATGGTGTGTTCCTGAAAAAGCTGTTCTATAGGAAGGTTAGAGTAAGAGGTACCTGAGAAGCAGTAGCTAGAAAAAACTGTCCAGAAATATAGTCTGGATTAGAACTAAGTTTTACTAGTCTTCTAAGAATTTTGGTTAAAATGACATTGTAAAATTTTGATTTGAAGTTCATCTTCATTTCAAATAGCCACATGACATTCTCTCTCTCTCTCTGCCTCCCCCTCTCCCTCCCTCCATATATACATATGTTAAAAGTGCAGAGGTAACCTAAAGAACAACTGAGATACCTCGATGGATAGGAAAAGAAACAAAACCACAGAGTAGCAAGCAGATTGGAAGCAACAGGTCTGATGGGCTCCAGGCCCTGAAGCAAGCATAGAGAGACTAGAATCAACTCTTTTGATACAACTGAGACCAAAAGTGCCCCATCTGAGATGGGGGACTGGAACATGACTCTCTGCTTAAAATCATGGACCTTTACCATGTAAGGGATTAGAAAAATACTGAGAGTTGTGCTAATTTGAATAAAGACTCATATAAAGCTTTATGCCAAAGAGAGACAGAAGGAAGCTAACACAGACTTGATTCTAAGACATGGGTCAAGCCACCCCTCATGTGGTTACCACAGATACAACATCAACACAATATTACTATGGGATAACTTCCAGAGCCACCAATAGAAGACATGAGATCCATATCGAGGCAACCATGGAATTATTACATGGGAAGGGAAGAAAAACACATTTCATCAAGAGAAAAACAAATAAGCACAACAATCACTCAATATACACAAACACACAAAATTTATAAAAACAGACAATGAAAAACTTACGTAAAAGACTGCCAGTAATCAGGAATTGAATTTATTACAAAGTGAAAATACAGAGTAATCTGAAAATTTCAAGATTACTATGTTTATAATCCTCATAATAAAATAAAATAATGGAGTAGAACCTGCTGTATATAGTACAGGGAAATCTACTCAGTGCTCTGTGGTGAACTAAATGGGAAGGAAATCCAAAACAGGGGGGATATATGTATACACATAGCTGATTCACTTTGCTGGTACAGCAGAAACTAACACAACATTGTAAAGCAACTATACCCCAATTAAAATAATAAAATAAAGAAATATTTTAAAAGTTCAACTGTAAAAAAAAATAGTAGTAAATACCATTCCTTAAAAACAAAAGAATAACATATGAAACAAAAACAAGCAGAAATGAAAAAGAAATGGGAGGATATTGAAAAGAACCAAATAGAAAATCAGGAAATAGGAAGTTTTGTTGTTGAAATGAAACTATAATAGATGGGACACATTCTAGACTGGATGCAGTCAGAGAGAAATTTACTCAATTGTAATATGATACTGGAGAATTCATATAACCTGCAGCACACAGCGAAAAAGATTAATATATTTATATTCTGGGATAAGGAGTTTAAACATCATTGTACAGCAGAGAGTGGGAAATTACTATTCAGAGGATTCTTTAGGAACTAATTCTGGTGTCAGTATAAAGAATGAACAACAGGTCACTGTCATATTCCTGCCAAGTCATGATGAGGTCATGAGCAAACAGGTAGTAGAAGGAATGGAAAGAGATACATTATTTCCCCCAGCTTTTCTCACTTGATTTAGTTTCCATATTTTTAAAAATTACTTAGGTCAAAACTTCTTTAGTTGTTCTCTGAATCCTCTCTTTCTTGGCCTCAGATTCTTTCTCCACAAGTATTCCTATCTTCATTATTTCCTTCCAGTCCCCCTAGCATAAAGCCTTATTACTACCTACTACCCAGAATATTATTTATTTTCAGTATGATTGGATATCTCCAATCATATTATTACATGGCATACTATTTTCTAATAACTGTCAAATGAAGTGCAGATGCTTGAAAAATGATAATAGAAATAGTACTATTTTAAAATCAAATGGATCTGGGTTCAAATCCTGTCTTTTCCACTTATTAATATGACAAGTCACAACTGTTGTGAGCCTCACCTTCTGAAGCTATACAAGGGGATTCATAGAGTTATTATCAGGACAAAAGGAGATTAAATACCTACAGTCTTGCTAAATATTTGTAATGTAGTAAGTGCTTAATAAATGTTTTTACTTCCCCATCCCCTTGAATACCCAATAAGAACAGCAGTCTCTAATATTCCTGATTAACCAAGAAAGAAAAGACCAATGCCCGCATTGTGTCTTACCTTTCTCTGTTTATGTATTTGGTTAAACTAATTTATTTACCCAGCTGTCTCCCCCTCTAGTCTGTAAAACTTTCAGAGCAGTGCCCACTTTTATTCCTCTCTGCATCACTCTATACCTAGCACAGTGCCCAGCTAATAGTAGAGGCTTAATAAATGCTAGATAAACAAATTAATGTATCTACCATCTCATTTATCTCCCACTCACTGCCCCTACATGCAACCAATGCTTTTTAAAACTGTACAGTATGATATTCTTAAATTACCTTTACAAGTCTCTCCGTCTTGTTCTTCTATCATTCCCCTCAACTTTCCTCCTCCTAGCAAAAGCACATCCAATCTACCTCTTCGACTGATTTTATTATCTCCCTCAAAACTGACCTATCACTTCTCTGAATTCCTCAATCAAGAAAGAGAAAGGATCTTAATTATCATATCCAATAATATATTCTGTTTCCTAGTCTAGTTTATCACACATAGTAGGAGCTCAAATTTGTTAAACTGACTTCAATAATCTTGCCAATTAATTAAAAGTTTTTTCATAGCAGTAGAATACATCATAAAAAGATAATGCATATTTTAAATTATTATGATTTATTAACTCGATTATTTTGATTTATGCCAGGGATCTGAAATGAGGATTTAAAATTCCAAATAGGATATTAAGATTCTCAATATTCATTCAAACATCTATTATGAATCTTATTTCTCTCTGAAAGTAAAGCTTCATACCAACCTAATTAGCATGCATTTATTGTGTGTGAAAACATCCTCAAGGATTTTACTTTTTTTTCCAATCAGGTCATAATTGCTTTTACTAATAGCTACTAAATATTTTATTAATTTAGAATTAACATAAAGATAACACTATATATAAAAAATAATAAGAAAACACTGCTGACAATCTGTTGAGGTAAGAAGGAAAGCATGAGAAAGAGGGGAGAAAAGGAGAATAGGAAACTGGAAGGAAGAGGTGATAATGTTGAGAAAAAAGGAAAAACAAAAAAATGGAATAAAAAAGGAAAAGAACTGATAAAGGGGTGAAAAAGTAACAATGAAACAAGAAGGAAGAATACAGAAAGAAAGAAGAGAAAAACAAGAAAAGAGAACAAAGCATAGAAAAAGAAAAAATGTTAGATGCATATGGTATTTATTCTATCCATATATAAAATTCTAGCATTATGAAATTAAAATATAGTATAAGATAAAATGACTCAGCTTTCCTGAGACAGCACCAGGCAGCAAGCAGGATGTTAGTTCCCCGATGAGGGATCAAACCCGCGCCCTCTGCGGTGTAAGCACAGAATCCTAACCACTGGACGGCCAGGGAATTCCTAAATCTTCTTTAAATACTTATTTTATAATGATATTCTCCTGCCACAAACATTAAAAAGACTCATCCTTTCTGAGGCTTATAAGTTTAAATCCCTTGACCTCCCTACCATTCAGTGATAGATTTAAATGTTCTCCAACATTCAACTTTCACTCTGATGAGGTTCTTTGCTGTTTTTTTTAAGCATTAATATATGACACTGTCATAAACTTGTGGGAGTTCTTTATAGAGTTTGTGGGAAGGAAATGCTTTTGCAGATTATGTTTCATTGCTTGAATATTTAACATACGACAGAAAAATGTCTGAAGAAATTTTTTCTTTAATACATTTTTATGGGCCGTGGCTACAGGCAGGCTATTGGACCACCTCAAGGTCACTACACTCAACAGCCATTACACTAAGGTAGGACATCTAAGAAATTCAGGTGCAAGCTCATAGGACACAGAATCAGCCGTAGAACACAAGCACCTGTGGCAGGTAATACTTATGTAACTGTGGCAGGTATACTTATGTATACCACTCAAGAATTTCCAAATTCCATCTCTAGTCAAAAACTCACACCTCACAGGTGGGCTTACAACATAAGCAGGAGAGTAGCTGGTAGCCTTACTCTTGTTTTCATTTTTTTCTTCTTTAACATCTTTATTGGAGTATAATTGCTTTACATTGTTGTGTTAGTTTCTGCTGTATAACAAAGTGAATCAGCTATACGTATACATATATTCCTATATCCCCTCCCTCTTGCATCTCCCTCCCACCCTCCTTATCCCACCCCTCTAGGTGGTCACAAAGCATGAGCTGATCTCCCTGTGCTATGCGGCTGCTTCCCCCTAGCTATATATTTTACATTTGGTAGTGTATATATGTCCATGCCACTCTCTCACTTCGTCCCAGCTTACCTTTCCCCCTCCCCATGTCCTCAAGTCCATTCTCTACATCTGCGTCTTTATTCCTGTCCTGCCCCTAGGTTCTTCAGAACCTTTTCTTTCTTTAGATTCCACATATACGTGTTAGAATACAGTATTTGTTTTTCTCTTTCTGACTTACTTCACTCAGTATGACACAGTATGACACACTCTAGGTCCATCCACCTCACTAGAAATAATCCAATTTTGTTTCTTTTTATGGCTGAGTAATATTCCATTGTATATATGTGCCAAATTTTCTTTATCCATTCATCTGTCAATGGACACTTAGGTTGCTTCCCTGTCCTGGCTATTGTAAATAGAGCTACCATGAACATTGAGGTATATATGTCTTTTTGAATTGTGGTTTTCGCAGGGTATATGCCCAGTAGTGGGATTGCTAGGTTGTATAATAGTTCTATTTTGAGTTTTCTAAGGAACCTCAATACTGTTCTCCAGAGTGGCTGTATCAATGCCCATTCCTACCAACAGTGCAAGAGGGTTCCCTTTTCTCCACACCCTCTCCAGCATTTGTTATTTGAAGGTTTTTTGATTATGGCCATTCTGACGGGTGTGAGGTGATGCCTCATTGCAGTTTTCATTTGCATTTCTCTAATGATTAGTGATGTTGAGAATTCTTTCATGTGTTTGATGGCAATCTGTATATCTTCTTTGAATAAATATCTGTTTAGGTCTTCTGCCCACTATTGGATTGGGTTGTTTGGTTTTTTGATATTGAGCTGCATGAGCTGCTTGCATATTTTGGAGATTAATTCTTTGTCAGTTGCTTCATTTGCAAATATTTTCTCCCATTCTGAGGGTGGTCTTTTCATCTTATTTATGGTTTCCTTTGCCATGCAAAAGTTTTTAAGTTCCATTCAGTCCCATTTGTTTATTTTTGTTTTTATTTCCATTTCTCTAGGAGGGTCAAAAGGATCTTGCTATGATTTATGTCATAGAGTGTTCTACCTATGTATTTCTCTAAGAGTTTTACAGTGTCTGGCCTTACACTTAGGTCTCTAATCCATTTTGAGTTTATTTTTATGTATGGTGTTAGGGAGTCTTCTAATTTCATTTTTTCCATATAGCTGTCCAGTTTTCCCAGCACCACTTATTGAAGAGGCTGTCTTTTCTCCATTGTATATTCTTGCCTCCTTTATCAAAGATAGGCTGACCATATGTGCATGGGTTTATCTCTGGGCTTTCTATGCTGTTCCACTAATCTATACTTCTTTTTTTGTGCCAGTACCATACTGTCTTGATTACTGTAGCTTTGTAGTATAGTCTGCAGTCAGGGAGCCTGATTCCTCCAGCTCCGCTTTTCTTTCTCCAGATTGCTTTGGCTATTCGGAAACTTTCATGTTTCCATACAATTTGTAAATTTTTTTGTTCTAGTTCTGTGAAAAATGCCATTGGTAGTTTGATAGGGATTGCACTGAATCTGTAGATTGCTTTGGGTAGTATAGTCATTTTCACAATGTTGATTCTTCCAATCCAAGAACATGGTATATCTCTCCATCTATTTGTATCATCTTTAATTTCTTTCATCAGTGTCTTATAATTTTCTGCATACAGGTCTTTTGTCTCCTTAGGTAGGTTTATTCCTAGTTATTTTATTCTTTTCATTGCAATGGTAAATGGGAGTGTTTCCTTAATTTCTCTTTCAGATTTTTCATCATTAGTGTATAGGAATGCAAGAGATTTCTGTGCATTAATTTTGTATCTTGCTACTTTACGAAAATCATTGATTAGCTCTAGTAGTTTTCTGGTAGCATCTTTAGGATTCTCTATGTATAGAATCATGTCATCTGCAAACAGTGACAGTTTTACTTCTTTTCCAATTTGGATTCCTTTTTGCTTTTCCATCTCTGATTGCTGTGGCTAAAACTTCCAACCTATGTTGAATAATAGTGTTGAGAATGGGCAACCTTGTCTTGCTCCTGATCTTAGTGGAAATGGTTTCAGTTTTTCACCACTGAGAACAATGTGGTTGTGGGTTTGTCATATATGGCCTTTATTACATTGGGGTAACTTCCCTCTATGACTACTTTCTGGAGAGTTTTTTTAATAAATGGGAGTTGAATTTTGTCGAAAGCTTTTTCTGTATCTATTGAGATTATTGTATCGTTTTTATCCTTCAATTAGTTAATATGTGTATCACATAGATTGATTTGCGTATATTGGAGAATCCTTGCATTCCTGGGATAAACCTCACTTGATCATGGTGTATGATTCTTTTAATGTGCTGCTGGATTCTGTTTGCTAATATTTTCTTGAGGATTTTTGCATCTATGTTCATCAGTGATATTGGCTTGTAGTATTCTTTCTTTGTGGCATCTTTGTCTGGTTTTGGTATCAGGGTGATGGTGGCCTCACAGAATGAGTTTGGGAGCATTGCTCCCTCTGCTATATTTTGAAAGAGTTTGAGAAGGATAGGTGTTACTTCTTCTCTAAATGTTTGCGAGAATTCACCTATGAAGCCATCTGGTCCTGGGCTTTTGTTTGTTGGAAGATTTTTAATCACAGTTTCAATTTCAGTGTTTGTGATTGGGCTGTTTATATTTTCTATTTCTTCCTGATTCAGTCTCAGAAGGTTGTGCTTTACTACAAATATGTCCATTTCATCCAGGTTGTCCATTTTATTGGCATATAGTTGCCAATAGTAGTAATCTTTCATGATCCTTTGTATTTCTGCAGTGTCAGTTGTTACTTCTTTTTCATTTATAATTCTGTTGATATGAGTCTTCTTCCTTTTTTTCTTGATGAGTCTGGCTAATGGTTTATCAATTTTATTTATCTTCTCAAAGAACCAGCTTTTAGTTTCATTGATCTTTGCTATCGTTTCCTTCATTTATTTTCATTTATTTCTGATCTGATCTTTATGATTTTTTTCCTTCTGCTAACTTTGGGGGGTTTTTTTTCTTCTTTCTCTAATTGCTTTAGGTGTAAGGGTAGGTTGTTTATTTGAGATTTTTCCTGTTTCTTGAGGTAGGATTATATTGCTACAAACTTCCCACTTAGAACTTCTTTGCTGCATCCCATAGGTTTTGGGCCGTCGTGATTTCATTGTCATTTGTTTCTAGGTATTTTTTGATTTCCTCTTTGATTTCTTCAGTGATCTCTTGGTTATTTAGTAGCATTGTTTAGCCTCCATGTCTTTGTATATTTTTTTTTTGTATTTTTTAGTTTTTTTCCTGTAATTGTTATCTAGTCTCATAGCGTTGTGGTTGGAAAACATACTTGATATGATTTTTATTTTCTTAAATTTACCAAGGCTTGATTTGTGACCCAAGATATGATCTGTCCTAGAGAATGTTCCATGAGCACTTGATAAGAAAGTGTATTGTGTTATTTTTTGATGGAATGTCCTTAAATATCAATTAAGCCCATCTTGTTTAATGTAGCATTTAAAGCTTGTGCTTCGTTATTTATTTTCATTTTGGCTGATCTGTCCATTGGTGAAACTGGGGTGTTAAAGTCCCCTACAATTATTGTGTTACTGTCGATTTCCCTTTTTATAACTGTTAGCATTTGCCTTATGTGTTGAGGTGCTCCTATGTTGGGTGCATACATATTCAGAATTGCTATATCTTCTTCTTGGATTGATCAGTTGACCATCATGTAGTGTCCTTCTTTGTCTCTTGTAATAGTGTTTATTTTAAAGTCTATTTTGTCTGATATGAGAATTGCTACTCCAGCTTTCTTTTGATCTCCATTTGCATGGAATAGCTTTTTCCATCCCCTCACTTTCAGTCTGTATGTGTCCCTAGATCTGAAGTGGGTCTCTTGTAGACAGCATATATACAGCTCTGGTTTTTGTATCCATTCAGCCAGTCTATGTCTTTTGGTTCGAGCATTTAATCCATTTACATTTAAGGTAATTATTGATATGTATGTTCCTATTACCATTTTCTTAATTGTTTTGTGTTTGTTATTGTATGTCTTTTCCTTCTCTTGTGTTTCCTGCCTGGAGAAGATCCTTTAGCATTTGTTGTAAAGCTGGTTTGGTTATACTGAATTCTCTTAGCTTTTGCTTGTCTGTAAAGGTTTTAATTTCTCCGTCAAATGTGAATTAGATCCTTGCTGGGCAGAGTAATCTTGGTGGTAGGTTTTTCCCTTTCATCACTTTAAACAGGTACTGCCACTCCCTTCTGGCTTGCAGAGTTTCTGCTGAAAGATCAGCTGTTAACTTTATGGGGATTCGCTTGTATGTTATTTGTTGCTTTTTCCTTGCTGTTTTTAATATTTTTTCGTTGTATTTAATTTTTGATATTTTGATTTAATATGTGTCTTGGTGTGTTTCTCCTGGATTTATCCTGTATGGGACTCTCTGCACTTCCTGGACTTGACTATATCCTTTCCCATATCTGGGGAGTTTTCAACTATAATCTCTTCAAATATTTTCTCAGTCCCCTTCTTTTTCTCTTCTTCTGGGACCCTTATAATTCTAATATTGGTGCATTTTATGTTGTCCCAGAGGTCTCTGAGACTGTCCTCAATTCTCTTCATTCTTTTTACTTTATTCGGCTCTGCAGTAGTTATTTCCACTATTTTATCTTCCAGGTCACTTATCTGTTCTTCTGCCTCAGGTATTCTGCTATTGATTCCTCCTAGAGAATTTTTAAATTCATTTATTGTGTTGTTCATCATTGTTTGTTTGCTCTTTAGTTCTTCTAGGTCTTTGTTAAACGTTTCTTGTATTTTCTCCATTGTATTTCCAATATTTTGGATCATCTTTACTATCATTACTCTGAATTCTTTTCCAGGTAGACTGCCCATTTCCTCTTCATTTGTTTGGTCTGGTTAGTTTTCACCTTGTTCCTTCACCTGCTGCGTATTTCTCTGTCTTCTCTTTTTGCTTAACTTACTGTGTTTTGGGTCTCCTTTTTGCAGGCTGCATGTTTGTAGTTCCCGTTGTTTTTGGTGTCTGCCCCCAGTGGGTTAGGTTGGTTCCATGGGTTGTGTAGGCTTCCTGGTGGAGGGGACTGGTGCCTGTGTTCTGGTGGATGATGCTGGCTCTTGTCTTTCTGGTGGGCAGCACCACATCCAGTGGTGTGTTTTCGCTTGTCTGTGAACTCCATATGATTTTAGGCAGCCTCTGTGCTAATGGGTGTGGTTGTGTTCCTGTCTTGCTAGTTGTTTGGCATGGGGTGTCCAGTACTGGAACTTGCTGGTCGTTCGGTGGAGCTGGGTCTTAGCATTGAGATGGAGATCTCTGGAAGAGCTCTCGCCAAGTGATATTAGGTGGGGTCAGGAGGTCTCTGGTGGTCTAATGTCCTGACCTAGGCTTTCTCACCTCAGAGGCTCAGGCCTGACACCTGGTCGGAGCACCAAGACCCTGTTAGCCACACTGCCAGCCCGCAGTCCCCAGGAGGGTCGTGGCTTCAGTCAGTGGGACCTCTCCAGATCCGGCAGCAGAGTGAGGCTGCCATGCCCTGGGGCTCAAGGGCAGCTCGGTGATGGCAGAGGAGCGGGACCTCAAGCCAGGAGTTCCAGCTCTGCCCAAATGCGGGCTCCGTTCTGGTAGCCTTACTCTTGAGGACATACTAACAACTCCTGCAAAAACTGGCCAATCAATCAAAGCTAATGCCAATCTATTGGACTCTCCATCCAACCCATAGTCTGGTAAGCAGTAATATATGCACATTGTTCAAACCAGTGAGCTGGGGGTGGTTTTTTATGTGACAATAGCTAATTGATAGGAAAACTGTACCTAGAAGTTCAGTACTATCATTAAAAAAACCTAAAATATGTGGCACTGGCTCTACAATGAGGAGGTAGTCAGAGGTGGAAAATTCTTACAAAAGATAGAAAAATGGCAAGAGAATTATTAGTAAAGGCTGGGAAGGTGCTGGAATTATTAGGGATGCTGGAAAAATAATGGTGACTTGTGTTTTGTAGCAGCAAATGTAACACTGTGCCCTGTAGTAAATCTAAAGCAAGATATTATAATATACCTAATGAATTTATGGATCTTGGCAAGATGATTTTTCAGGTGATATATTCAGAATGTCAGTTGGTCTTACTACATTTAAGGTATATTAATAAAGGTGAACCAAGAAGGTACTTGTCCATTTGCAAGTCAATTTTAGAGGGAATATAGTGAAGCTGAGGGTAGCTAAGTTTGAAAATAAAATTTTTCTCATCTGTAGTCTTCCCAGCTGGCAAAAGATTTTCAAAGTGAGATGAGGCCCAAAGAGTACAATGAAATCAAGGCTTAGGTTGTAACGCCCTTTGCTAAGATCTCTAAAAGAATTAAGTCGTGTTCAGTGGTGAGAGAAAAGATGAGGACGAGGACATGGGCTTCTAGAAATCTTTAAGGTGTGGTCTCACAGACACCAAATCAAAAAAAAAAAAAAATAGCAATAAAAAAGTGTATAAAGAGAAGCATTTCTGGAAAACGATTGTGGTTTGGCTTTTGTGGTGAAGAGTAAACTATACCAGACATAGAGAAAGCCCACAAAATTTTATAGTAAGTTTCATAGGTAAAAGAGCCACCAACCTTTAATAAAAGCGATTTAAATTGTTCAAATTGCAAAACATCTTCTGGGCCTCTAACTTTCTATGAGAGGAATAAGCCTAAGAAAACTACTCTGGTCCCAAAATGGACCTGAGAAGTATTTCTTCAGAAGTAGCCGAGAAAAGTAACAGATTAGGAAGGACATCACAAAGAGCAGAGCAAAAATCTGAGAAGGGGCCATGGGGAACAATGAACTGGAAACTTACTCCCAAGGGGAAGAGTCAGGACCTAATCAAGGAACATTTCCTATTTTTGGAGTTGAGGAACTTGATAATATTTTTCCAGCATGGTTTCAGAATTACTGTGGACCAGTGACTGTTTGGTGCCTCTCATTTTCCCCCCTTTTGAAGCTGCATCTGAGGAATCACATCAGAACTTTATGTAGTTTATGAGACCCTGTAATTAACATGATACTAGAACTGGACAAGATTTCTGATGGTGCTGAGTTGGAAGTGAGGAAATTTTGCTTTTGGGAGAGACATGTGTAACTGATGCAAGAAGTGGTCTATAATAGAGTGGTAGAAAAATGGACCAGTTTCTTCACCCCTTCCCATATCTACACCCTTCGCAATGTGACTTTGCAGCTCCTTTCATCAAGGGGTAGATCTATTTCCCAAATCCTTGAATACAAGCTGATGCTGTGAACTGCCTTGGCCAAGAGAATGTGGCAAATCGTGTGCCAGTTCTGAAGCTAGGCCTCAAGAGATCTTTCATGCTTATGCCCCCTCTCCTGGAGCTCTGCCATTCCTGTGTGAACAACTCCTATCTAGCCTGATGTAGCTAGTACATGAGTGACCACAGGGAGGAGAGTCCAGTTGTAAAAGCCAAGGCTACCCGGACCTCCCAATAGGCCACCAACCTCAAACATGTGAAAGAGTTTAGTCAAGATCAGCAAAGCTATCTGCAAAACTTAGCCCTGACGGGGTGTGTAAGTATACTCATGTACAATAATAAATACTATTGTTTTAAGCTTCTGAGTTTGGGGATTGCTTGTTATGCAGCAATAGCTAATTGATACATGCAATGATCCTCTAAAAATCTCAAATGCAGACTAAATAACATCCAAATTTTTAACAACATCTAGAATTAATTTCAACAGTCCTCTCTTTAAATAGGGCCAGAACCAGATGGTCATTTTAGGTTCTTTCATCTTATGACTTTGTTCTTTCTGCCTATGCACAAAAGAGAGGCTGAGATTTGACAAAGTTAAGAGAAAACACACTATTACAATATCTACTTTTTACTTAAATGTTTCCATGAATAAATTTATAATGGCTCAATTTAAGAAGGAGATGACCCAGAAAAAGAGCAATCAGTTCCTCTGAAGTTCTAGGAATCTGAGGATTCTCTCAAATATGTACGTATATCCCTTCCTAATTATGGAAATTATTGAGCAAGCATCTTCCTATATCTAAAAGTTCTAGATTTTGTAATGCCAGGAGACACATAATCTACAGTTTTCTAAAAAGTACTGTGTGCATATTTGTGTATTAAACATAATAATTTTAAAATTCACTGTAATCAGGCTACAGTCCTGGGAAGCAGAAAATGTACTTTTACCCTGAGTGTGCTCTTATCAGCATTTATTTCTATGTTAGCTGATTCTAAATACTCTTTTTTATGCAAGCAAGCATTGCCAAACATCATTCTATAGGCAAGAATTTCCCACAAATCATAGATTGACAGTGAAAGAAATTCACTCATCCTTTTTATTGGCATTTTAGAAGACATTAAGATCTGTGATAATGTAAAAATTTCAAGTATCCTTTCACATTCTAAATTTAGTCATTTTCTTTGCAGTTTAGCAGTTAAGCAGTTATTTCACGTGTGAAAATGGAAATATTTCAATTACAAAAGCTAAATTCCTACTACAAGAGGGATAAATGTTCAACATTTTTTGCTGTAAGTAAAACTACTTTTTATGCCTGTAGGACTCCCAAAATCACAACTATTTATTTCAAAATGCATCTTTTCCTAGTAAGGAAAAGTACATATCAGTCTACCACTTATTGAAGGTTAAATGAGAGCTGTTTCAAATTTAGCCAAATTTCACAAAATACAAGCTATTTTATCAAGATATGATAAATATTTGTCATATAGTAATAAAAGAAATAAGAAAATTATATTTATAATATTAACTATATCACATAATCCCCCCAGATAAAAAATAAAGATCATTAGATTTTAAAAATGAAAACTCTATTCAGTTTTTCATATAAAATTGCCAAAAAATATCCTTTACTAGGTTATAACTTATAAGATGACTTTCTATAGCCATTCATCTTTCTATTGACAGAATGTCCCAGATTCTTACAAATTAGGTAGAAATTGCCGGTCTTGCCTTGATTTCCACTTACTAGCACTATTCTGCAGGAAGGAAAAGGATTTTTTGGAAGAAATGAAGTACTCTGGTATAACAATTTTCATGCTCAAAGAATACAAGAGCTGGATACAATTATACAAATTTTTCTAAAGCAATAGAACATCAAGTTTCAACCAATTCATCATGGGTTTTTTACCTTTAAAAAACTCCTCAATTTTTTACCAACATTCTTCAAGCATAAGAATAATCTCCATCATACATTCGAGTTATAAAACAACATTTAACATACCAGGTTGGAAAACATTTGTCATTGAGTAATGATGTGTTCATTTTGAACAATTATGAGACTGTGACTGTTAAATCATTACATTTTTAGATTAAAAAAAATTTTAACACTGTCAAAGTGTGGGACAAGATCTCAAGACTACCCTCAATATATTTTGAGAAAAACATCTCGAAGTCAAATGTGAACTTAATTTAGAAATATTTCTTAGTTGTTAAAATATAGATGCACATATTTTCAAACTTCTGCCACAAATTAGCTGCTCATTCCACATTGGATAATAACTTTAAAATATTCAAACATTATTTTTCTCCATAACTTATAAAGAACACAGTGTCTGGGGAAATAAAACAGAAAATAGGAGACATTAGGAAGAAGTTATCATCCTTCCACTTTAAACCTTCCATTTTGAGTGGGAGTGGAGGTTGAGAAAAATAAAGGAATAAATCAGTAAGCAAATTAATCAGCAATATGATTTTAGCTGCTGATAAATGCTTTGAAACAAACAAAACACACACACACAAAAAAGCAATTGACTAACAGGAGCAAGGATCATTTAGATTAGGTAGTTGGGGTTTCCCTTAAGACACAATATTTGAAGTAAGTCCAAACGATATTAAAAAACCAGCTATCGGAAGACCCGGAAGGAAGAGTGTTTTGGCAGGAGGCTCTGTAAATGCAAAGTATCACTGCTCATTAACATGTTCATGCTGCACTTCCATAACTAAACTGCAGTTGCCTGAGTTCAGAGATTACGTTACCCTAGTTGCTTTATGTGAACATTATTATCAGTATAACTCTACATTTCCAACAGTTGATTAATAAAAGTCTATTAGTTAATGAAAATAAATGTTTTTGTAGCACTATGATGTATGAGTGTGTATATTGCTTTTAGCTATTAGAAAAGATAAAATGTCATTATTTAAGCTATGTAAATAAGGAAATGACTGATATATTTAATAAACTATTCAAGAACAAAACTTTTTCAAAAGTTTTTTAAAACTTTTGCATGCATTTTTTCTATGAGTACCAACATTTTCCAAATTAGAACATATAAAAATACATATTTGCATAATTAATGTTGTGAATGAAAAAATACCCACTGGAATAAAAAGCACCCCTATTTTCATTACAGCATTATTTACAACAGGCAAAACATGGAAGCAACCGAAGTGTCCACTGATAGATGAATGGATAAAGAAGATGTGGTATATATATACTCAATGGCATACTGCTCAGCCATAAAAAATAATGAAATCTTGCCATTTGAGACAACACAGATGCATCTAAAGTGTATTATGCTAAGTGAAAGAAGTCAGACAGAGAAAGACAAATATTGTACGACCTCACATGTGGAATATAAAACACAAAACAAATGAACAAACTAAACAAAACAGAAACAGACCCATAGATACAGAGAACAAACTGGTGGTCACCCGAGGGGAGGGAGGTGGGGGGTTGCTGAAATAGGTGAAAGGGATTAAGGGGTACCAACTTCCAGCTATAAAATATATGTCACAGGAATGTAAAATGTATCATAAAGAATACAATCAATAATACTGTAATAATTTTGTATGGTGATAGATGGTTACTACACTTACAGTGATGATCATTTCATAATGTATTTAAATGTAGAATCACTATGTTGCACACCTGAAATTAACATGATATTATATGGCAACTATAGTTCAATTTTCAGAAAAAGATAATTGTGACTAACACCTGACATGAGAACATACTATTTTGAGTAACTAGAAAACACACTACATTTTCATGACAGCTTTTTATTTTTATAAATTTATTTATTTATTTTTGGCTGAGTTGGGTCTCCACTGCTGCGCGTGGGCTTTCTCCAGTTGCAGCAAGCAAGGGCTACACTTCGTTGCCGTGTGCAGACTTCTCATTGTGGTGGTTTCTCTTGTTGCGGACCACAGGCCCAGCTGCTCTGTGGCATGTGGGATCTTCCCGGACCAGGGCTCGAACCCGCATCCCCTGAACTCGCAGGCGGATTCCTAACCACTACACTACCAGGGAAGCCCCATGACAGCTTTTTGACATAGGCTCTGTCTAGGATGACTGGATAATATAACAGTCATTTCTATATTATTAAACTGGGAAAATTCATAATACTCTTGTAAATAAATCTTTATAAGTGTTAGATCAAGCACAGGAAATAACATGAAATATATTAGATATGATATCCAAAATCTCAGTGTAACCATTTATTTACTGCAAAAGTCTCATTCATATATTCTATTTCTTACATTTATTTATTACCTCCTTAATACATCTTAAAACATTAAAATCTAAAATATAAATATATATGGGCACACACATATACATCTGTACATATAGGATATATTTGTTTGTGTGTATGTAGATAAAATAAACCATAACACTATAAATTGGCAATTGTGAAAAACAAATGGCCATCCATTTGAGATATTTTAAAATGTTTAAGCTTAATTTTATCAAAAAACTTACAGTTAAATCAAAATGTAATTTTTCCCACATCAGATTGGCAAGTATTAAAAAGTATCCACTGTTGGAAAGTAAATGGGAAACAGACACATTAAAAATCCATCAGTGGTTATCAACTTTAAAGAGCTATTTGACATTTATATTAAAAAAAATACTCCTGCCCTGCCTCAGGTGGGGCAATAACTAGTAATTTTTCTGCATCTGTGGGGAGATCTCCTTCCTCATTCCTAATATTCTGAATTTATGTTTCATAGCATTTATTTTTATCCATTTGGTATGGTCTATCTAAATAAATGATTTATCTTTTCAAAGAACCAGCTTTTAGACTGAGTTATCAGTTTTTCATTTTTTATTTGATATCTTCATTAATTTTTACTGATTTGCCTACTGCTATCACATTTCTCACTACTATTGAGCTTCTATCAAGCATCCTAATTTTAATAGTTTTCTCATTATAAATAGTGCAGTGTTAATTAGTACATAACATTTTTCCTTTTCTTTTTTTTTGTCTCCCCAATGTTTTACAAGGCACATATTCTACTTTGAATTTTTCTAGTTGCTCTCTTGGTGTTTTATTTAATAGCATAAGTGAACCAATTTTTCTCCTGGTCAGTTAAAAGTAAAATTGTATATTTTTGACTTCTTTAATTTCCCTAGTCCATAATTACCCATTCTTCATTATTACAGTCTGGGGTCTTACATGCAAATTATCATCATTATATTGACATGTTTTCATTATAACCTATTCTTTCAAGAATATTTGTCTTTTACATTCACTTGTACCCAAGATATTTTAAACTCCAATTCTTGATTTCTCAATTTTTTTCATTCACTTGGAAAACATTTTCCAGTAATGTTCCCTAATAGGTTAAACGGTATATATTCTGAACACTTGAAAGTTTAAGAACATCTTTCTGTCACTACCATAGATAAACATCTTGGTTTTTCATAAAATTATTAAACACAATATATTTTTTCCTTAAAATTCTATAGATAGAATTTCTTCACTGTCTTTTGACATATGGAATTGAAAATAAGATGTGTGAAGCCGACTGATATTTCCCCCTCTTATAATCTGTTTCTTTGGCCTAGATATTGATAGAACTTTTCTTAATTATTGCAGTACAATAATTTGACAGTAACAAAAAGAAAAAGAAATTACTGCAAGGTAAATAAAATATTCTTCTATTATGCCTCTGATTATTGTCTCATTTCCACATTTTTGCTTTCTCTTTGGGGCACATCTATTTCTGCCCCCCTACTCTCTATTCCCTTACTCTGCTCTTTTTTATTCAAAGTATTTATCATTCCTAACATATTATATATTTCTATGTCTCCATGTCTATAATTCTTCATCCCTCCACAGGATGTCAGCTCTGTGAGAGCAGGTACAATATTTACTCTGTTCATTGCTGTATCCCTAGAGAATTGACTGAGATTTAGTATGCCTAGAATGTAGCTAGAATATAAACGTTTTGAGTGAATCACTGAAATCATATATATTGGGCCATCATTTTATCCTTAATATAATTGATTGTCTCATGTTACACATTATAATTTTCATCTGCATTATTAAGAACTGCTCAAATTTCTTCTTTTTATCACAGATTTTATTTTATATTTTTAGCCCTAGTTCTACTTATTACTGTCTCCAATGTGGGATTTTTCTTTTTTTAGATTCTTAGCAGTTCTGTCTTACCTCTCTCCCTTATCCTATCTCTTCCTGTATTCTGCTCTTTTTTCATAGAAGTCATGCCTTCATGACTGTGTTGAGGTCCTAAAATTCTTCCAAGGTGCGTGCACGGCTATGTACTTTTTTTTTTTTTTTTTTTTTTTTGCGGTACGCAGGCCTCTCACTGTTGTGGCCTCTCCCGTTGCGGAGCACAGGCTCCGGACGCGCAGGCTCAGCGGCCATGGCTCACGGGTCCAGCCGCTCCGCGGCATGTGGGATCTTCCCGGACCGGGGCACAAACCCGTGTCCCCTGCATCAGCAGGCGGACTCAAACACTGCGCCACCAGGGAAGCCCCCTGTACTTATCTTTAAACAAAAGATAATGGGTAACAGTTACAGGCATTGCTACCAGAGTTCATCTGCTTCACATGACCAAGTCCTGTGACTATCTTGGGACTACCTTTCAAAGAAGATCCTATGACTTGATTAGTCTTGAAGACTTCCTATCCAGTTTCTCTAGGACTTTCAAGATCTGCCTATATGTAGAAAGAGGAAGGAGGCATGGTGGAGACAGGAGCGAGAGTCTAGAGCAATGAAGTATCCTCCTCCCTCAGTCTCAGGCAGTCTTTATGATATAAATTTCAGGCACAATAAAAATAAGAAATCTGGCCAAAGTTTTCTTAGGAGAATTCCTTCTGATGTATATGTAGTATGTAATTCTTCAAGACTATTAAATTGTCCATCAGACTTAGTTGTCACTGTTTTTGTAAGGTTTGACATTTTTAGTGTATCTCCTTCAGAGTTCATAAAGGCTGGAAAAGGCTACATTTTAATTTTAATTAAAGTAGTATTTAAGTTTTCTGACAGATATTATATACTTCTAATGAAATTATCTTAAATACACATGAAGTTTGGATACTATTTACCATGATTAAACTACTAACTACAATTAATAATTATTTATTTATATGTCTTTCTTCCTTTTCTTCCCTGGGTAGTCATTATTTGCCACCTACCAGCTGGTAGTGAAAATCCATAATGATTCATTTTTAACCCAGATTATTTAAAATATTAATATTTTAAAATTTATATATGCCAGGCTTTTTCATATTATGTATGTCTGATTTTTCACTTGCGATATAGAAAAAATGACTTTGTAATGAAAATGACTTTCCCTTTGCTTATGAGCAACTATAAATCTGTTTCTTGGAAACAGTGTCAAAGATACTCCAGACACCCAAGCCCACATTAATTTCTCCTTACTGCACATTCACTCACTAACATGCAATTCAGTGCTTACTTATTTACAAATTCATAGTATGAAATGTTCTTAAGATAGAAGTGCCAGAAGGGACCTTACAGATTATCAAGTTCAATTTACAAATGAGAGAACAGAACCACAGAGACATATTCAAGATTACAAAGCTAGCTAATGGCAGAACTGAGGCCGTAACACAGGTCTTACCATTTCTTTTCCAGTTTTATTTTTCTAGCCAGATGGGAAGGTATTTAAGGACAGAGATCATGTCCTCTATGTCCTAGTAACCTCTTTCATAATATGGGTAATAAGTGAAAAATGTTGAAGTGCTGATAAATGAGGGATGACAAGCAACACATGCTTTTGTTTTTCTGTTGCTGTTCTAGCTTGACTGCATGGTTAAGTAACAATTATGTACCATATCATAATAATGTGACAACTAAATGTGATAAACCTCAAATGTGTTCTCCAAGTAAGGTCACATCAGAAAATACTTAGAAATAAAAAAATATTTTCTTTGGTTGTAATAATAATTAACAAAATATCTCAAAGTTTAGTAAGCACATCAATAACATCATCTCATTTAATCTTTCAATGGCCTTATTTAGTAAACATTATTATTATCTCCAAATTACTAATAAGAAGAAAAATCTCAGAGACAAAGTAACTGGCTCAACGTCTCAAAGCTAATGAATAGGAAGGCAGGAAATTAAACTTAGTCCATTTCATTAAGAAGCTTAAATTCTTTCTATCACTTCTCCACACACGAATGCTGTTTATTAAACCATGTCCAAAAACTCCTGTATTCAATACCACCAAAATGAAAATTATAATTATTACTCTCAACATTCAAAATTACTATAACCTAAGATATATTTCTTAAAATGTGTAAACTTAGTTATCACTTCTCACTAAAACATGTCAATGATTATAATAGGAAATATTTCACTGTTACGTCATTGTATATAGGCATAGGGTGAAGGGAAAGGTTTCCCTTTATGCAGCAGTGAATACATAAACCTATTTAACAAATTGGAGTTAGCAACGGTAAAACTCAAAAGAGTAGTATCTTTGATAATTTTCCACATATTCCCTAAGAAATAGCTGCTCAATTTTCCTAAAAAAAAAAAAAAAAAAAAAAAAAAACCAAAAAAATCCTTAGGTACAGTGAATTTTTATGTACAGCACAACAATGGTTAAGGAACCACTTGGTGCAACAAGCTCTCTTTCTATACTGATGGTTATCATTGAAACACACTGCCACCTTATGACAATTCTTTTTATATCTTAATTTTCAGAAAACTCTGTTTTAAAAATAAACTCTTGCCAGGAATATGACCATGAAGTACAGAAATTATCTAAAATTTAAAATAAACAAATAAAATAAAATCCCTAGCTCTACTGAAAACAGACTGAGAGAAAAATGCTATATTTAAAATAATATTTTTAGATTTTGAATAACACAATGATTTTGATGACATGATGTAAGCATTTTTAAATTCAAGAGACCAGGATATAACTGATTGCATGCTAGCAATGGACTTAAATTTTGAGTCTACTTTCCAATTATAGTTTGAGAAGTTATATCCAAAGCTTTAGTCCCTTATTGTATCTATCATACTGCATACACACACCCAAAAGATATAAAAATTGCAATGGTTCTGTTTGGAAGTATAGGGTAAAGAGACACTAAAATTAAGAAAGATGGTATACCTGAATAAAGTCTTTATTATGTGAAATTTATAGTAAAGCAAAATAAGTATTATTACTACTACAAATTAAAGTACTGATTTGCATAGAATCCTCTTTTTGTTTCCACAGTAGAAATTTCTATTGTACCAGAAAATGTGAAGCTTTTATCCAGCAGCTGGCTTATTTTTCTCTATGGATCCAGTGATTCATGTCTGTATTGGGTTTTGTTTCCTTTTTTGCATTAGCTCCTAAGGTACTTATAGATGAATTTATGGTTCATATTTATTAAGTATATAAGAAGTCACTGTATGCATTTTGTACTCTACTATCACTCCTGGCTACACCTTATTTTTCTGCCTTATTTTTACTTTGGCCTGATAGTACCATTTACTTTCATTTTTATGTATATACTTGGTACTGTGGAATGAGTATGGATTTTGGAAGCTGAACAACCAGAACCAGCTCTAACTTTTACTAGCTGCAGGATCCTGATAAATTACTCCATCTCCAGGGTAAACTATAGATTTGTCATTCATAAATCAGGGTTAAAATACCTTCTTTGCACACAGTTGTCGTAATGATTAGACAATGATTAGAGATACTTAATGTCTATTGAGTGCTTGATATGTAATGGTTACTTATATAACTTAATTTCTACATTTTTATTTCAATAAAGCATCTGAAATCAAGTTGTATTTTATAATTGCAATTAATACAGTAGTATTCTTTCAAAAAAGATGTTTTTAAATCAGTGATATCTGAGAATCTAGGAAAAACAGTATTAACTTATTGTGCTGTATTTTTATAATCACCCTCATGCTCTTTTTGAACTAAACAGAATTATTAACAAAAATATTTCAGCGAAATGCTCAGTTGAAGTTAAATTATGAATGAAGGATAAACAAATGAAGGATGTAATAAAGATTCTGGTATTATAGTTTTAAGGGAAAAAGTTGACGGTTCACTAAAGTTTTCTATTTTTGTTTAAAATTTATGAGCAAAGGAACAAAACTTTAAAAAAGAATTTGTGCTCAATAACACATTGCTTAGTTTAGTTACTGACTTGCTGTTTGCCCAAAGTTTTCATCAAGAGAGTTCTTACATGTGGATACCAGTGGAGACATCTGTAAAAGTTAGTGCCACGTTAACTCTTCTAGGCATCGCGGCACCTGGTGACGCCACAGGGAAGAAATCATGGATACTTCTTGAACATACTGCAACAGCTGTCAACTCAGAAGGAGGTATATTCTAAGTTCTACCAAGCAAGTAGTATTCTACAAAACCTCATTCTATTCCTTCTTTTAACTGAAAAGAAGCCAGATGGAAACATGCAACTTGTCAAATGGCAAATAAAGAATTCATATACATCGTATTGCATGGGTCTCTTTATGTTCAGCTTTAAATACTTGGTCGCTCAATTCTCAGAATAATTTCACTGACATTTTAAAAGAAAAATAAAGATACCAGATGCTTTTCCAGGTAAAGAAAACACCACATCTCTAAGAGAACACAATAAATGTAAAGACAACGGCAATATGATTGTATCTTTAACATAATATCAGAATGAAGAAATGAGACATCATTCTAGAAGGTTAATAATGTCCAGAATGACTGTGACTATTGCATGACTAGCCATCTCTCACAACAGTTAATGGTGCAATCTGCTTGGAGCACACAGCCACAGAAAACCAGAAAACAAGCATTTTTATTCATGATATAGCAATCCTAGCTGTGCTGCTAGGGCTAAACCTCCACCTGTATCTCCATTGCAGACTTTTATTTCCATCCATTATATGAAATTACCATAATAATTCTAAATATACTGTGGCCAGATTTAATCGTTAATGTATACAAAGATCAAAAACTAGTAATTTTGTGATATATTATTGCTACCAAAAATTACTTACGATTTTAAGATAAGATGCTTTTCACAAAATTGGACATGTAATTATTCAATATTTAGAGTTCAAGCTTCACTATTTCTGAGGTGCCACTGGGAATGTGTTAATTTGTCCATCCATTCTCTTATGGCCGCATAAAAACATTAGTTGAGTACCTACCATATAACATACACCATGCATTTTTATTTACACGGAGCCATTCCTTAAACATCACTAAACATTTCTTTTATAGCTGAAGTGTAGTTTAGGGCAGGAGAAATACCCTACAAAATCTGAAAGAGAATGATTTGTATCAAGAATCTGAATCACATCGTAAATGGTCTCCATTGGGTATGATGTCTTAATGATGGTGTGATAGAGATCACTGAATCCCCACGAGCATTCATAAATTTCTCACTAAACTAAATTGTAGTATAAATAATTTCCTAAAAGCTTCTTAATGACACAAATTGTTTGCTTCTCTTCTACATAAAGCCTAAGAATTATATAAATGATTGTAGCAAGTCAACTCTCATTTTTCGATACCAGTAATAACACATCTTAATGTGGTTAAACAACAATAAGCAGTATTTTATTAACAATATTATCCACTTTTCAAATGCTTAAAATTTTACGGTATTTAAATACAACAACCACATCATTCATGAGAAACAGACATCTTTACACCCAGCACTACAGATGAGAAAGCTGAGCCTCACAAAGGTTCAGAGAGCTACCTAAGATCACACAGAAAGTAAGAATACTGGGGTTTTGACTAACTGATTCATGTTTGTGTCCAGCCCATGTCTCATTCCAGTCCTTTATCCCTTGATAAAGCTTTTAGGCACAAAAGTTAAATACTAGAATGTACTCTTCAGTATACATTGTAAAGGAAACTTTAAGGGACAGAAAGATGGCACTTAAGATGTTGAGGCAGGAAAGCCAGCCACTATTTTCCACTTTCTCTCTTCCTTATCCTCTCCCGCTAATAGATGCACAATTAAATCACTGCAAACAAAGAACTTCTATGTAGGAGGTGTAGTTCATACTGCCCAGTTTCTGTGAGTTACATAACTCACTGTAGGAGATATACTCATAACTACTACTTCTACAATCCTCACTTCTTTGCAAGTCGTTTTACCTCACCTTTCTTTTCACACCATCATCCCATTTCCTTTTGTGGCACCAGATAGCTGCTGTGGTTAACAATATAAACGATGACAGTCACTGCAGCCTTGCTTGGCACATGCTCTATGGAAGGTCCTCATCCTAGTAGCTACCTCTTTCCCAGAAAATGGAAGCCTACCACAGAGAGCTCTTGATTATCTGCAGGTAAAACATCTGCATTGGGAATTACCCATTTGCTCCAGACACTGCCGTGCACACACTTTTCTTCCCACCCTACCAAGCTGCATTCCAATTTCATTCAGTTGCCTATTTACATTTAAAACTTCCAACAAAAGCACAGAAAGTGAAAGTGGTGAAAAGGCAAGGGGGTAGGTGGGGAAGGCCCACTCAGAAAAAGGCCATAGAATCATACTACTATTGTATATATACCCACTCTAGCATTAACAGGATTAGTCAACTAAGTGCCTTAAGTCATTTATAAAGAGTAAACTATTTTCCTTGCCTACATTTGAAAAACAGAATAAATGACTAAACTCCTTTTCTGCATTTGTCTGTATGAATCAAGCCTTAGAATATATTCCCTGAATATCAGCTGGTAGTACCATCAGGGTGTTGCTATGGTTCTTTGTGACTCAAAAATATAAAATGTGAATCAACATAATGAAGGTACAATCCTAGAGAAATGTGCAGTGATGTGACAGGCACTCAAGAATTCTTGGAGAGTGGGGGAGCGGTGGGTAAGGGAGAAGCACAAAATGTTAACATTTATAGTTCCTGTGTTACCTATCTCTCAAACATTCTGTTCCTAGTTCTTATAGAATCAAGACTATGGAACATAAAAACAGAATAGAAAACTTTGATCTTGACAAAATAATTTCTGAATAATTATGACTATAAGTGATTGGCCTCTTCTACAATATTAAGAACTCCATGGCTCAGTTTTATGTAGATATGTGTTGATCATCTTATTTTAAAAAATCTTTCTTATTTAAAAAAAATATTTTGATACGAGTGGACTCGGACCATAGGAAATAAAATGTACTTTCATTCTTAGGTTGAAGGTGAAGGGGTTGTTACCCCAGGAATGATGTTCTTACTTTCAGGCAAGAATAAGAAGGCATCATTTCTTGGGGATCATAAAGCTGGAGATAGAACCTCATGACAACTTGTTCAATGGAAGGCCATACCTCCCTTAAGATCAGTACTTTATCCTAAATCCCAGACTTGTCCCCAAATCAGTAATAGGAAACATCAGCTTTTCCACACAATCCCTCATACTTCTAATAAAATCATGCTTCCCATGGCAACAGATGATATCTCAGGAGAGGCAAGTTCAGAGTAGAAACAATACACATAATTGTGGTTTAACGAGCAGGACTGATACTACACTGACCTTATTATCCTCTTACATTTTTTGTTAGGGGTAGTAGTAATAGTTTACAAGAACATGAGTCACGTTATGGTATAACCAATCCGATGCGAAATATTTGATCTCATTTGAATTTCTATCCCCAAGAGACAGAAAAGTGTTCAATATAGAAGGAATAGTAAATAAAAGCAAAACTAAGGACATCTCAATTCCCAGTGATCATTATCTCTCCAAGCAGTAGTGTTTCCTTAGGCATGAGCCATGCTTTTCCTTTTCCTTTTTTTTCAAATTACTCTTACAGTGAAAATAAAACCAATTTTTCAGCTTTTCATAACAACATTTGAAAGTATAGGTATCTATTCAGTAACCTAGTCTCCCTGGCAAAAAGCTCTAGGGATATATGAAGAAGCTCTTTAGAGGAAAAGGACATACAGAACAAGGGAATACACTTAAGTCTCTAAGTGTATTAAGGAAAATGTAAATATATACAATTTTACAAGACTAAACCATTGTCTTCAAGAAATGGAGCACACAATGTATTCGGGGGCGGGGGAGGTTCTCATTTAATACAATAGGCTATGAATCAACCAGATTATATATTTCCTCTTACTCATAAGGGCACTAGGGAAGCACTGTTTCTCACAGATGGTTTATATTAAAAAACACAGCCACTCTCTTTGCTCCCCTTTCAGAATACTCTCTAACTACTTCTATGAAAAACATGCGAGGGATTCATATTACCTGACTAAGCTGACAGATGTTATCCAAAGTGACATTGTTATGAGACTGTGATTTTGACAGTCATCTATATCAACTTCTTCTTAATGTCTCATTTTTCACAGGGTTAAGTACACAGGAACAAAGGTAGACAATACATTAAAAAGTGTGTCCAGAGGAATTTTAACACCAACAGAAGCTGGGAAAGTAATTCCTGTGTTGCTAACTTTTGTGTCGGGAAATAATGTAGAATTATGGTGTACATGGAGCTCTAACTTTAGTAAACACAATGACATTTGTTAGATTTTTGTTGTGTAATAAGAATTAGATTTACATCTTGCTATTTAATAAAATCATTAAAAGAGAATATAACTCAGACTTTGTAGAAGGGAAAAAAATACAGCAGAAAAATTAAAATATACTTGCCTTTCCAACAAGCTTCAAACACCATGAAGTCCATTAAACATTTAATTTAATTAATATGCCTATTTCCTTGGTGATAACATTTACTGTTATAACATTTACCATATTTTAATATGCTTTACTGAATATGAGAAAGATCAAATATCTATCTTTTGAAGTATGTACCAGAGATATAACACACATTTCCTCTACTAGTATCATATGAAGCAGCTTGGGCCATTGTTTTATGCTATGCATATTATTCATTTTGAATATATATTTAGAGTAGTATTTTCCAAGTGGAAGAAGATAACTACTCACACGCATTTGTGATTCAAAGCTTTCATTTAGGCAATGACGCCCACCCATCAATAGTCTTTCATGCCATATGTTTTTATAGCAGTTCTCTAAACACAAAGGGAACCTAAATATTCAGTGAGTTTCAAGTACATCAGACACCTCTGTGTTTATTAATAGATCTTTATGTGAGTTGAAAGAGAAAGATGACCTTTCCTTATAGGTCACTGCCTCCTGACTGAAATAATGAAATAATGTGTGCCCAGTTTGGCCTTTAAATCTTAGGTCAACGATATGCCTCAGCCACATTAAAAAAAAAAAAAAAAGGCTCAGCATTTCTCCAAAAATACTCAAGACAACCTCATAGAAGATGAATGGCATTTAAATCTTATTACTCGGAAAAGAACAAAGGTAATTTTTTTAAAAAAGCATTCCCTTCTCTTTTTATAGCATGTTTATTAGTAACCATTATTTTACCAATCCTATCAAATATGATGGTTGGTGCCAAAAAAAATTTAATGATATTTCTAAGGAAATCCATGCCTTCTCCAAACATAAAAATGAAAAAAAAAAAATAGGGTGATATGTAAAAATATTAAAATTTGTGACGTGTGATTAGCCTTCATTTCTACACAAAAGATATCACCCTTGCAAATATATTTTTATAAAGCAGAAAGATAAAATGTGTCCAGTCCACTCTGAATTACTGTAATGTTCTCATTTAAAACCACCATCTGTCAGAGATAATCTTATTTTATACCAAGGGAACATCCATTAAATATTCATCCTCCTCATCCTGGAAATACGCTCATACAAGATTAGGGCCCTACCTGAGGAGATATGAATATTAGTCATTTTATTAGCTCGTCGCTGAATGAACCTTAGAATAGACACCTGAGAAGTTTACACCTAAAGAGTATCATTCTTTTTAGGCTGAAGAGTGTGATTTCTGAGGGCTGCTATTAATTTACACATTCTGAGGCCAATGAGTTAATTTATACTATCTTGGCAACGAGCAGTTATCACCTATTTTGTTTGATTTTAAAATAGCAGAAATTTGCAAAGGTAAAGTTTGTTAAAATACAGCATATACCTGCAAGAATTTGGGTGGAAATAAAAAGCTAATGTTGGCATAACTGCTGAGGGGGAAAATTGGGTATATCGTTCTCTTTTTGCATGGACGTTCCTAACTTCTAGACTACTTAATCACAGCTTCATAATTTATGCTTTATTTCCCCGGCTTTGGGGACAAAAATACACAGGTCACTGTGAACTAAGAGCAGTCCTTAAAATATTCATGCCGCCTTCTATTCTTCATACAATAGTAATGAGAAAATTGAACATTTTGTTCAATTACAGAAAAAACTACTAAAAATTTCAAGTTATATATGCAGACAAATCATATGTAAATTCAAGAAGAAAATAAAGCCTCCCCTCTCATTTCACAGATTTCCCAGGAGGATACTTCACATAAGCAGTAAAAATATTTGAAAGCATAACTTAGTAAGTCATAACTGCATCTATAACTAAAGTGAAATGGAAAAAGTGAGACCTTCATCCTAAACAGTGAAATAGATCATAATGACACTTTGGAAAGAAAGAAGTTTCAAGATGCTATATCACAACTGCTGGCTTACATTGTCAACCTGCATTTCTAGTCTTCATTTAGAATAGTGGCAGTCTTTCATGGCAAGGTTCCCCTGCTATTCTGTAATACATGAAAAAGAAGAAAGAGGTCTATTTACAAGATTCAACTTACCCGTAGGCAGAGAAGTAGCAAACACTTTAAAGAACGATTCTTGGCAAAGACTAGAAGTCTAAGATACAAAATTCAAACTAATGATCCTTCTGCAATTTTTATGATGTCCTTTACTTTAAAAAAAAAAGCTAAACTCTGAACAAACAGAAGTTCAATTGAGTAAAACTATGGTAAGAAACGTACTTTTAAAAATAGAGCTAATGACTCTCAAAATGTTCTTTTCTGAAAATAGAAGATATTTATACATTAAGTGCTAAAATATAAGTGTGCATGAACATTGATATTATCATTATCAATACCTCTGCACAGAGTTCACTTTGACATTGACTGTTTTTGGTCACCTACTGCACACATTTGAAAGACAAAGTTTAATAAGTCTTCCCCTAGGGAAAATTATACCACAGTGGGGAAATATGCATGAAAAGGTTTAAATAATCATTGCAGTACAATGTAACAAGTACTTTATTATAATATGTGATAGATTTTCTTCAACAATCCCTCCCATCCTTGTATGTGCATGCCACTTCTCCCTTTAAGAGATGGGATCTTCCCTCTTGAATGTAGACTACATTTGTGACTCCCAGTGACCAATAAAATGGTGGCAGAAGTGCCACTGAACCAGTTCTGAAACAAGGCTTTAAGGGGCTCAGCAGCTTTCACTTTTGCTCTCTTAGAATCTAACCGCAATGCTATGTGATGCTAGTTTAGCCTATTGGAGGATGAGAGGCCATGTGGGAGAGCCATGTGAGTGAGACCATTCTAGTATTCCAGCGCCAACTGAGGTCCCACAGGACTGCAACCATACAAGTGAGCCCACATAAGAACAGCAGAACTATCCAGCTGAGTCCAGCCAAAGGAATTATAAGAAACAGTAAACTGTTGTTTTAGGCTACTAAGTTTTGGGGTGGTTTGTTATGTAACAATGGATAAATGATACAAAATAAGGAAAAAATAATCATGGCATTCATAGACCTATAGAATCTAATCTAATTTCCCCAAGAATAACCAGCTAGTAAAGGACAAAAAACCAATTCCCCTGAATTTCCACCCAAGATGCAAGTATAGTGCAAAGGCAAAAATACAAGCTCTATTCTCAAGTTGAACATAAAATCCTGTGGCTGAATATGAATCCCATTAACCAATATAAAAGATGACCTACATTGGTGGGACACATTAGTATCCTCACTCAATAATAAATTCACAGTGATCCAGAATCTGGCAAAGATTCATGTAACAGCCCCAATTTAAAATATTACAAATAATTTGCTAACTATTCAGTATTAAAATTTTGAAAGTGATATCCACATATTATATTTCAGAAACAAATATAACAGGACCATATAAGCTGAGCCTCCTTCAAAAATGCTTTATATGAGATATCGTTTAATGATAAGGCTTCTGACTGTACTGGGAGCATCAGTCATTGAACGGCATCTCTTTCTTTTCTAAAACTGAATGATAAGCTATTACTCACATACTTACTATTGATCACTAGGATACAAAAACCTGTGTGGTAAATTCTAGTAGTTTAATTTCTGGGAAAATAGTTTGTGAACATGAATTTTAGGTTTTTCTTCCCAGAAAATAAATCATATTTTTTATTATAGATGTTAAGCAAAATTTTAAATAGCCCCATTTCTTTTCTTCTGCTTTTCTCTCACCTCCCACACTTCTTTCTCAGCCCATGGGATCTCATGCTGGCCTGAGTTCCTTTTGCTATTTCACAATTTTCTCAATTCCTCAGAAGAGCAATATTTGAATAACAAAATTAAGTATAACATAAATATGTCTTTTTAGATACATCTCCCAAAGGACTCCATGTCCCCAAATCACTCAACTCTTTTCCCCAAAGCAACACGTTCAGTCTCTGAATACAGCTGGTATCAGCTAGTTATTAGCAAGAAAGCTTCAACACATGGCTAATAAAAATACCTCTTTAAATCTCTGATAGACTTAGAGATGGATGCTTTGAAAAATCAAGGAGGGCGGCCTTCAATAGTGCAAGGGAGAGAATCAAGTTAAAGAGCAGAGAATCACACCGGCAGTACCTGAGGATGTGTGCAAGAGGGAAGGTGCGCCTTTGGAGAAGGGAGAGGTTACTAAGGATCCACATTAACAGGAAGTTGGGATGTGTGTTGTAAATCCTTCACTCACCTCCCTCAGAAAATTTTCAGTAATTTATCCACTGCTTACTAACAATTTCTAAGAAAGAACTCTTTCTGTTGATGGAGAAAAGTGATAAATTCTGTCTCAAAGTTACACTCTGGGCTCAAAACAGATACTACTCGTAGACCCAAGCGACTTCAGGATTATGCTCCTTTTAAACAGAAAAGGTGTTGCTGGAAGAGGCCACTCTTCTTGCACAAGAGGGAGAGCAATGATATTAGCATTTTAGTCTCTAGAAGTTCTTTCTTACACATATTGAAAAGGATGGTACGACGCCTGGAGGGATTCCGCATCAGGACCCAGGAGAGAACAGATTTTCTACAGAATCTATGCATTTCAAACAGAAGTACCATGTTTCCATGGAGGGCACAGAATATTCTGCAACAATGTGATTTATATGGTTCTCTTACTTTTTTGACATTTGTTTCAGAGCAATTGCCTGAATACATTCTTTTTTTTTTTTTTGGCAAAATGTGGATAATAACATATGTTGAAAAAGTAAAAAACAGTGTGATTATTTTCTATGTTCACCTATCATTTGAATATTATTTGTTACTCTCTTTACATCTCTTCTTTACCCTTCTTTACAAATCTTCAAAATATTAGGTTTATGTATGATCATTTATATTGGAAAAAGTAGAATTACTACAGAGGACATTCTGTTGAGTTCAAAATATTCAATTAGGAAAAAACATCGATACATCATTTACTCACATTTATAGTCATTAAAGATTATCTACAAGTATCACACGGTAAATGTCCCTCTTTGCTTTAGTATAAACTGCAATCAAAAGGTTTCCAATTATCTATTAAATTATCATAATATGTTTTATAAATAGATAAGCTACTCTATTGAGCTTACAACTTCTTTATTAATGTTTATACATTCAGTCAGGAAATAGGCAGTTGGTTCATCCGAAGTGTCTAAATAAGAGTTATATATATATTATAAATAAATACCCAATATGACAGGTCAGTTATACCCAGTTTCTTAAGAGGCATCATTCACATTTTGTAAGGAACAACTCTTTTTTGTACCGGGGATGTCTGAGATCTGTGATGCACTCTTATTAGATGCCAAAGCACCCACCCATCATTGTGACAACAACCAAAAATGCCTCCCCACGTTTTCAAATGCCCGCCGAGGGGTAATAACACCTACTGCCCCAGTTAAGAATTACTAGATTCACTTTATAGTTCAGGAGGGAATAAAAATCTTTTACAAAACTGAAACCAATGAAACCTCTACTTAACTTGGAAACCATAGTACTCTGCTTTTGCAACTGTAGCATTAGCAGTACTGTAACAAGTTTTATGGTCTAGTGTGTATTTATAGTATAGCTGTGCTAAACATTTTTGAAGGAGTGAGAAATTTGCATTTGTGATAATGCAGAAAGCTTACAGGGAAACTATGCTTAAGTCTAGTAACTGTATCATGGTCTGCTCATGAATCAGTTGGCCCCAGGTACATTTCTTTTTACTATTTTAAAATCCCCTTTCTTTGAGAAAAAGAATATTTAAATGTTATACTAAACTAATTCATTCCAATCAGTATCCCACATTTGTGGACAACACGAAAACAAATATTTTATAGACTTGTCTAAAACTATTCTGACCACTGAAATTTGTCCAGTTAAATATTCAGCTACATCAATATTTTATTAGACCTTTCTTTTTTTGTTAAATTGTGGGGGAAGACGAGGAAATAGGAATATAGAAAAGGAGTTAGTAATGGGAAAAGAGAAAAAAACAAAATCTTCTTGATTCTTAATTGCTCTAGGAAGCACAGTGTTCATAATATTTTGGGTTTAAGAAACTGATTTCAAAAAATTATAAGTATTTTTAAAATGAGGGAATAAATTGATGTTTCTAATAGCTCTCAAAGAGAACCTTCTTCTGCTAACACTTTTATGCAGTCATAATGCAGTATAAAGATACTTCAACTAATAATTGTTCATTGTAGGCCCATTAAATACAAAGAAGGACTATACTATCAGAAGTCCTTAATCAGGGGTACCTTCCTGACACCAATTTAGTCATAGGACTTTGCCCATCTCCCAGAGTAAAAAAGAGAAAGATACTGCTACTGACTCTTCAGTCTGCAGCTGGCCTTTCTTGTGCTAAATACTTTTTATATTTTTTTTTCTTAGTTCCACAGCATTTCAGCAGCAGCATCTCCATTTTACCAAAGATGAAGCTAAGCCTCAAATATGTCACACCACACATAAGTGTCATTAAAATAATATATGAAAACTGATGATTAATAAGATAACCAGAAAACTCAGTTAAAGTCATGCTCCTTTATGTAAGTTATCAGTCTTGGGTAATTTCAAAATGGGTAGCAGAAAAATATAGGAGAGAAAATAGTTTCTATTTGTACTTTCCTATCCTCTCTAAAAAGAGATTCAGCAACTGGAGGCAGCTTACTACATATTCATCATAATTCATTCACTCATTCAACAAATGTATCTACCTACAACAAATATGATCATATTATTTTATTCCATCATTTATCAATTTTTTTAAATGCTAGGGATAGTAATTTCAAGTGTTGGAATAATAAATAACTGTGCAATCAACTATTGAACATTTAGTGAAAAATATTAACTGTTAAGTCATATGTGAGTCCTTCTAATAGAATACATAAAATATATTGAAAAGCAAACTAAAGTAGAATGGAGAATAGTATACATTACAGCAAATAATCAGAACAAATATTCCTACATAAATTTGACTTTATATACTTTTACCTTTATCTTAACAATTTCACTTTTTGACATAGCAAATAAAATTTTGCATTCATCACTGCAGTTTTTTTTAAACAATGAACACAGTATACACACTTCTATGCATAAGAGTGCTTAACTTTTAATATATGTATATGCTCAATAAAGATAGTATAAAATAGAAATCTCATTCTCTGAGGAAGTTATTTATTAAAAATAACTGTTATAGGGCTTCCCTGGTGGCGCAGTGGTTGAGAGTCCGCCTGCCGATGCAGGGGACACGGGTTCGTGCCCCGCCCGGTCTGGGAAGATCCCACATGCCGCGGAGCGGCTGGGCCCGTGAGCCATGGCCGCTGAGCCTGTGTGTCCGGAGCCTGTGCTCCCTCAACGGGAGAGGCCACAACAGTGAGAGGCCCGCATACCGCAAAAAAAAACAAACAAAAACAAAAACAAACAAAAAAAAACTGTTATAATAATGATTACATGTCTCATTTTGTTGTACCAAGATATAATGAAATACTACTTATTATTCTAATAAAATGCAATAAAAATGATTTTTCCCTGTGTTACTGTTGTGATTTTAAGGTCTCCCTATAAATCTCCTACTAACAAAAACAGTACTTCATCAATCAATGCCCCCATTAAAGACACATCAATGATGGTGACATCTTAAAGCTTTTATTGTTCTGTACAGTTTAAAATTCACTTTCTCTTTTAATCTACATATCAATTCTGTTAGGTAGATATTATTATTATCCCCCATTTTACAGACATAAATATTGACACTTAAGGAAGTTTTTTTTTTTTTATTGTGTCAAATTACACAGCTAATTAAGGAAGTTAGGTAACATTCATTTTTCTTCAGGGCTTTTAATCACATTAAATGGATTCCTCTATTCAACATATGGAATTAGTTTTCTATGAAAATAATACTGTAATTTCTCATTCCACACTAATCACAAATTTAAAATATCCTCTCAATACACCAGGAAAATCTATGTTTTAGTACTTATATAGTAAACATCCTAATTATGGATGTGACTCACATAAATAAGTTTTCACCCCACTTCACTGTAACTCTTTCTTAATGCCAGTATAAAAATTACTGTTTATTATTACTTGTGAAAAAAGACATCAGGGAGATTCTGAACCAACAAAGGAAGAAAATACACGAAGGGAAGGAAAAAGAGAGATAAGGAGGGAGAGACAGAGAAACAGAGAGAAGAGAGAACAAACATCCAGCAGTAGTGATATGAATTATTTTTTTAGTTATCACAAAAGTAATAATTACACTGTAACTCCATGGGAACAATGGTAATTTCACAGTAGCTCACGTTACTGTTATCATCCTATATCCTGAGAACTGTGAAATTAATTTGTGGCACTACTGTAAGTGTTGGCCATAAGCTGTTCCCTTGGTAACAGTATTATGCTACCATAGAGAAGGAATATTTGGCAGCAAAATGGACAGCAGCAAGCTGGTAATACATGGGAAAGCTTCTATCTAAATACACATAGCATAGCAATCACCTTTGGAGAAACTACATGGCTTTCCAAAAGAGTTCCCTCTGTTCACTGTCCAGTATCTGTTGACTATAGTTAGTTCAAATGAATAGCAGGTAATGATCAAATTACCAGTTCATATTTAGTTAACAGGGCCTTCTTATCTTTAAAAAATTGCAAGGAGAAAGTACAAAAATGTATTACATTTATCTTGCTCTCTTGTCTCTTTCCTCCCCTGAAATTATTACATGCCATTAGAAGCCATACCAACGTATACACATACACACAAACATACACAGTTCAATGAAAAGCATGCATGCAGCTGATAGCTAGGCAACCCTTAGGTATACTAGGCATATTTTTAAAACTATTTTGCTTAAGGATATTCATTTAAGAAGGAGGATCTTTTACATCTGCAGTCTACTACCTTCAAAGTCACAGAAGGAAAAGTTGAACATGTGGCCAAAAGTCTAGTAGCTTACATTTCTACTTTTTCTTTTTCAACATAAAATATTGAAGAGAGTATACACTAAAGTGGAAGAGCATAACTGTGTGATACCACAAGAAATTCTGAATTAGAGATGTGCATTTTAAAAGCCATACACCCCAAGCTTTGGATGGCTTAACAACCCAGAGGCAAAGGGCAGATTCTCCAGCTCGCCTCTTCTTTCATAACACTAAGCAGGCTGAATACCACTCCAGGACAGCAACAAATTGGCTGCGCACACTGTTTAGATTAGCTAACATTTATGTGTCTGTGCTAAACTAAGCATCATGAGACTGGCACTGTTTTGTCATTTTTCAGATAGAAAATTCAGATATGAATTCTTCAGAGTTCAGTAAGTCTATTTTAAAATCTATTTTTGCTTTTGATATGATCAAACTGTACCTAGAGATATAACTGCATCTTAATATTTATGATAAGCTTTTGCTGAGTAATATTTTCCGTATATATGCAACGCAAGGTCAATAGTTACTAGAAAGTCCTTTGTTTGGCGTATAAAAGATTCCTGTCAGCCTAACTTCAGGGACTATTAGGTTCTGACAAGTTCTGCAGAAAAGTTAAATCACAGACAGAAATGTATTAAGCTTAGTTGGCTCCTACACACCAATCTTTTTTTTCCCCAAAGTACCTGGCACAGAGTAGGTTTACAATATTTGTTGAATAACTGAATAAATATTCTCAAAATCCTATTTGGCTATATTCCCCATAATGACATTGTCCTAACCTACATTTAGAGTCATCTCCTCTGACGTCTATTTCTCCAGAGTTATTCTCCTAATTTAGATCTCTGGATATTCTCTCTGTAATATCTTGGAAAAGATCAATGAGAATAGGAATTATTGGATATTATTTTATTTTATTTTATTTTATTTTTATAAGAACTAACCACACATACGCTAACCACAAACTAAGCTAATAAACCATGGTTTAACAGAATTCTCCATAATAACCCAATAAATAGTGAAATAGTTTTTGCTATTATGAAGTTACCACCTATTCAGTGTATGACCACGGGCAAGTTTCCTGACCCACTTGAATCGCAGTATCTTCATACATAAAATGGGTATAATAATAGTACCTACCTCATGGGATTATTATTAGGGAGAAACAAGATGATCCATGTAAAGTATTTAGCATAGTGTTGGAAAAGAGAAAGATCATATTAAATGTTTATGTTATTGTTATAATATTATATTAAACACATCAAAAGTATCGATACTTAAGATATATTCACTTCAGTGCTTAAAGTTTTATCTACTATGTCACCTAGTCTGGATATGTTCCAAAACCTATGCTGAATAATCTTCCTTGTACCAGGAACTAAAGGTGGTATTGAAAAGAAACAGATTTTGGTGTCAAGCAGACAAGAATATAAGTTATAGCTTTGTCACTTAAGAGAGTTCTCATCTGCAAATTACTGAAGCTTCTTGAATGTTAATTTTCTATTAAAAAGGGTGGAGATTGTAAGTGTCCACTACCTTCTTCTGATTTTTAGAATAAAATTCATACTCCTTTCAATAGCCAATGGGTCGTAGAACTCATCTTCCTCCACCAAACTCCATCCACGTTGCTTTCTTCAGAGTCCTCATACATGCCAAGCTTGATATCCATTCAAGGTGAGCCTGGAAACCCATGTACTTTACCTCAGTGGTACACCTCCCCTCACCCATGGAAAGCAACATTGAGGCATAGAGGATTTATGTAATGATTAGTCGGGCACATTATGTCAACTGAAATAAGGTTTCCAGGAAGTTTGTATATTTGAGTAACTTCAGTATTTCTTAGGAATCACAAATGATTATCCTAGCCTTACAATAAAATGTGACCCTGATTTGTGTGATCAATAAGCAAATTTTCATGGAAATTACTGAGTATATGACAGTAACTTCTAGAGGCAAATTTATACCTGCATGAATAAGTTCTCATCCTGAAGAAAAAAATTACCTTCTGAAAGTCCATGCTAGTTATCTGAAATAACAAAGGTGAAGTACAAACTACGTGATCCATCATAACGTGAAATAAACATGTATTGCTACTCTGTGATTTTGGTCTTTATCTCTGTCTGACCCATTTCTTGAGATTATTACCTCAAGATGCTCTCCCATGGAGTTTTCACTGGGAATACTTTAATCCAGTTTCTTAAAAATCCATAACAAATTACTAGGGTCTCAATGACTCAGTAACACTCCTATGTTTCAAAAATGATATATAAAAAACATAATCTACAGTAAGTGTGACTAAAGTATTTTATACCTGCAGTGTTGAATTGTTCCATTGGAGGAGAGCAGGAAAAAATATAAGTTCACATGCCAAAACTAGAACCTTGTTGTCACTTTAAAGTGTATTCTCTCTGAATTTACTAATTCAAAATCCCACAATTCCAACATGAATCTCTTAGCCTCCCATTCTGCTTGCTCAGTTTCCCAGTTACTACTGGTCTTTATGTTCTTCAAGATCTCTTCTATACTCTGTGTTGAAAAAATAGATAAAGTGAAGACACGCAGAACTAGACTACCAAATGGTTCAAGTCCCTGATTTGTTATTCATTATCTGTGTAACCTTAGGCATGGTTCTCTTAACTGTGAAATTAATGTAAGAATAATACCTTGAATTTTAAGTAATAATAATACGCACCTCATTGTATTGTCACAAGAATTAAGTGAGTAATCATATGTAAAGTATTTAGAAAAGTTCCTGGCATAAGGTAAGTAAGCAATAAATTACAGCTATTATGATTGAGTCCTTCATTTTTTCTTTATTTTAGTTCCTCCCTTTTTTTACTTAAACTCCATTTTAATGATTTTAAAGAACCTTCTATAAAGATGCCTATCCCCTTGTTTCCCAGTTTTTCCATTATGCCTTTCTTAGAAAATTCATATTCTGAATGAAAACTTCCATGCCCACAGAGAAAACCATATATACATGCAGAAAACCAGCAACATAATATAGCCAGTGTCACCAATTATCTGAGCTCTCAAGACTCCACAGAAACGGGACCTATTTCTTTGGTCAGCTTCTCATTCTTCCATTCTCCAGAACAACTATGAAAAACTTTCATCTTTCCTCCTCATTGCCAAGCCATTCCTGTTCCATTCCTTTACCCTCAGCATGATAACCTTCCTTTTTATTTTTGTGACAAAAGCCTTTAGTTGGTGCTCCCTAACAGAGCTGTCACCAATTCTCTAAACCTGCTTGTAATGATCACTGTTTTTCTTCTGCCCCTTATCATAACTGTATTTCTGGTCCTCTTCCTATCAAAGGTGAATCCCCACAAATGTAAATGGTTCCATCTCCTTCTACTGTCTCTAAAGTCACATGCTTTCAATTTTCACCTCTTCTCCTTTCATCTCCTAGAACCTCCTTATTAGCATCTAATTATTTTTAGTCACTCCAATGTAATAACATTCTTCTCTGAATCCTACATCTCCTTCCTCCTATGAACAGCCAGAAAGTAGAAAGAAGTTTGTTGTCTATACTGATCATCCCCATTTTCTTCCTGTCTACTTATTTATTCATTCATTCCACAGGCTATTCCGGTCTACTTTCTGCTCCTACTTCTCCATGGATACATTCATGTTACTAAGTATGTCCACGCCATTCACTCCAGAGAATACGTTTTCAGATCTCCTCTTACTTAGTCTTTCAGAAGCATTCAATAAAGTTGTCTACTCTCTCCCTGTTAAAGCACTCTCTTTCTTTCAACTTTAAAAATAGTATATTTTCCCCTTGCTTTTTTGGTCATTCCCCAGTCTCCTTTGTTTTCATTTGTGTTTTCCCATTCCTTTCCTAAATAATTGTTAATACTGGAGTTCTTCAAGATTCTACTGTGGTCTTTTGTCTCATTCTACACTCATTTCCATGGCTTCAATTATATCTCCATACTTATCATCTTTATGTCCTGCATTCTCAGATCTCCACACTACAACCCATCTCTGTCCTTATCTTTGGGCATGTATGTCAAATATAATTATTAATTCCTTCATTGTTCATTCAACAGATACATAGTGAATATTTGTCATGCCCCAGGAACAATTCTAAATGGTAGGGATGTACATTGAACAAACACACAAAACTTCCTGCCTTCACACAGCTTTATTCTACTGAGGGAGTTACATTAAATATAAACAAGTAATATAGACAGTATATTAGATAGCTGTGAATTCTCAGGAGAAACATAAATTAGGAAAAATGAATAAGAAACGTTGATGATGTAACTTGGGTTATGTTTAGATAGCAGCCAAGGAAGGTGTCTCTAAGAAGGTAAGATTTCAGTTCTTCAGAGAGAACTGAAGACTGAGAGGAAGCAAAGGGCATAGAGAATGGCAAACTCCTGTGTTCTGTGAAACTTTTTATGGTTTGCCTCCTCCCTCTCTAATCAAATTTTCAGTCATGTATATTGACTTTTCACTGTCTAACATTTTTTTAAAATTTCTTATGCCTTTCTTAATTGTTTACTACTTTGCAATAAATGTTAAACATGATTTATTTTATTATTTGAATAGTAGTGTCTTATCTTCATGCAAACAGATCCTCTTTTAATTTATTTTAGAAGTAAGCAGGATACAAATAATAAAATAAGTCAAAGTAAAATATATCAGTATGTGAGTTGAGCTTTTACTTTGTAAAGAAAGGGCACTATGCTTAATAGAAAAAGAGATGCAAAGAAGCCGGATTGTAGTGGGTAGAGGTATGACTGAAAGGTAGAGACATGGAGTCACACTGTTTAGATTACTTATTCCAAAAGGTTGGCAGTGAAACGCCTTCCAGATAAATTTGTAGTTAGATACAGCACAATTCTGACAGTTGGCTCTTAGTGAATTCTTTCAGGTTTTTAAAACTATTTAATTATGAACATAAGCCTTAATTAAGACAAATCTTTCCTCTGCCTAAATAAGAAACTGCTTAAATGTCAGAGGGCAAGACTAAAAGTTTCTGTCTAAACTCATTTTACAGTCTCCACATTTACATACAACGTGCCATGCTACCAGGAACCACTAAGCACATTCTCACACAGGTTCAGGGCCATCCATGCTCCAGTAAGAACTTTGAACTTGAAGAAACATACAAGAAACCACTGAGTCAGAAGCAATTTCTACTACTCAAAGTACCATTTGTTGCCCTTTGGGTGTCCCAGATACATTCCTCAGATATTTCTGTTACCAAGACTCCCAGCTTAATCTTTGCAAGACTCACTATGTGAGATCCTGAATTTAGGGACCTTATTCTCTTTAGTGCAGACGTCAGAGCCGTCTTACTTATCCTTCATGCCTTGACTGATCTTTCTGAAATCTAGAACTTTTACCATTAAAAAATATATGTTTTACATGTCTACAAATCTATATAATGAACATATTTATCCCTCTCAGGCTATAGTCCAAGGTATGGCCCTGAAATGGCTTCAGGTTTTTTCTTCAAAAATTCTATAGGATCCTATATCAGTTTTTCTTTTTTTTTTTTTCCTTATGGTTGTTGTTGTTTGATTTACCCCACCAGTAACATTTTTTTTCTCAAACTAAACTGAACTGGCTTATCAAGATATAGTAAAGTAAAAAGACATCTGCAAAAAACTTGATACAGGCAAAAGCAGTGTTTAAATGATTCAAAGTTTTGTTCTTACATGTCTTCAACATACTAGTTTATTATTCTTTTCAAATAAACACATTATTTTCTCAAACCGAAGGTATGAAATTATTACAATAAAATCAAATTAAATATATTAAATGCTGTATAATTATCTCATTTATATGGCTAAGGTTATTAGCTTATATACAGTGTCTTTAAAATATCTATTTGCAGTTATGTTTCAAACTGCAGATTTGACACACCAGCCAGGAGGAATGCTACAATTCCTGCTGTGCTAAACTTACTGAAACAAATAGAAAAAACACTTTATTTTGTTTTGTTACTGTTTTACTATTTTGTAATTGGACTACCCTACAGGAAATACTCTTCTTTATATCACTGAGTTACTATAATAATCTTGTTTCATGCTCTTCCTTTATATACAACATAAGGATTTCTGAATTATTATTTTATATGAGGGATAAAAATAATGACAAAAAAATTTAAAGATATTAATCAAAAGGTGTGTTAGAACTACTTGTAATGGCAAATGCTCCTAATAATATGATTGAATGTATTTTTTGACAATGGAAATATGGGCACACATACTTATATCCAAGTATCTATAAAATGCGACTACACAGATAGAGAGATAAGAAGCATTCTGAAAAAAAATATGTCTTCTCCAAATGTTTTAAATGAGCAACACCATATATCTTACTATTCAAAGATTACAAAGTTGTTGTTTTTTTCCTTTCAATTATTAACTAAAATAAGGCTAAAAAGCAAAGTCTCCTTGTATACAAAGTAGTCTTGAAATTTATATCTGGAGACTATCATTTAGGGTTATATTCAGTGATGCTTATATATTATGTGTTCCATGATTAATTTTGTCAAAATAAATAACTTTTATGAAAGTGCTAATATCTTCATAGAAGAATTAAAAACGATCTTTAGAAAATGCTTGATAAGTCCACTCCATCTCTCCCTGGATTCCACATGCTAAGACCACTTTTAAAGAGAATTTTGTCACTGAAGTAAAAAATTCATTTAAAAGGTTTTTAAGCTGGAGTAGCTTTATGAACAGTTGTGCTAACAGCAATAAAATGTTATTTCTAGTGAATAATGAAAAGTCTTATCACATTCCATTTAGAGAAAAAACAAACTTGTTAATAGGCTAAATGGTTTTTTTAACCATAATTCTCATTTAATGCAGACATCTTTGGGGGGGGGAAGGGGTGCATATAATGGTGTATAACATCTAATTTGGAGCTCTATATAAATACCACCTGTTTCTTAAGTACTATCAGCACTTACTGAGGATCAGATTATAAGGATACCAAAAAACTTTATTTTATATAAAAGCACACATAGAATTTCTTCAGGAACAGGCACTTGTGAATATAATAGTAACGAAAAATAAAAAGGAACTAAATATAATTTTGCAAATTACATCCTACGGTATCATGTCCTAAAGCTCTGTCCCAAAACTCACTATTTCAGAGGATTTTAACATGTTACAAAAATTCATTAAGAAAAATACATAAATGCATTTATTTCATAAAACCTTAATTAGACACATCCTACAATGTGTCTTTGACATTATCTATCCCTACAGAATCTCATTGATATTTCTCTTCCTAGACCAAAGTCTATGGCATTTGATTGTGTTCACCCAGGTGTAGCATACTCAGTGATACAGAACTCTCTCCTGAATAAAGAAGAGGGAATTAAAGAAATTAGAAGATAACAGGTTGCATATTCTAGTTGTAAAAACAGTCACTTTAGGAAAAGTAAGTGCTTAAGTGGTCATATAAAAAGCCGTATTAAAGCCAATTAAGCAGGCTTCCCTGGTGGCGCAGTGGTTGAGAGTCCACCTGCCAATGCAGGGGACGCGGGTTCGTGGCCCGGTCCGGGAGGATCCCACATGCGGCGGAGCGGCTGGGCCCGTAAGCCATGGCCGATGGGCCTACGCTTCCGGAGCCTGTGTTCCGCGGTGGGAGGGACCGCAACGGTGAGAGGCCCGCGTACCGTAAAAAACAAACAATTAAGCTTTGTCTCTTAGGATTTGTAAACCTACACTTTTGAGCACTGAACTGAGTTGACAAGACCAATTAATAACTAATTCTTATCAAAGTAGTGAAATACTTCATTTATATTTGGGATAACCTGCATGTATATTATTTTGGTTTTGAAAAAATAAACACTAACTTGACACTTGCTAAAATATTCTGTTAAAACAAGCAATGACCTGGGGCTCTATTTCGATTCATTAAATGAAATATAAATTAAAAATGTTTTGAAAAATAAGGCTCATAGATGTTAAGAAGCTTACTAAAAATTACAGTCAGTCCAAGGGACAGAGCCAAAATTAAAACTCTGGAAGGATAGAAGACTGACCAATTGAAAGGTAAAGCAAATTAATTTTGGTTTAAGGAAGCTGAGTTTTGCATGACAAACATGCAAATGTCAAATAAGCATTTAGAGCTTTGGGTCTGGGGTTCAAGAAAGTGATGTGGCAGATAATACAGATTTAAGAGACAATAACTAACACACAGACTACGAATAAAGGCAAAATAAGGAGGTGCGATCACTAAAGGCATGAATGCAAAGTGAGAACAGGACCCAAGAGGAAAAATATTTTAGAGAGAATAGGAAAAAAAAAGTGGATTAAATATTCTGCTTGAGGGAAGGAGACACAAGAGGGCTATGGGGATATATGTATACATATAGCTGATTCACTTTGTTATACAGCAGAAACTAACACAACATTGTAAAGCTATTATACTCCAATAAAGATGTTAAAAAAGATATACATATAAGATATATGTATATACATATATATGTGTATATATACATATGTATATATACACAATGGAATATTACTCAGCCATAAAAAAGAATGAAATAATGCCATTTATAGCAACATGGATGGACCTAGAGATTATCATACTAAGTGAAGTAAGTCAGACAGAGAAAGACAAATATCATATGATATCCCTTATATGTGGAATTTTAAAAAAAGGATACAAGTGAATTTATCTACAAAACAGAAACAGTCTCACAGACTTCAGAAACAAACTTATGCTTACCAAAGGGGAAAGGTGGGGGTGGGGAAGGGATAAATTAGAAATTTGGAGTTGACATGTACACACTACAAAATATAAAATAGATAATCAACAAGGACCTACTGTATGGCACAGGGAACTCTACTATTATTAGGATATTATTTTAGGATAAGGATATTCTGTAATATCCTAAATGGGAAAAGAATCTGAAAAAGAATAGATAATATGTATATGTATAACTGAATCACTTTGCCGTACGCCTGAAACTAACATAACATTGTAAATCAACTGTACGCCAATATAAAAGAAAATGTTTTTAATTAAAAGAAAAAATATTCTGCTTGAAATGAATAAAACAAACAAAAGAAAAACAACATTTGTTTTTCTCTAAAGTTATAATGACATGTAATTGCTTATATTCAACCAGTACATAAATTTAATAACCAACACAATGTGTTAAGGTAGACAGAGAGGGACTTCAACTTCTATACAGAATGTAGTAGGTCACAGTAGGTCAATCGATGCTCTAATTGCCAAAAACTAGAAAAAGCTGAATAAACCACAAACATTTTCAGAGGCATCAGAGATCTGAAAAAGCAAGGAAAATTACACAAACTGAAGTTCTTGAGAAGGGAGAATGTTCTCAAGATAAGGTGAGGAGAAATTACCAAAACTTTTAGTGATCATTGGCACAAGGGAAGGGGTGCTGTAAGTGGAACATTAAAAGGACAAACACGTCTGTCTCCCTGCTGGATATATGCAGAATTCTAGTGCTGTGTGGGAGGCTTATAGAGACTAAAGTTCTAAAAGGCAAACAGAAAAAAAAAAAAGGGAAGAGGGAATGGGGCATGAAATAAAAACTGTTAGAAACAAAAGAAGAAAACTGACAAATCTCAAATCATACTTGAAGAGTTTAACAACCCTCTCTCAGAAAAAAATAAATATTTAAATAAATAAAAATCAGTAAGGATACTGAAGATCTAGATAACACTATCAACTGTCTCTAAGTGACATTTATAGGACACTACACCCAACAATTGCAGAATAAACCTTCTTGTCAAGTCAACATGAAATATTCACTAGGCATAAACCATATGCTGAGATAGAAATCAACTTTGAAAATATTAAAATCATAGAGATTTTATTTTCTGGCCATAATCTTTTACAATTGATAAATCAACATTGACACGTCTTGATCACCCAAAGTCCATAGTGTACTTTAGGGTCACTAAAATGTTCAGATCTTTTGCCCATTTTTTAATCAGGTTGCTTGTTTTATTATCATTGAGTTTTAAGAGTTCATTGTATATTTTGAGTAAAAGTCCTTTATCCAATATGTATTTTGAAAATATTTTCCCAGTATGTGACTTGTCTTCTTATTCTGTTGGCAGTGTCTTTGCAGAGAAAATTTTTAATTTTAATGAGGTCCAGGTTATCAACCTTTCTTTCACAGATCATGCCTTGGTATTGGATTTAAAAGTTATCAGTGACTCAAGATCATCTATGCTTTCTCCTATGTTCTGGGAATTTTCTACTTTTGCATTCTACATTTAAGTCTATGATCCACTTTGATTTAATTTTTGTGAAGGCTGTAAGGTCTGTGTTTATATTCATTTTTATGCACGTGGATGTCCAGTTGTTCCAGCCCCATTTATTGAAAAGACTATCCGATATCCATCATATTGCCTTTGATCCTTGGTCAAAGATGAGTTGACTATATTTGTATGGGTCTGTTTCTGGGCTACCTATTCTGTTCCATTTATCTGTCTGCTCTATAGCCAATACTACACCACAATATTATAGCTAGAATGTCTTAAAATTGGGTAGTGTAAATTCTCTGACTTTGTTCTTCTCCTTCAATATTGTACTGGCTATTCTGGATCTTTTACCTCTCTGCATAAACTTTAGAAACAGTTTGTCAATATCCACAAAATAACTTGCTAGGATTTTGACTAGGATTGTATTGAAGCTAAAGATCAACTTGGGAAGAACTGATATCTTAAGAAAACTGAGACTTCCTGTCAAGGAACATGGAATCTCTCCATTTATTTAGTTTTTCTTTGATTTTGTCCATTGGAGTTTAATAGTTTTCTTCATATAGATCTTACATATATTTTGTTAGATTTATACCTAAGTATTTCATTTTGGGGGTTGCTAATGTAAATCATAATGTGTTTTGAATTTCACATTCCAATTGCTCATTGTTGGTATGAGGAAAACAATTGATTTTTGTTTATTAACCATGTATCTTGCAACCTTGATATAATGCTTATTATATACCAGGAGGTTTTTTTGTCAGTATTCTGGGAGGGTTTTTTGTCAATATTTTTCAGATTTTCCACATAGACAATCATGTCATCTGTGAACAAATAGAGTTTTATTTCTACCTTCTCAATCTGTATACCTTTTATTTCCTTTTCTCGTTTTATGCATTAGTTAGGACTTCCAATATGGTATTAAAAAGGAGTGTTAAGAGTGGACATTCTTGCTTTGTTCTGAATCTTGTCAGATAGATCTTTTTATTTGGGTCTTTTTTTCTTTTTTGTTATTTAAAATAATGATGTATGCATCCATGATCTTTTTATTTATTAAAATTTTTTTTTATTGAAGTATAGTTGAGTTACTATATCATGTAAGTTTCCAGTGTACAGCACAGCAATTCAGTTATATATATATATATATATATATATATATATATATATATAAATTGTTTTTAGATTCTTTTCCCTTATAGGTTATTACAAAATATTGACTATATTGATAGTTTCCTGTGCTATACAGTAGGTCCTTGTTGGTTATCTATTTTATACATAGGACTGTGTATATGTTAATTCCAGATTCCTAATTTATCCCTCCCACCACCTCCCTTTCCCCTTTGGTATCCATAAGTTTGTTTTCTATGTCTGTGAGTCTCTTTCTGTTTTGGAAATAAGTTCATTTGTGTCTTTTTTTTCCTCTTAGATTCCACATATAAGCGATATCATATGATATTTGTCTTTCCCCGTCTGGCTTACTTCACTTAGGATGATAATCTCTAGGTCTATCCATGTTGCTGCAAATGGCATTATTACATTCTTTTATGGCTGAGTAATATTCAATTATATAAAGTCCAAATAATCTACCATGTTACATACTTATGAGGATATAAAATATAAAACTTAGTTAAGGAATTTATTCATATCCTAAATAGACTGTTTGGAAATTTGTGTAAATATACTTCTATGCAACATCATATATAAAATGTATTTACTGTTACATATAAGCAGATAAAAATAATAAATAATAAGAGGCATACAATAATTTAGCATGTTTAGATAATCTTAAGCTTGCTCATATATTTATAGATTGCAAATAGTATGTATTAGTATTGATACAGTCAAGATATCTTTCTGGAATAACTATATCATCTATAGAAATATATGTGACAAAAATATTTGTCATGACCCTTAAAAGCAGGTAAATATTTTGGTGGAAGTGCTGAAAAAACAATCAATTCTATAAAAATTTCAAGTGAGCAGAATAATCCTGAAGAAATATGAATTGCAAGACAAGTCTTGTATTACTACCAAATAAAAATAGACTTTCATTTTAATGGAATGACTGAACCTAAGCAATGATTCTCAGGCTTCAATTAATGGTTCTAACTGGCTCAAACTTGCTACTCAATGCTTTTTAATTATTTAATATATTTTACTCATATGCAATCATTTAACTATAATTATATGTCAAAACTAGTAATTTATTTCTTTACAAAGAAAAAATTACTTAACCTTGTTTCACTATTAAAAAGAAAAAATCTGATTCCTCAAACAGCTTTTTCATCCAAACTGTTTAAATTTCAACACAGTTCTTAGCCCTGGGTGAGAAATGTCTCAAGCAATATTCCCTTACAGAATATGAAATTATAAGCAACATCTAAGGGGATGAAGGAAGAAATGAAATATGAAGGAAAAATATGACAATGACAAATATAATACCAGTAAGTAATTTAACCTTATTGTAAATCATTTTTCTTACCTATCTAAAAAAAAAAAAGAAAGATTGCTCTAAACTTTCCTCAAAGATAGAGGGAGATACTGGCAGGATAACTGGTTTGTAAACACAGCACAGATATCGACTAAAAGTATCACCTATGACGTCCAACGACAGATACCCATTTCCACTAAAACTTGATGGAAGTTGATGTTATGGAAGACTTCTAAATAAAATGACTACTATTGTTTCTTCTATTTGCCAGCCAAAGTAATGGCCCTTAAAATGGGAGAGAACTATAGGGCTAAAAGTTAGGACATGTACTAAATTAACTAAATTTCTTAGGAGGTTTCTTGGAAGATATTAGGAAGGTTGAAATTTAAACATCAGGAGCATTTTTTTAAAGAGTACAGAGTATCCCATATGGCCTCTCATTGAATCCTAGAAAATACTTCTTTGTGCACTAGAAGAAAAAATATTTATTCATGATTAACTGATTTATTAAGTAAATACTGACTGATTAAATTTTAAAATAGAGGCAATTCCTCAGAGAGTCTCATGGGTACAAAAAAATAGACAAAAAACACATCACAATGAATATTTTCCAATAAATATAGCTATCATGTATGTACTTTAGTAGATGCCATGATTCTTCATCCATTTATAAAAATAATTGATAAAGTATAATATCACAACGTTGAATTTTCATAGGTACCTCATTGTGGTTAACTAGTGTCAAACCAAAGAGTAACATTATACTGTTTCATAATGTACATGGTTCTTCAACCACAAGCATAACAGATTAATGCTAACTGATTCAGTGGCATTGACATGGATACCTCAAGTTGCCTGCATACTGGTGACTTTACAATTGCAACTGACGATTTAATTCTTAATCATGTCTGTTCACTTGCATGAGTAATCTAGGAAATGTAACTTATTCAATTTCAAGGAACAGCCCAGAAACTAGGAGATATGACACCTCAGTAAATGTTCTAAGTCACACTTATTAATAACAGTGGAAGAGCTTCATAGTATTTTTACTATTAATCAGAGAAAATCACAAATTCATAATATATGTACCAAACAATTCCTTGAAATTTATTTTAATTGGTTTATGTCAAGTTTGCTCTTAACGAGGGGTCAGTGAACTATGACCCATGGGACAAATCCAGCTGGCTGCCAATTTCCATAAATAAAATTTCATTAGAACACAGCCACAACAATGCAGCCACACCCGTTGGATGACATATTGTCTATGTGGGTGCATTTGCACTATACCAGCACAACTGAATAGTTCCAATTAGAGACCATATGACCCAGAAAGCTGAAGATACTATCCAGACTTCTACATAAACTGCTTGCTTACTTCTGCTTTAGACTATCAAATTACCATATTCTGTTTATTTAAGCAACAAATTCAGAAAAAGTAAATCTAACCAGTTAGCTATCTTCACCAATTGTCAGAATGGGACACATGTTTTCTTCCCAAAAAATAGAGTAAACACAAACACTCTCGATGGATAGAATTCAGTATACATCACAATAACCTGTAGAAATAATAGATAAGAAAGGGTAGAAATCTTCTTTTAAATGTAGTGTGCTGATATATGAGAAATGGTAAATAGAAAAACTAAACTGCAATGTACATCTTCTAGAAGAGAAGACTATTACAGAAAAAAAATAGAATCAGCTATTGTGTTATATGTGGAATGAACCTAAATTAATTAGAATGAGCAATAACAAAATATACCAATGTACTTATAAACAATAATGAATTATCTATAAACCCATTCTATTATTCTTCTTAAATTGTAGAAAATGCCAAATATAATTACAAAATACATATTCAAAACATGTAAACCACTAATTTTCCACTTGTAAAAGCCTGATTCAAAAAGCAATTTACTTTATGGTTTACTTAAGCTTTGTAACTACATTAAAATATGATAGTATATACACAACAGCTTGTTAACAAGATTATCATAACATTAAAATCATAATGGGGCACTTCAATTATGGATACTTAAAATTAAAGCTAATCCTCACAGTACCAATTTTTATCTCCTAAATAATTTTAGCTATTAGCTGCTCATTCAAAGTCTGTATCTAAAATGATAAGCATTCTAGAGTAAGACAGCTCTGTACTTTTCTTTGGTAGCAAAACAAAAGCTGTACCCTTTCTCTGTAGTCTTTAACCCACAATCTTTTGCTACGAAGGGAAAAATGCAATTTTTTTTTTTACCTTAGTTAAGTACTATTTATTTATGTTGTTGCTAATGTTGTTGTTTTAAATAGTAACTTCTAATATAATAATACATATTTTCTGTTTTGGTTTTATCATTCTAAATGTATCAAGTTGTCATAAAATAGCAGTTACAATATTAATTTGATTTTTTTCTGTAAATATTTCTTTTAAGAAAATATTGTCTAGTTACACAGTGGGCACCAGGTTGAAAGAGCCAATGCTCAGATTAATGAATATGATAATGCATTTTATAAGTATATAACTGTATCAAGTCATGCCTGATTTACTTGTGCTGTTGTTTCCCAAAATTTATAATTAGCAAGTATGCAATCATTTCTCACACTCAAGTTCTAATTAAAGTTCAAAGTAGAGGGCTTCCCTGGTGGCACAGTGGTTGGGAGTCTGCCTGCCAATGCAGGAGACACGGGTTCGAGCCCTGGTCTGGGAAGATCCCACATGCCGCAGAACAACTAAGCCCGTGTGCCACAACTACTGAGCCTGCGCGTCTGGAGCCTGTGCTCCGCAACGGGAGAGGCCCCCGCTCACCGCAACTGGAGAAAGCCCTCACACAGAAACGAAGACCCAACACAGCCAAAAATAAATAAATAACTTAATTAAAAAAAAAAAAAAGTTCAAAGTAGAGGAAAACAGTAAATTAACATAGCTCCTAATTCATATATGCCAATTGCTACCAAATCCATAAATAATCCACAAGTATTAGGTATATATTTGGTTTTATTAAACATTAGTGAAAATTAATATAGAACTTTTCTTCTACTTCCCATGAATGGTGAAAAAATTAAATTATCTTTGGCCCATTTGAAACTGAATGACAAATCTTGCTTTCACTCATCCCTGACATGAATGAAAGTAACATTCGTAAGTTATGCAGTAAACAGATAATACCAAATGTATGTGTGTGTGCATACACGTGTGCACATTTGCACACATATGTGTAAACTGTGTGTATACATATGTATTCGTAGTACACAAATTACATTAACTTAATTACACGGAATATATAATCAAATGCAATTAATTACATATATTTTTACATAATTAATCATTCTCCTAATGCTTAACCTACCTTTTCTAAGCTGCATTTCAATAGTGTTATTAAAGTAGTTCCATCACATCATTATCTAGAAAAAGTGATGGTGTGCTTTTGTCTTTATATTTTATAAAATTTGACGATATTCAGCCTGGTTGCCCTCTTTCTATGTTAGGTGACAGAAACCATAGACACATGTGCTTATGTGCATAGTAGAGTGTGTGCCTCTCTCTAACAGAAGTGATAAAGACAAGATATTCTCCTCTGCATGGAAGAAAAGAGGATACTCTTGTAACCTGCTTACTGGGGGCGGAGGGTGGGGTGTGTCTTCCAGAGATTCCTGCTGATCCATTTAGCGAAAAAAAAAACTTGGAGAAGTATAATTATTATAGGATCAAGAAATGTGATTGAAATAGAAAGCTTACACATTGCTTCTGCATCCAATTTCACAGGTCAAACTTTGCATGTAGTTAAAACACACACATACACACACATGGGCATTTATAATTACCTTTATTTTTGTAAACTTTGAAAACAAAAATATGTTACTAATATTGAATATGTAATCACTGATCATTATATAACATATTCAGGATTTTAAACAATTTGTGTTTACTTTTCATACCATTAAACAACCTGCTGATTTCATTAGAAATATTTTAATAATTTCTCATTTTACTTATTTTATACTTCTCTTCAACACCACTTCAAATTTTCTCATGCCTTAGATTTGTTTTCTAAACTACTTATTCAATTCACTATTCATAAATATTTAGGTTGCCTTCTCTTCCCCCTCATCTTTTTTTACCATCATAAAAGAATTTCATTGAAAGTTGTGCATAAAACTGTAATTCTAACAGATATGTCTAAAAAGCAAATGGATCTCCAAACTTCAAATGCTGTCAAACTGCAAGATTTCCTTGACTGGGACAGGGAGATTCATATAGAGATAAAAATAAAGATAGAAATTAATAGAGATAGAGTACATATATATGGACATATATATATATACAAACACACATTTCTGCATATAATATATATATATACACATACACACACAAACATCTACAAGTGTAAGGTTAAGTAGCATAGTGATAATATTCTTATCTTCAAGTCTTATTCAGATGGCCAAATTACTCATAGAGACAGTCTTTTACTTCAATTCATGTAGAAGTACCAGTTAAAGAAATACCAGTGTAGTTTAACCATTATGCTTAGCAAGGGATGCAAAATTAATATAACTAAAACAATAAGCAACTAAAACAATATGTAGGTACCAGGAGTAACACATCCCTTAGATCAGATGGCAAACAGCCTCAGTACCACTAGATATTGACAGAGGAATGAAATTAAAGTTGTACTTTATAAACTAACACATCTAGAAGGAAAAACTGAAAAATACTTCTTTTTAATGTCTTTGAATCTCTCTTCAGACCTCACTCTTTCAATGAAAAGTTTAGATTGCTATTTATATTCCTTCTACCTCTCGAAGTCTAAAGTAAAGCAATAGCTTTAAAGGATTTTTACCTTTCAACTTAAATGATATTTAAAATGTACTGTATCTCTTAAAATTATTTTCCTAATTTACATAGTTATACTTTCAGTTTAACTCTGGATACATAGCTGGGTTTATGGTACACCTGCAATTACTATTACACGCACCAGAAAAAAAGCCAAGAATATAAACTGTGCAACTCAACATCACCATCTAGTGACAGAATTCCTAACACGTGACAAAGCTGAGCAAAAAGGAATAGATTTTAGAGATATAATGCCCTGGTAGTTTATCTTTAGAATAATCACCAAATGTAACAGCTCTCACTGAATATGTATGGCTCTACAAATAAAATCCTAACCCTTAATTGGCTATGTCTGTACTCTAAAATGTAATTTATATTCTTACCATAGAGGTATATCCACAGATCTCACCAATCTATATTTTTGTGTATTAAGTCATTATCAGAAAGCTTCATATAGTTTTTTACATTTTTTTCTTAATGAACTACATTCTATATGTAACTTTTCTTTCAGATTTTGACACCCCATTTTCTTAAGTTATTCAACTGAAGTACCTTCCAATTTCATTATTTCTACTACACATGGCCCACTACTGCCTTGGGAAGTAAAAAGGTGACAAAGAGACACCACGTTTTTTAAAAAGGTCCCACTTTTACCCTTGATGTTTAGAAATGATTACAGGGACTATGACAGGTGCAAAATATAATACAGTAATCAAATCACTTTGGTATGATAAGAGGGTTGAATTGGCAGAGATAAGGGGAAAAAATGAAAAGAAATTGAGAATTTCACCTCTAAATTCACTATTATCATACTATAGACAGAGATTTCACCTGGAGATGATACATTTTTTTCTGTCCTTAAAATTTTTTCGTGTCATCATTTTCAGAAATCCTGTACAGTATTTCCACACAGCCATGGAACTACAATGGACTCTATAAGTTAGATAAAAAATATTCCCTCTGGCATTCTACATTCTAAGACCACACCGAAGTTTTCCAGTCAATTCCATTATGTATGACATATGTAATTTATTTGAAATAAGCACTATACACCATTCAATGGAAATAATGTATACAAACATTGTAATACTTTGTATCTTCATTTTCTTAATGTTTCATAAATTACAAAGCATTCTCTCCTACATTATTGTTGTTCTTCATATCAATCCTATTAAGCTTTTAATCCTATCTTATAAAAAAGACTAAAAAAGACTAATTTATCTAAAATCACAGTTGGAGTCTAAAATCTGATTTTTGCCACTTATCCAAGATTTTGTATCTTATTTTATTCTTCCCATTTTTCCTTCTTACTTCATTATTTTTCTTTTTTTCTTTTATTTTTTTTAGATGGAGAATTTTAATTAAAATGGCATAGTTAAGGCCAAAAAGGGAAGGTGGACATTGTCAGTGTATCTTCAGCCCTTGCCTTAACGGGCGAATGAACACAACTTGAAACACAGGTGACTCTTGCTGGTCTATGAGACAGTGAAGGGAGCTTCTCAATATTTAAATATATTAATATAACCAGTTATAGAAATCTAAATATAAAACCAATCTCCTATAGGGTTTGAGAAGGCATTCACCATATCCCTGAAAAGTTTAACATTCCTTATTCAAGTTTAATCATCTCTTTAGAAAGGGAAAACAGTGATAGTACTTGTTGAACCAGAATTACTATCAAAATTCAAAAAGCTGACCATATTTATTTAGCCACAAGCCAATCTTATTTAAATCAGGACAGAAATATTACATCAGCCATTCATGATCTGAATTCTAGTGTATGAGATCAATTTAAATATGGTACACATAAAAAGTCATGAGACATTTCATAATAAATAAGGCAGTGGCCAACTATTACTCATTAGTAGCTTTTTTGAGATAAGCTATCAAGTCTGCCCTTTCTCCCTTCTTCTTAATGCCAGCAAAGATCATTTTTGTTCCAGGGATGTACTTCTTGGGATACTCCACATACTCCATCAGCATCTCCTCTCCCCAGAGGTGATGCCTTTGTTTTTGTTGGCATCTGTGTAAGAGAATCCGACAGCCTGTCCTGTCTTTCGCCCAAACAGAACACGGAGATTTGGCCTGGTCTTGTGCTTGCCTCCCTTTTCCACAGTATGGCACTGGGCACACTTCTCAACAAAAATCTTCTTGCCCTTCTCGACATCACCCATTATTAAATCGTTCTTTCTCTGTGCACGACTCAGAGGTTCCCACTCGCAAGCCGAAAGTCCCGCTCTCTAATCCCAAGAACACGCCGGTCCGCGCCTACGTATCTCATTATTTTTCTAATCATTCATAATATGCTCCCATTATAGAAAATTTAGAACAGAAAATTATAAGCCTGAGAAATGTGTAAGCCCACCACTCAGATATAATATATTTTGCTGTATTTTATTCCTATCTTTTTTCTCTTTATTCTTTATATTCAATGGAGATCATGTTCTACATGCAATTTTGTTTCCTGGTATTTTTCAGTGAACATGATGATACTCGTGTCACTCAAAAACACTGTTAAAGGTCATTTTAATATCCAGATATAACTAAATACGCCACAATTTACCATTATGTATATATATTTATTGATATACCATATATATTATTTTATATTCTAGAAACTTCATTTTCTTATTATTTCCTTAATAGTAGACAATTAGGTTCTACTCAATTTGTTTACTGTTATATTCTATAATTTGAGAAACAGTTTCAGATTGTCCATAATGTCTATGTCTTGTGCATAGTATATTTCATGAAGTTAAATTTATATGAAAAGGGGTATGTTTGTTTCAAGGTTCTTAGTACTTATTGGTACACTCCCTTCCTTAAATGTAAAAGTAATTTCAATTGCTCTTGATCTCTGAGAATGGCACAATGGCTCTTACCATTCCATCTCCAGCACTCAAAAATCTCCTCCTCGCTGAACTGCAGTAACGTCAATAACCAAGAATTAGTACTTTTTATGTAATTTATATTTTGCTTGCCATTAGAGTTGAATATTTTAAGGGTTTCTTAATCATACTTTGCCAATTAACCACTAAGCTCCTAAATTGTTTTGAATCTCTTACACACATGGCAATACAGAACACTGATGTTGTCTTTAAATTTTGTGATTTTTCTCCATATACAGAAGCTTTTTTTTTTTTTTTTTTTTTTTTGCATTACGCGGGCGTCTCACTGCTGTGGCCTCTCCCGTTGCGGAGCACAGGCTCCAGACGCGCAGGCTCAGTGGCCATGGCTCACAGGCCTAGCCGCTCCGCGGCATGTGGGATCTTCCCGGACCGGGACACGAACCCGTGTCCCCTGAATCGGCAGGTGGACTCCCAACCACTGCACCACCAGGGAAGCCCCAGAAGCTTTTTTAATGCAGTCAAAGCTTAGTTATTTCCTCAACTACTTTTTGGATTATTATCTCTTTCCCCATCTAAACCTCAGAGATAGTCACTTTCATAGTTTATTGGACTGTGGCTGTCTCATTTATTTATTTTAGCTCTTTAATATACACGAAACTTCCTTTAATACCCGTGAGGTGAAAATATAAGGTGATTTCTTTTCTCTAAACAGCAAAACAACTGTCTCTTATACCATTTGCCAAGCAATTCAACATGTCCTGGATGATTGGGGTACCCTAATATAACTACCTCATAGGATCTTCATAGAATAGGTAATACACAGAAAAGTTCACAAATTTCCATCTTTATCTTAAAACTGACCATATTACTAAATTCTTTTATTAATTTCTAGAGTGTTTTTGTTGTTAATTCCATAGAGATTTCTACATACAAGTCATGTCTTTAGAAAATAATAGTCACCTTGTCTCCTCCATATCATATTTGTTAATTTTGGTTTTATATCCATTACTGTGTTCTGATTTCAGTTTTACTCTTCATTTTTTGAGAGTGTGCATGATGTGTATGTGTGATGTGTGTGAACATGGTTTAACCTTACCCTAGACTCTCCTTTGATGATAATTCCATCGGTGAGAGAAAGGTGAATGTCATGTTAGCAACTCAAAAACATCCCTCTGGGGCGATGCTGTCCAAACCATAGCCACTAACCACATGCAACAATTTACATTTAAATTAATAAAAATTAAATAAAATTAAACATTCAGTTCTTCAGTTACACTAGCCACAGTTCAAGTGCTCAGACACACCATATCAGAGTCCCAATTTATTCTGTTGGAGAAAGTTATTTAAAATGTTTAAATCCCGGGCTTCCCTGGTGGTGCAGTGGTTGAGAGTACGCCTGCTGATGCAGGGGACACGGGTTCGTGCCCCGGTCCGGGAAGATCCCACATGCCGCGGAGCGGCTGGGCCCGTGAGCCATGACTGCTGAGCCGGCGCGTCCAGAGCCTGTGCTCCACAACGGGAGAGGCCACAACAGTGAGAGGCCCGCGTACCGCAAAAAAAAAAAAAAAAGTTTAAATCCCAAAATATGTTTCTCTCTGACACACATTTTCCTAAACCAAGTATTTTCTTAGGCATCTGGTTAGATTCTCCTTTCTGATTCCATGCACTATCATTCGAAATCAGATGCTTTCCCATGGCTACAAATATCAAAGTACTTAACAAATCCCAGGCTGCAACCTCCAGTCTTTTTCCTGAGTTGCAGAGTTGTATTTTCCTTTGCCTACTGCAAATTTACACATGAGTTTACCATAGCTATCTCAAATTCATCTGAAAACCAAAATCATCTTACTTAATCCTCCTCTTCTTTTCTCTTTCCCTATCTTAATTAATGTATATCCAAATACTCAAAATAAAAACATTTGAGTTTAAACTTACACAGTGCTGTATGTCAATTATATCTCAATAAAACTGGAAGGGACAAAGCGATAAAGAGGCATGGACATATATACACTACCAAACGTAAGGTAGATAGCTAGTGGGAAGCAGCCGCATAGCACAGGTAGATCAGCTCGGTGCTTTGTGACCGCCTGGAGGGGTGGGATAGGGAGGGTGGGAGGGAGGGAGACGCAAGCGGGAAGAGATATGGGAACATATGTATATATATAACTGATTCATTTTGTTGTGAAGCTGAAACTAACATACCATTGTAAAGCAATTATACTCCAATAAAGATGTTAAAAAAAGAATGATTAAAAAAAAAAAACTGGAAGGGAAAAAAAAGTTGAATACAAAGTCAAAAAAAATTTTTTGACTTGCCCTTGATAAATGTCCTTCTTCTTATTTTTTATCTTTATCAATAATTCAACAAATAATTATTAAGCACCTAATATGCTAAGAATACATATGGTAAGGTTAAGAATACAAAGGAGAGCAAAATAGCAATCCTCCTACCCTCATGAGATTTACTATCTAGTAGGATACACAAATAAATTAGACTTTATTCTGAAAGCATAAGAAAACTTTAAAAGGTTTTAAACAGAGCAACAGAGATTAAATCAAGTTTTTAATATATTGAGGCTATTAAGTCACAGAGTCTCATCAGATCTACCTTCTAAATATTTCTAAATTTCTCAAACACACTCCTCTGTTGACCTCTATACCCTTCTACCTTTATCTTAGTGGGGTCACTGATTTCTCTACATCTCTCATTCCCTCCACTGTACCCTCTACTCTACTGCCAAAACAAACTTTTGAATTATTTATTCCCAGTCTGGGTATGAGTTAAAACCTAATAAAATACTTGTTTCATTTAGCCAGCACATTCCAGAGTAGGCTGTATCCCCTTACACGTTTTAAATAGCCGGCCACACGTTCTCACATCCAGGATTAGATCCTCACATCTGGGATCAGGAAGAAGCACCGGAGGGGTCTAAAATGATTCCTGAGCTGGGACACTGATGAAAGAACAGGCCCAAGATTGCGTGGCAAAGACTGCCCACGAACAGGGATTGGATGAGACGACAGAGAACTGAGCAAGGGCAGAGACCTCTCTTTTTTGTTCTTAGTAGAACCTTAATAAATGAGGAGGTAATACCCAACTTGATGATAAGGCCCAACCAAGGCAGCCACAAAATGTCTGTCACTCTTCAGATTCAGTCGAGTTTTGCTCCAACTTCTCCAGACTACAGACACACTCAGGAGGAGGGTACCACTGTGGGTGCCCGGAGCCACCTGAGGGCTGCTGCAGAGGTTAAGTTAGTGAGAAAAAAAGGATGTTCAATAGCCAAGCTATGTCATGCCCATGGACCAAGAGAAAAAATGCCATATCATTTTTGGGATCAGGGAAACAACTCAAGTACTGGGGCTCTGAGTCTTCACATCAGGCATTTGATTTTTGTATCTGTCTCCCCAACTAGGCCATTAGCCCCTTGAGGGCAGAGATTCCCTTATTCATATCTGTAACCCCATTACCTGGTGTATTACAGAAACACAATAAATGTTTATTAAATAAATGAATGATTGTATCTATCCCCACATTATATTTTCTTACCCTATTAGAATTCTAAAAAGTTGTAAAATAATCTTCATAGTTTTATCAATATATTTAATCCTGTCACCCTTCCTTAAAAACCACAATCACTCCTTGAAGTAATTTAAAGTATCTATCCTGGCAAGCTAGACTCTATGTAACTGACCTCTAGAATATGGTAACAAACACATTTCCAACAAGCCTCCTGAAACCAGCCCCTGAGCTAACTGAAATTGTTGGCAAATTATTCATACCTGTCTCCCACTGCCCCCTCTCACACTCTGAAATTCTGAATAGTTCCCACCATCCCTGCCAACCTCATACTGCTTTATTTATACCCAAGGATTCTTGGCATATGAGGAGAGATATTACTGACCAAATAATTCTGCCTATGTGAGTTTTGCAGGAAAACATACATTCAAAAAAGCTTGAAAAAAATTTGCTCTACGTCTTTAAAGACGACTTTACTGTTCTTGAAATACATCTTGCACCTTTGTTCAATACCTTTCCCTCTACCTGTAAAACTGGCCATATTCAAGGCCTAGATCAAATTTCTTATCCTCTCCATGGTTTTCTTTGATTTGACACTCTTCATGTAAGACAATAAAAATGATCATAGATGAGAGAACAATTAATTTTTGCCCCTTGATGCATTCTCCTTTTATTCTGTTAGTCACATAACATTATAACTTTTTGTTTATATGCGTCCATAGTCTCACATATAAAGAATGAGCTCCTGCTGTATTTTCTAAAGGCAAAAACCAGAAGTTTTTTTAAAAGTGCTAGGCCCACAGTACACTAAACTGTTGAATGCTTTTGGTAACAAGATTATTTAGTTGTGTTTAGTGAATCTAAAGATTATGAGTGTGTGTATGTGTAAAATATCCTGCCAACGTAAACAAAGTACATTACACAGCCATATGATTAAATGCTGATTTAAATTATCTAGCCTATTGCTTTATCTCATAGCATGGATGGTTGAGAGGTTACTCCAATCAGGTAATACTTGTTTTTCTCATTAATTCATCTCTACTTTTTGAAAAGCAGAATTTTCGAAAATGGCAAGTATTACAAAATTTGGCAGAATTTTATAATCTCTTCCAACGCAGTTCTCCCATAATTCAATTTGTTTTTTTCTTGATGATGAATTTTCTATACTAATTACATCCTTCCCTTGTTCATTGTATTTCCCTCACTCACAACCATTTTCATTCACATTGCCCCTTTGCAATTCTTTCTATGTTTTTGGCCTTTTATTCAAAGCTTCAGAGCTGGCATTCTCTTTGTCTTCCTTTGGGTCTATGGGTTTACTTCAAACTGAATAGATATAAAAATACAGAGAATAACTGTACAGTTCTAAATAAATATTGATGTTATGCTTAACATATTCAAAGTTATTACAATAAACATTTACAAAAATGATGTTTTCAACTTATACCTGTGGTAGTTTCAGGTAGAGGATAAAGAATATATTGAAAAACAGCAGTTCAGTCATAACTTCTGCATTGGCCTTTTCCACATACATTTTACTCTTTATTTTAAATTTACGACTATTTTTAATAACTTTTACTTTCTGAGAATGCCCACTTGCATTGTATATAGATACAAACTCTCTATTGTGGACTCAGTTTTATTTTTCCCTCTTTTTTATTAGTAAAGACATTAACAATAAAATAGGCTCACTTGCTCCAGCTGGTAATTTCTCAATACTAGTAATATATTATTCCTCTTTTTGTGACATCATAATCATCTATATAGAAGTACCATGTATCTTTGTGTAGAAGCTACTGTTTCCATTAAATTTAATTACCTCCCCCTGTGGTTTTAAATAGAAGTGGCTTCAAAATGAGGGCAGCTTCTATTAAATTTAATTACTTTCCCCTGCTGCTTGCCTGGTAAAAGGGAGGTCACTAAATGAGAGCAGCTTCTAGCCTAAAGTATATGGTAACTGTGTGCCAGCAATAACAAAAGTGTGCCCAAAATACCCTTCTAGGGAGCTTCACAGGTTTATCCTTTCTCCTATTTAAAATTTTTCCTTTAGCCTTAATTTAAGCCCTTAAAAAATGAGCATGGATAGAAGCAGATATATCTTAAAAATCAATTTTAGTTTCACAGGCTAAATCAAGGCAAATATACTATTTCTGTACAAATATATTGGAAATTATCCCACTCAAAGGTTCAAGCTCAGAACTTTTAAGATTAACATCATTTGTTGTCGTTTCTCCAGCTGTAAGGATGCTAAGTTTTATTCTTCACACATTTTCAATGTCTAGTAAAAGCCTTCATTGATTCTGATCAGATGGATTTAAAGACTGCTTCCTAAAAGTTATTAAAAAGGTATTAAGTTTAGGGAGATTTCAGAAAAATATTCAGAAATAGTAATGTTAAAAAGGAAAAAAAAGAAAACCCATCAGGTTCATTATAGACTGCTGTATTTGAGAAAAAGTTAATCTGTATGCTTTATAATAGTATGAAAACGTGTATCAGTTTAAAAATACTATGGTATAATCCTATAAAATATTTTAGTTAAATATTAATTAGGAGAAAATACTACTCAGTTAAAACACCATTGTACTATTTATTTTTTTACACAGGCAGAATGTAGATGAACAACATTTCCATTCAATCACACAGTTTAGTATAAATATAAAACAAGACACCCCTCAAGCATTTTAAGTAACAAATTAAACATTTACATTTTTTACTGTGCACTGAGGCTTAACATTTATGCAGCTTCAAAACCAAAGTACAGCCTCAAGGGAAGTCTCTCCACTGACAAATTAATACCTTAGAGAACAGAGCTGAATGGTGGCAATGAACTCATTTGTTCCCCCAATAATGAAGAATGACTTTTTCTTTACCACATCTGTGACTGTTGCTATGGTGACCCAGACTTACCTCATTGCTTCTCGGAGAGCTCCTCGTTCACCAAGAGTCGTGTGCTTGATGTCATCAAAATTATTCTCCAGCTTCTCGCAATTCTGCAACATATTAGAAAAATGCATTAATCCCCCAACATACTGAGATAAAATTATATCTATGCAATTATGTAAAATATAATTGATTATATTGATTATGGACTCAAAAATATGCACACCATTTTAATTGGGTAGGATTCATTAAAATTGACAGTGTGAATTCAACAGTAACAAAATAAAAACGTTTTATGTTACAGCTGTCACAGAAGTCTTCTTATCAATTTTTCAAAATTGGGTAAATAGAAGAAATGAGTATTATATAAAAGTAGTACAACTTCTAGAGTTTTGAGGTTTAAAAATTAGTTCTCTAAAATAATCTCAAGTATACCAAAGCCAACTGGAATTCAAATAAAGTCAGTAAAGTTTGAAATCACAATAAATTGTATATGATAAATACCCAGTTCTAAAATATTAGTATTTACTGATATGGAAAGATAAAGCCCAGGCATAATATAATAATAAAAGTTCAAACATTTTGAAATCAAAATTTTAAAATTAGATCTTTAAATAACAGTTATATACAAATTGTTCACAAATATATATATATGTATATATATTTGAAAATAAATAAGTCCACTCATTAAAATTATGTGACATTGCATCAGGCTCTTAGCATTACTGGACTGAATTTTCTAAGAGTTTTTTTGTTTAATTTTAATTATGTTTTTATATGTAAAACTAACTTAATCTCACATGACCCTAATAAGTTATCAGAACATAATATATAGGATTAAATTTTACCCTAAAAAATGTATCCATATGAATCTTTTGGCACATTAGATTTCATGTATTTAGGTAATAAAATAACTGGATTTAGCATTTTAGTTAATTTAACAGACAGTAAAACTAAAGAATAAAATTTTAACATTAATGGGTTCTATATTAAATTGTAAATAAGTATGCTGGATTTTACAAAAATACAGAATTTAGATTAATAATTTCCAATGTGTAAGAATTCATTGATTTAAAACCCATTGTTATATATACCATTATCTTACCTTGATATCTTTTTTAGATTGGCCAAATTAAGGCAAAGATCCTTTTTAACACATAGTTACATGTTTTACAATGAAAATCTTGAAAATTAGCAAAATGTATCTAAAATAATTTGAATTATGGATCAAAGTCCTTTTTTGGATATGTAACTTGCAAATATCTCCTGATCTGTGTCTTGTCTTTTCACTTTTTAATAGTGTCTTTTCATAAAGAGAATTTCTTTTTATTTTTTATTTTTGGCGGTACGCAGGCCTCTCACTGTCGTGGTCTCTCCCGTTGCGGAGCACAGGCTCCGGACGCGCAGGCTCAGCGGCCATGGCCCACGGGCCCAGCCGCTCCGCGGCATGTGGTATCCTCCCGGACCGGGCGAGAAACCGTGTTCCCTGCATCGGCAGGCGGACTCCCAACCACTGCGCCACCAGGGAAGCCCGAGAATTTCTTATTTTTAAAGAGGCCCAATTTATTATTGCTTTAATTTATGGTTAGTGCTATTTGTGTCCTGTTTAAGAAATCTTTGATTTCCTCAAGGTTATAATTTATTTTCCTATATTTTTCCACAAAGCTTTATTACTTTGCATTTCACATTTAGATGTGTAATTCATCTGGGATTGATATTTGTATATGTGTATAACAGAAAAATCACACCATACAGGTCAGCGGTTAAATCAGTACTATTTTTTGAAAAGGCCATCATTTCCCCACTTTAATTCATCTTTTCCATAAAGTAAGACACAGTATACATAGGGTCTGTTTCTGGGGTCCATAATGGCCAACTGCTCAATTTCCTATATTTGTGCTAGTATCACACTGTTTTAATTACTCATATCTATAATAAATAAAGAACTCCGACAAGTAAATATGAAAAAAAACCAGACGATTCAATGTAAAATGGGCAAAAGACTTATATAAACACTATATAACAGAGACTATACAAATAACTAATTTAAAAGAACATGCTCAACAGCATTAGTCATGATAAAGATGCAAATTTTAAAAATGAAATATCACTACACACTTTGAAAATGTGTAAAATGAAAAAGACGATAAAAAAGTGGGTTTTTTTAATATAAAAAGCAACTGAAGCACTGCTGGTAGAACTGTAAATTGTTAAAACCACTTGATAAAGCTTTTTGGTAGCATTTTCAAAAGCTGAGTTTTCATGTCTTGGAATACACCCAGAACAAATATGTAATATGTTTGCCTAAAGTCGTATACAAGAATGTTAATTGTAGCACTATCCAAATTTCCCCAAACTGGAAACAAGTCAAATGCACATAAAGATGGAATATATAAATCAACTGTGTTATATTACTACAATGGAAAATACATAGCAATGAGAATGAACAAACTACATCTATGTGGAATAACATGGATTATCTCACACCCATAGTATCAAATAAAGTGACACACAAAAGATCACATAGGAAAATTATTCCACTTAAATGAATTTCAAAAACAAGCAAAGCTGCGCTTCTCTTGTAGCACAGTGGTTAAGAATCCGCCTGCCAATGCTGGGGACACGGGTTCGAGCCCTAGTCCGGGAAGATCCCACACGCCGCGGAGTGACTAAGCCCGTGCACCACAACTACTGAGCCTGCGCTCCAGAGCCCGTGAGCCACAACTCCTGAAGGCCAGGTGCCTAGAGCCCGTGCTCCACAACAAGAGAAGCCACCGCAATGAGTAAGCCCGCGTGCCACAACGAAGAGTAGACCCCGCTCACCGCAACTAGAGAAAGCCTGCACACAGCAACGAAGAGCCAACGCAGACAAAAATAAATAAATTAAATAAATAAATTTTTTAAAATTACCTTTAAAAAAATAATAACTTGGAAACAAAAATAAGCAAAGCTACAGTGAATAGTTCAACAATAAAAGTAAGAAAACAATTCCATTTATAAGAATATAAAAAAGAATAGAATACTACTTAATAACTTTAACAAAAGAAGCATAAGACTTGTGTACTGAAAAGTACAAAACATCATGATAAAAATTAAAGAAAGCTAAAATAAATGGTAAGACATCCATGTTCATGAATTAGAAGACAATATTGTTAAGGTGGCACTACTCCCTAAATTAATCTAAAGTTTCAATGTGATTCCTGTCAAAATCCCAGCTGACTTTTTTTTTTTCAGATTTTGATAAGCTGATTCTAAAATTCATATGAAAATAGAAGGGACCCAGAATAGCCAAAACCTTCTTAAAAACAGAATAGCAAAGTTGAAGGCCTAACACTTCCTGATTTCAAAAATGACTATAAGCCTACAGTTATCAAGAAATATACCCACATATATATATATATACAAATGTTCATGGCAGCATTATTCATAACATAAAAGGTAGAAAAACTGCAAGTCAATAAAATGATAAATGGATAAGCAAATATGGTATACCAATATAATGATATACTATTCAGCCATAAAAAGGTAAGTTCTGATACATGATGAGCTTTGAAAACGTTATGCTAAGTGAAAAAGCCAGATGCAAAAGGTCACATTGTATCAATTCATTTATATAAAATGTCAAATACAGGCATATCCATAGAGACAGGAGATTAGTGGTTGCCAGGGGCTGCAGAGAGGGAAGGAATTATTGCTAATGGTAACGGGGTTTCTTTTTGGGGACATGAAATTTCTGAAATTAGTGGCGATCAATGAACAACACTGTGAATATACTAAAAACCACTGAATTATATGCATTTTAAATGAGTGAACCGTATGGTATGTGAATATATCTCAATAAAGCTACTATTTTAAAAGTAGGCAAAACTAATGAAGGTGTTGGAAATTAGTGGATACTGACTACAGGAGACAGAAGAGGGTCTTCTAGGGCACTGTTTAATTCATTTTGTGAAAATTCATGGAACTGAATACTTAAGATCTGTTTAGTTTTCCATATGTAATACTGCAATAAAAAGCTTTAAGAAGAGAGCTTGAATTCTGGTGAAGGAATCATAATGCAGTAATATATCACTACAGTTAAAGAATGCAGATAAAGAAGTTCAAAGTATCTGACACAGTAAGCGTTAGCTACCAGCTAATAATAATAAAATAACATTTTATTATTTACTAAAATTCTGTACTAAAGTTCCAATTCCTGTAACTTACCCTGATAAATTTTTGATACTTCATTAACTAAACTATGAACTTTTTCTCTATAGAGTGATAGTCTTAAAGAATGACATTTATATGACTATAATTGCAAAGATGAATAACTAAATTATTTGAATTAGATGGCCTTTGAAAAACACTTTCCCAGTACTTCTGGGATAAAAATTAGTCTGGACCTCTAAGGCAGAAAGCAGAGTTTTCCTTTCTTTATTCAGGAAAAAAAAGAGGGGGGGGGGGACAAATATAAATTTTACACTGAACAGATGTAGTGCCCTTTCAAATATTTCTATGGAAATAATAATATTTTTTAGAAGCTTTATGTTCATAGGTGTTCAATGCAGCATTTTTATGACAGTGAAATATTGGGGGGGATTCTAAATTTTCAACATAAAAGAATGGTTAAATAAAGCACTTTAAATTTGAGGGATATTATGCATTAATTACAAATCCTGTTTAGATAGAGTTAGCCAATGTTTATTTGACATTGTGTAATTTTTTTTAAAAAGACACTATAAAATTTAATATGTTGTATGATATGATTACAATTTTGGAAAACAAAACAAGCAAAGCCAAAAAAGACTAGAAATGAAATAGTAACTCAGATTATCTCAAAATGTTGAATAAACAAGGGTTTATTTTTTTACTTATAGTTTTCAATATTTTCCAAAGTTTCAGTTACAGGTTTATATTTCTTTTTGATTTCAAGATTTAAAAAATTAAGCATTTTTTTAAAGATTTTGAAAGTATCTGTATATTCTGTGCTGAATATGCTATTTTTGTAAAATATAATAAAACAAAATAATTGCTAGCAATAAAAGAAATTTAATATAAGATAGGACTGGACTTTTCCAATATTTATTTTTTCTATTAAATATGCACTTGACTAATTAAGATTTCTGCCTCCTGATTATTTGCCAATGAGTTCATGAAAGTTTTAATATTTCAAATTGTCCAAAAAAAGTTTCCAATCATCAGTTTGATTTCTTTACTTTTGCACACCCAAAAAGAGGTATAAGGATGTACACAAAGCAGTAAAAGAAAATAAAGTCATATAATAAAATCAGTTACACTTATTTGCTATATTCAACCTACAACATAGCTTAATGTGAACAACTGATACTCAAATAGTGCCACTTGGGCTAAGCGAATACCTGAAAAGACCCAAACACAACTACTAGTTATATAATATTTGGAATATACTATTTTTAACTTTCATATATTTAAACTTAATAACAGATGACTAGTATTTATTCATGATTCTAAACAGACTTCACAATACAATTTTTAGAGTTGCATAATATTCTACTGCACCCATGTGCTATTACTTATTTAGCTAATTCCTTTTTGGTTTGGTTTGGTGGTTTGTTGCTAATGCTATTATAAATATAAAACAAGAATAGATGGCTAAAAATGAAATAAAAGCTTAAAAAGTATTAAGAAAAAATAAATATCATTGACTGGGATTATTCATTCCAACTAATTTCCCATCTAACTCAAATTGTTTTCATCTAAAATATAATCGAATTATGTGACTATGGTAGAGTCAATACTCAAATTCAGGATTACTGATTCTATATCTCATTCTCATTCCTGAATTTAACTGTTAATGGAAAACAATGCATGTTTTCTCTGTGGTCATATAATTATACTTATTTTTATCTAGATTTGCCATAAACCCAACCCCATCAATTTAGATGAATCACTGCTAAGAGTCTTACATTTAAATCTTAAGTTGGAAAAAGGTTTCATAACGTTGTTCTTTCAAACTTTACTGACTCTTGATATGGAAGACAGCACCTATCACTTCCCCACAGGTGGTTTATAAATCAGATGTGGAAATAGATATTTCTATTTAATTGTTTTGGGCATATTTTTCATTTTTAATATATCTCCTACTTTGGATATACATAAATATATACACAGATACACACACATATATACATACAAATGTGTTTGTTAAATGGAGTCATTTAATAGAAATAAATCTGTACCTTGACGAGGTATTTTTGTTTTTTATGGTTGGTTTTCAAGAAAATCTTAGAAACTTTGATTTTACCAACAGAGATTAACAAAATCAAATAACGTTATATCTGAATCTATTTATTTAAGAACAATTGTCTTCAGTTAGGGTACTGTCTTCTCAGACGCCTATAGGAAATGTGAGATTTAATCATTAAAATCAATGGAAAGGCTAGAAAAGTCACACTACTGTAATTAAGAGAGAATTTTAAGATCTCAATTTAGCCATTTAAAGTAACTCCCTAGACCAGAGCAACAATGCCCACAGCAAAACAAAGTCATAGATAACAAATATTTAAGGCAGCCTGCTACAACCGTGTGACACAGCAGCTTAAATCAAAAGCAAACACCGATGGAGTCCACAAAAACCTCTTTTCATCCCAATATCCATTTCTGAGTCCCTTGGGAAAAGCTGTATAATAAAATGTAAAAAGCAAAAAATAAATAAGCTTTTACTATTTCTTATAATTTATAAATCATTTCAAAAAAGTGAATGTTAATCTGATCAATTTTTGAAAAAGGTCAATTCACAGTAAAATCCATGTGTAGACAACCTTTTCAAAACAGAATTCTTGTGGAAATTTTACTCTTTCAGATTTATATTTTTAAAAATTATACAGATGGTTTCAGAATCTCAAACGAGTCTAGATGTTACTACAAAAAAATGCATTTGCCTCCCTTCTATGTGGTAAATTGAGAGCATAAAGAAAAAATACATATATTTTCTTGTTTGTCTGTTTTTTCTTCTGGTCCTGAAATCCCTCATCACTTTCCTCCTCTTAGCTACCTGCACTGTGGTTTTAAACTTTATTTTGGTCTCCACTGCTGCAGAGAAACAAGTTCGTGAAGGACATTAAAGAAGAAACAAGCAAAATTACTGGATTTTGAGTTTTTAAAGGCCTATCCTTGGCATACACAAACAATAGGGTGGAAAGACTGCTTGATTGTCTAGCTTTTCCAGCCACAGAGATAGGAGATAACAACCTTCTTCTAAAGACAGAGTGAGAGAAAAGTTGGACACAGAAACCTTAAGTAGCCCCACTGAGCTCACTATGGCTCCAGGAATTGAGAACAGGCAAAGATATCAGAGTTGACTGAGACAGAAAGTGTTCCAGAGCATCTGAAGGTACTTCTTCATTTTAATGATAAGAAGCCTCAAATTTAATAGTGATTTTATCTGGAAGTGGTTAAAATGACATATTTTACCATGAAGTGGAATGGGAACCCAAAATGATTATTGAATAACAGAAAAGGAAAGAATGCTCCATGTTTCACACTCCCTGAGTCTGCAGAAAACTTATTGTGCCCAACAGAACAATAGAGGAAATAAATAAGTCTTGTAAACATTTAAACAGTCTAATTGTTACCTTCACCAAAAATACCTGTGTCCTGAAGAAATCAAATCCAAGATTTTTTTTTTAAGAACAATATATGAAAGTACCAAAGAAGAGATACAAGAGTTAAATTCTAATTAAGACAAATGTTAGTCTTTTTCCAGAATGAGATAAACATCTCAAGAAACTAACATTTTTATCTGCTCATCCTCTCCATAAATAAAATTAAGCATCAGATGCTTTAGATGAGAGGCAGAGAGACACTCTCACGTTCACCATTAGTAACATTTTCCTAACAGTAGGGACAACTGTAAGTAAAATGGAGCCAATGTCTTCTATCAAAGTCTATTCTCAGCCCAGTTCATATGAGTATGGATCTAAAAAAAATTATAAACTTATGTTTAAATAACAAATAACTTAATACGCTGTTCATTACAGGGTGAAACCATGTAACCCAGATTGGGACTTGAACCCACAGTCTTTTAATTGAGATCACACACCTGGTCTCAGGACTTAACGAAGCTCAGGTTCTTGATGTTCTTGTCGCAGAAAGAATTCAGTGAAAGACAAAGTGATAGGTAAGAAGTGGATTTATTCAGAAAGAAACACACTCCACAGGCAGAGTGTGGGCCATCTTAGAAGGCAACAGGCCCCAAAATATGAGGTGGTTAGTTTTTATGGGCTGGGTAATTTCATAGGCTAATGAGTGGGAGGATTATTCCAATTATTTGGGGGCTGGGGTGGGGATTTCCAGGAATTGAGCCACCACCTACTTTCTGACCGTTTATAGTTGGCCTCAGAACTGTCATGGCGCTGGTGCGTGTGTCATTTAGCATGCTAATGTATTACAATGAGCATATAATGAGGCTCAAGGTATACTGGAAGTCAAATCTTCCACCATCTTGTACCTAGTTGGTTTTAACCAGTTTTTGTAATGTCCTATGGTTATGTCATTATTTTAAAGGCTGTGCCCTGCCCCCTTCCCTCCTGTTTCAAGGGGATTCTATATGTTAGTGTAGGATTATCCCAGAATACAATTTCAGGCATAAGTAAGGCATAGGGGACTTTCCAGGATGTAAAAAGCTTTCAAACAATTCTAAAAATGAACTCACGCATGGTGATGACTGATACTTCTTATTTTTCAAGTGCCTCGTAATTTCCTTTGACCAAGATAATTGCATGAGAGAGCTGCAACCATCACAGCAGATGCAAGACAGACAATCTATTTTGTAGGAAAGAAGGAAGGCAAAGGCAAAGGGTAACTAAAAAGGAAAAGGGGACACAGGGAGAGAATGAATGAACAAACTACTCCTCAGATTAGCAAGTACAAGAACGAGAAAAATCAGTGATTAGTAATAAAACACTGGAACAAAAAACAGGCCTATTAGCCTAAGTACCATGGAGCAAGAAAGTGGGAACACACAGAAAAAATGGAAGGACATGAAAAGTATTGAATTTAGTGCTGACCAGATATTCCATTGGCTACAACAGGCAAATGTTATCTCTACTTAATTAGTAGGAAACTGGAAATCCATATCAGCAACCAAGGTAAATGTTATAGTTTTTTGGCATATAAAGATGAATTATATTAACAGTAAACTAGCTAATAACATGAAGGGCTTACTCTGTGTTAGACACTTTTCTAGGAACTTTATCCATTTAATCTGCACAACAACCATTGAGATCCATACTTCACAACTGAGGAAACAGGCACAGGGAGATTAAGATAACTTGCCTAAGGTCATATAGCTAATAAGGGATAAAGCAGGGATTTGAACCCAAGGAGTCTGTCCTCAGAGCCAGACTCAAATCCCTCAGAGACTGCTTCAAAAGAGTAAACTGAGTAAAGTGAATATAATAAAGTTCTGCATAGGTCCTCCTCTAGACGTTTGTTGTTAAGTTTAGATAACTGGATTGGACGGACAATAGTTTACTAATAAAGTGGGGCATAAGTTTGTACAGAATACTGTTTTATTTCTTTCTGGATGTGCTACACTTTACAAGGTAGAAAATAAGGAATCCAATATACAGATGTTTAGGCAAAATTAATTCCCATAAATATTTTGCATGCAACAGTCTTTATTTGGGTCTGTGACACCACTGTGACAAATATAATGAGCAATTAAATTCCCAAGTGCTCAGATTTTGGCAGCAATTAAAGTAGAAACTAGAAACTAAGCATCAAAAAGAACTGGTTTTGGTGGCCTCCTGCCAAATGAATCCCCATGGGTTGAGAGAAGGTCTAGGGTTTCAACTGTGATAGATTTTACAGTGTTTTAATATCTCATCTGTATTAAGGATTGTATAAAGGTATGATAAAACAAATGAGCAAAATATCAACAGCAACATGGGGGCAAAGTAACACACAAGAAGATCTCTGAATGCTGAGAAATTTAAACACGATCACTGAAGTATCTTTGCTTAACTAAACCAAACAATAACAAATTCAACCAAGTATCTAGTGATTCACATGCTGGATGGGGCAGGAAAGAAGCAAAAAATTCAGCAAATTACATTATTAAATAAAAGAATTGATGGTATTACCATATAATGTAATTTCTATTAGGACAGCATTTCCTTTATGAAATAATCACAATAATTAGAACTAAATAGATTGGACCTAAATTTATACAGTAACCAATTTTTTTAATTAGTAAATTAATTTTAATAAATGAGGAAACAGTTTTATATTATTAAGGTCACAGAGAGTTAATGGCACAGCTACTAGAACTTTAGTCTCATAATTACTAAATAACAAAAGCTGAAGTTAATCAATTAAATTTCAATTCAGAAAAAAAACTTGAAAATCTACTGTTAGGCATCATACTAAGCATCAGGGATATAAAGGTAAATAAGAAAAGACCCCCATATTGATCACAATCCAGTGATAATATAGAGAAGAGAGAGGAATTAACTCTCCTAGAGCAGATATGTCTATGAGTTAATGACTTCTAAACATGTCTTTGAAATGAGTCAAAATTTTCCAGATTAACAGGGGCTGAGGAGGGGTGAGAAGGCAAAGGTAGTGGAATTGGCTCTAGCCTCAGACCTCAGCATTACTGCCTACTAGTTATAGGTCCTTAGGCAGGACACTCAGTTTATTCTAAGCAAAATATACTTGAACCTTCTAGCATGGTCATCAAAATTAAATAATACATGTAAATCACTTAGTACACCAAACAAATAGAAGGTCTTCAATAAATGGAGGAAGCAAAGGAAAAGAATAAAGAGGAGGAAGAAGAAGAGTATCCATGAACCCCACCATAATCCTAATGGATCAGACATTATGGAGTGAGGTAGAAAAAAGTGCATTTTTCATGTCTTCCAAGTGATTCTAATGAGTAATAAAGTAAAATCAATACAGTCTTTATGGGAAAAAGAAGATTTTTAACTTTTTGATCATAAGATCCCTATGAGAATATAATGAAAATCATGATCCTTTCCTCTTAAAAAATTAAATATTCACAAAAACTTCATATGCATATATATACAATATGCTACATACAATTTCAATGAGCCAGTGGATCCCCTGAAGCCCATCTATAGCCCTACGTCTATGCGCACCAAATTTTAATATGAGGAAGGATGATTTTGTAATGGACCTAGATGACATAGAAATGAAGGTTACAAATATAATGTCCAAGTACATTGAGAAGCAAGGGGTCCAAAAGCTGGCAAATTTCTACTGTTTGATAATGATGCTTAAGTATTCATGTTACTAATAAAAAAATATGTTGCAAAAGTCAATTCTGTTGCCAAGCTAAAATGAAAGCAAGTCATTCACTCATTCATTCATTTAATATTCATTTAGATTCTAATAGGTGCCAGATACACGGTAGTCACTGGGGATACGAAGGTTTAAAAAAAAAAACCTCTTCATGTTCAAAAACACAATTTCGGTTCAAAAAGGAAACTATTATCAGGCAAGTATGTCCCACATCCAGAGGAAGAATACTTGCATATTAATGCGATCATTACAAATGATCACATATTAATGCGATCATTACAAATCTCAGATGACTGGAAGCCTGCAGGACCCACAGGGAATTAACACCACAGAGGTCACAAGTTTTATGGAGGCAATTATAAATTTACATTTCATAAAGCAGAAACTAACACACCATTGTAAACAATTATACTCCAAGAAAGATGTGAAAAATAAATAAATAAATTTACATTTCAAAATCTGAACAATTTAAGTAAAATAGCACACTCCAAGCTATAAAGCTACAACTCTAAGGTAATTTAGCATTGATTAATTTAATGATTTTCTTTAGGCAGTAAGGTAAACAGGGAAAAGTTAATACCAACGCCTATGTTTCTCATGAAGTCAGAAATTCCTAAGGTCTAAGTTCCTCCAAAGAATGAGTCAATTAGATGAACTTACTCTTCCAGTAAAATGTTATGTTTTAAATCTTGGCACTCAGCAAAAAGCCTCAGAACTAGCCCCACTGAAGTTCTTTATGACCGAAGTAAGAAATAATAATTATATTCAGATTTTTAAAATTCCAGATGAATATTCTCATACCAATATACGATTTCCAGTTCTAATCCAGAGTTTCATATTTCAATAGATAATTGCTTTTCCCTTCGGTATGTCTTAACTAGTCTAATCCTTTCAGTGAACATTAAGACATAATCATGTTTAGCTAATGTCATTTCACTAATGGTGGCCAGCTTACAATCAAGGCCTGTCTAGGAGAATCTCGTATGAGTCACAGTGAAATAGAATATAATATAGTAGGAGACATAGGAGCTGTGGAGACAGGAAATCTGTTTTTAAGTTCCAGCTTTGCAAGTAAACTGTTTATATATTCTTAGGAAAATGCTTAACATCTCAGTCTGCAAATATTTCCTCATGAAATGAAGATATCAATGAAAATGATAAAAGTAATGACACACACTTCAAAGTGTTGTGAGGAAAAATTAAATGAGATCATGTATGTGAAAATATACTCTAAACAAGAAAGCACTGTTCAAATAGTGCTATACATTTTTAAATGGATAGAATAAATCTCATTTCCAGGCTCATAGTCTAAGTCAAAATGTATTTTAGCTACAATTACCTTGAAGCATTTTAAATTTTAACTCGTATCCATGGTAAAAATTAAGTAATATTTTAGTACTTTCCCAAGGTGAGCAAAAATTAAAAACAGTTCTGCTGCAGAATCCTACCTGCTGAGCATTAATTCCTATATCTAAAGGAGGTAAACAAAATTCAAGATTGAGTATTTACTTTTTAATCTTAATTTCTTATTCAAATTACCACATAGGTCTTTACATAACGTATGGTTATATTTTGTCTTTTTTGGATTCGTTTTTTTTTTAATATTTATTTATTTGGCTGTTTCGGGTCTTCGTTGCAGCACGCGGGCTCTTAGTTGCAGCTCACAGGCTTCTCTCTAGTTGTGGCATGCGGGTTTTTTTCTCTTCTCTAGTTGTGGCGCACAGGCTCTAGGGAGCGTAGGCTCTGTAGTCTGTGGCACGCGGGCTCTCTGGTTGAGGCGCTCGAGCTCAGTAGTTGCGGCGCACAGGCTTAGTTGCCCCGAGGCATGTGGGATCTTAGTTCCCTGACCAGGGATCGAACCCGCATCCCCTGCATTGGAAGGCGGATTCTTTACCACTGGACCACCAGGGAAGTCCCCGTATGGTTAGATTTTGAATGAATCTCACTTGGTTTACAGGATAACCAAATGAAAAACAATTATCATTATTTCAAAAAATATTGTGGAGTACTATGTGCCAGACACTGCCTATCTCAAATCACTATATAAACTTTAATATTTGCTTTGTAGAAGTCATTATTATTTCCTTATTCACCTAATCTTGAGGGGGAAAAGCCTTTCAAAGAGCAATTTAAATAATGAAAATCTACTACTTCAACTGCGAAGTTTGCTCACCTTCAAGCTCTGTTTGATAGGACCGATCTCATTTGCTACCAGGCTTCCTGAACTCAGTTTGCTCCAGTGACAGTGCCTCCTTGCTGTTCCTTCTACACAAAAGCACCCTTTCTCCTCAGGACCTTTGCACATGCTGTTCCCTCTGCCTGAAATGTTCTTCTGCCAAATATTCACATGGTTTACTCTTTCATTTCATTCAGGTCTCTATTTAAATGGCACTTCTTTAGAAACATCTTCCCTAACCACTGTCTCTAAAAATGAATTTATCTTCACTCTCTCTGCCGCCTTTCCCTACTTCACTATTCTTCTTCATAACATTTCTTATACCTAACATTATATTACATGTTATGGTATTTTTAAAATACTGACTGTATTCATAAAGGCAAGGGGTTGTTTTTTACTTATAAATGTTGACTATACTTATGAAGGCAAGAGGATTTTTTTATTAATTTATTTACTACTACATTTCCACATAGTAGTTAACCATTAAAGGCTTGTTGAATGGATGGTCTAGGAACTTTCACATACATGAATCAGATGCTACCTTCAATTAAAAGTGCAAAATGATGTCAGTGAAGGCAGCTAGCTATCTTTCCTCCAAGAGACCTTCCATTGTAGCCTTATCTTGACAACTACCTCATGGTTCAAATTTGGTTATTCAGTCTTGCAAACTAACAGCTAATTTTGTCAGTCTGCCTTTCATATTTTGTCTCACATTAACCAAGTTAAATGAAACAGAGATACCAAAGTAGAGTGCAAATGCAGTCATTTATTACATTAAACTGTTACATGGACCAGACTATTATGATAACATAAACAGTGAAATTTAAGTTTCGGGAAATTCAATATGGAATGGCAAATAAAAATCAATGTTGGTTAGTGAGCATAGATTCTAATGAAAAGAAATCAGACTTTAAAAAGTGTTACTTTAAAAGAGACAGCATAGAGTATTCTTGCTTTCCACAAAGAGATCATTACCAGTGCCTTTACTGGACATGAATAGACACTGCCCTTGTTGAGCTTTATAACTCATTTTCTCCTATGATTCTAGAGTTAAGTACTCTTAATGGACATTTGGGTAGAGCTAACCCAAACAAGTCTTTTTCTGCCAGTTGAATCTCCCAAACTTTTTAAGATAATTTTTCCTGTACATACTCGTAAGTCACAATAAAATGCTCTTTGCGGTGCCAAAAAAAAAAAAAAATCAAAAAGAAAACTATTTGCAAGTCACTATAGTAAGAAAACAAGGACTTCCAATTAAGTACTTAATAAATTGCTAAAATGGAGGGGAAAAAAAACAAGAAAGCAAAACAAAACCAAAAAAATCCTGAAAGTACTAGAAACTGATGGTGTTTATAGAATATGCCTGCTAAGAATAAGAAAAGTGGGAAAAAATTGGATTACAAATCATAATCTACATTTGTATCATTTTCTCAAGACACTGCTTCAAATCCTAGCTCATTTACAGCACTCTCATCCAGTTCAGCCTATGATATCTACTGAATAGCATGGGTGTATATTTTTTTGATGAACAGCAAAAGCTTACTGGCCAAACTGGACCTTCCTGTGTTCAGTGATACGGTGGAAGATGGACAGAAAGTTATAGAAGGAATAGAAGCTTTGATCACCTTATTTGTCTCCTAAGCTAGGGTATGTGCGCTCATATTTAAATACCTCTTTAGCACTGGAGTGATGCAGACCACGGTTTACCATGAATTAGCTCCCTTTTGGCAGTTCCTTGCTATGAACTTCAAATAAATGACAGAACTTTGTATACCTTCAAATAACCCTCTGGTAGATATTTTGAGCCCTGCTATGCTAAATGAGGCCAATAAGAAAAACCTAATTCCAAGAAGATCAGAACATTCCCAAAAGACAACTCGTCAAGTGTTATATATTTATGAGTTAATTTCTATAAAAAGTATTTCTACCAAAACAAAAAATTAAATTCATTTTCTTAATACTAATAAATTCACGGTACCAAGCACTTCATATACTGGCTGATTTGTTATTGTAGAGAAGGATCAATACCAGTCTGAGTAATCTACATTAAAATGCCCATCAACCACATGATCCAACAGCTATTTACCTTTGCAGTGTGGAAGCTTGAAAATAAACTATTTACTAATAGTTTTACTAACATCAGTATGCCCCCACTAAATTAATTACCACCACTAGAAAGGCAGAGGTACACGGTTGTTCTATATAGGATCTTAAGCCTATTCAAAATTAAAAATTTGATATAATCTGGAGGCTTTAAAATTAAACAATCCCTTGTCCTTGGGCAGCTTATCTCAGAAGCAGTGGGTGTTCTTTCCAGAATAGGGATATCTCAGCAGATGAGGAAAAGTTTGAGGTCAAGGTTGACAGTGTTGGGGGAGTGGAATAATTCCATTATTACTACTCTGACATCAGTGGTATTTTTCTACATCTCAAAGACAATTTTAGATAGTTAAGTTTTTCACGTGAAGGATTGTCTTTAGGAACATCATCCACTTTAAAAATCTTAAACAAGTGTCTCATTTACTGAATCCAATCTGCTTATTCATGCACTTAATTACACAGAAAACACATCATTCTCAGTGTTCAGCACTTAATCTTTAGTATGTTTACTTTGGTCAAAATCTACAAATGTCTACAGACCATATGGCTGCGTAATGCAATGCATAATGTATTACAAACAGTACCATACATAGCATGTACGATGTAAAGTTAGACATCAGGTAAACTCAAAGAAGTGAACATACACAAACATAGTCTTTTCTCCAGTGCTGGGAAGGACCACTTATTTTAAAATTCTATTAAAAAATAATTAAAAGCTGACTATGTATCATTTTAAGCTATCTCATTCTCTTGTTTGGAATAAAACCCTTGAGATCACAGCAAAGTGAGTCAATTCAAACAGGAAGGAGTAATTCAGTACTGGAAGTACTGAAATTTAACAATCTTTAGTGCATCAAAAATTTTAAATGTACATTACAAAAAAAATTATGCAATCCAATCCAACATAAGTCTCCATAAACAGTACCTAAACTGATAAACTGATTTTTGTTTACAAAAACATATGCCTAAGATTTCTCTATAAACATGGAATGCTTGGTACTAGATAGATATCAAACAAACAAAAGACCCTAAAATAGTATTTCTAATCATGTATCTTTAAAAGCACACGTGCATTTTAAATATGTGAAAAAAGTTTAATAGAATCATTTAAGTTCTTGTGTTAAGTTAAAATTCAGAAAAGCAATAATTTTTAAGTCACAAAAATGAAGCCTTCTAATATCCTTTTGGTTTTGAAGAAATAAAGGCTTTTACTTGACAGTTACTTACATAAATTTGTATCAAAAAGAGAAGTTGGCAGAGACTTCTAAATTCATAACAATTGTCTATTAGTCTGTTTTTAATAATTTTTCATTGGCATGTAATCCTCTTTAATTAGATTCCACTCTCTGTTGTTTCAAGACTCCATAAACTGGTGTCTTATATACCAGCTGCTAAAGCAGGAGTTACTGTCTAAATGATATTCACAATGAGTATTTAGAAGGTTTACAATTATACCCTTGCTAATAAATTGTGCTATTTTCCCCAACAATTTTAAGTGCTAATCTTCAGAAGCCATTTTAAAATTAGCTAAAATTCCGTCAAGAGATTTACAAAAATTGTTAGCATGAAGATAATTATGTCACAGTCCTTGGACTCCATCTCTGATTGTGTGCATAAATCAGAAAATGTCAGCTGTGTTTTCCCTTAATAATTATCCTTGCAGCAATATATTATAGTCTAAACTCCTATTATAATTTTTGTTTCTGGTTTCTAAAACATCAGACAATTATTTCAAAAGTTTGGAACTGATTAAATAATTTATATTGCCCAGAACAGTAAGTGATTATCAGTTCTAAAATTTTAAGTATCAGTAATAAGTGGATCAATATGGAAAGTATAAATTCAGTGCTCATGAACCCTCCATCCTCAGGAACTAAACACTTGAATGTGCTAACAATTTTTTTAAAATATTGATTGATTAGAAATCTAACATAGCAGATAGTAGGCACATAGAGGTATACAATTGAGTAGAAATTCTAAGACATATATCCTTTTACTTTCAACACCAGAAACACATGAAACATAGTATCTGTGTATCTGAAATATGTGTCAAGTTTCTTATCATCTGTTAATATATGATTTTTCTATCTTTCTTGTAAAAAAGTATAACCTTCATTTCAGGAGGTACGAAATGAAAAATAAGTTCTCTCCCTTTCATCCAATAATCATAAATTACAGGTGTGTTTTGATTTTTTTCTGATTAAACAAATTAGACTAAAAGATGGAATTCTGATATAAGCTTAGTAACCATAATAAAAACCAAAGTCTTAGATAGTTATCTTTATACTTAATTAATAGCTAAATACCAGGAAATATTTTTGGTGTATTTCTCACCATATCAAGCATTTTAGAATTAGCAAAGATAAAAGTTCCAGTTCTCTGAATACATCAATGCTATAACTTATCAAAATGGCTAGATGTAATAGTTAAAGGCAAGTGGCTGAAAGTTCTGGGTATTCAAAGACAGGTGAAAAAGGGGTATATTTTCCTGAAATATTAATTTCATGAAAGATATTCTGGAAAAAATTTTGAAATTTTGCCAGTCAACTATAATCAATAGTCACATTTTCCATGTTATCCAATACTATGTCCTTTCCATGAAATCTCAGAGTGGAAAATAGTTATGTGCACTAAATAATTGGTAAATAATGGAAATTGAGTATTATTGCTGAATTTAACATTACAAACTCTGCAGTCACATCAAATTAACAGGACCATTGCTAGCCCAAAAAGGAGTGTAGCAGCTAGAACCAATGATTTCAGGAGACTCCCATGATTCAATTTTCTGAAGAATAAGTTTGTAACCTTAGAAACCAGGCTTCTTTCCTCATCAATTAAACCAACCAATAGACAAAACTCTTTCCCACAAAATACATCAACATTTTCCACAACAGCTTCCTTAAAAATGTTTTAGTAATACACATTATCAAGCCACAATCCTTTCTGAGTATACTCCCCAATATAAAAAACAAGTTTAAAATTGTGCTTAAGTGAATTAGCATTTTTAAGTTTAATTTTTCAATTTCAAATTTTATTTAATAATTAGATGTTCAATTGTAAAAGTAATATATTTTCCTTGTAAAATTGGAAAAAAATGTGAAGTTACATAAAAAATAATAATCTCCTACCCCATACTAAAGTCTATTCTAATCCTCTGTACTAGTCATTTTAAGCACAATTACTATCTTTCTATAGAGTTTTCCATGCTCACAGAAACATATACTTTATGCTGTACTTTTCCTGTGTGTGTTGGGGGGCGGGGGGGTTTCAATAAAGTTCACCTTTTTAAAAAGTCAGCAATTTTTTTTCACATAACATGAATATGTAGATATCCTACCAGATCAATAAATATGCCTCTAAAATTCCAAAAACTACATCAAGTTCCATATTTTTAACAATTTTATTAATGATAGAAATGTACTTTTTATCCTAGCATTTTATGGCTACAAATAATACTATAATACGTACCACTGTACATGGGTGATGATAATTTTTCTTATTGTGGGATAAACTTTTTCGTAGTAGAAATGTTAGGACTTTTTTTTTTTTTTTTTTTTTGCGATACGCGGGCCTCTCACTGTTGTGGTCTCTCCCTTTGCGGAGCACAGGCTCCGGACGCGCAGGCTCAGCGGCCATGGTTCACATGCCCAGCCGCTGCGCGGCATGTGGGATCTTCCCGGACCGGGGCACGAACCTGTGTCCCCTGCATCGGGAGGCAGACTCTCAACCACTGCGCCACCAGGGAAGCCCTAGGAGTTTCTTTTTCATTTTAAGATATATTACTAGATTTTTCACCAAAATTTTGTACCAATTCACAACTCACTAGCAGTGTATGAAAGTGCTTAGTTACCTGAAACTTTGCTCGTGCTAGATATTATTAATCTCCTACACGTTTGCCAACTTAAGACTGGAAATCATTTTACATTTACCTGTCTCCTAATGAGGTTGAGCATCCTTTCACGTGTTTACTGGCTGTTTATACTGTCTCTTTTAGATATTGCCTATTCATATCCTTTGACATTTTTCTTAATCATTTATGTTATAAATATATTCCCAGACAATTGCTCCTATTTGACTAGTTTAGGGTACATTTTGCCACACAATCATTCTTTGTTATTTTGTTGCTTGTTTTTAAAGTATATTAAAAGCAATGACAATAACATAAAATCTATAAAATGAAGCTAAAATGGATTTTTTAGAGAAAAATTTATAACATTAAAAGAAATAACACAGGAAACAATCATAAAATATTGAAAATTATAAAGTATTTATAACAATTCATAACAGAGAAAAAGAAAAGAGAATCCCTCCACACTTATCTGATGGAAATGGGAATAAATTTTTGAAACCCAGGGCTGTAAGATTTTGGTTGGATCTGCTTTGCATCAGAAAGAAGCATCCAAGCAGAAAACAGGGTTGTTATTTATGTTTAAATCATAAAATTTAATATATTCAAATGACATCTGAATAACTAGTTGAGAATAGAGGTTAACCAAATACTGTATCTTTCTTAGATGAAAGCATGAACTTCACTAATTTCCTTAATTTTTCCATGTTCACCATTTCACCGTTATTTATGATGGTATGTTCATTTTCCAAACATTTAAAGACAAAATAATCTGTGAAGAAAATTTCAGTAGGCTATTTGAGTCTTTTCCTTTTATTTCTTTTTATTATTATTTTAAAATATTGTATTTAATTAGAAAAAATGAATGGAGTCATGTGTACAATGATGCCAAATCCATGAAAGGCAAGAAGATTCACCTGCATCTGGACCATGCTACTTTGAATGCTCCAGGAGCTATAGCCACATTCTCAGTTTATACTTTGTCTCCATGAGTTTGCTTCTTTTTTCCTGACTGGTTTGAGTAGCAAAACAGGTAATTTGAAGTATCAATAACTGTAATTTTAGATAATTTTTTAATGAAATAGACAAGAATGTGTACAGTTTTCTCTGCTGCACTTCACTGGAGACAAGCGTTGGTCCAAGAAATTTTCATCATGAAGGAATATGATGCTCTGTCAGAGGTTAAAAACTGAAATAAGGTAAATCAACTTAAATTCATTGCTCACTCTAATACAGAGATTTGCAAATTTGGTCTATTTAAACATTCTTACAAGTTTGGGCATGATTCATTAAAAAAATTACAAGGAAAACAGTCTATTTATGGTACATGACCAAAATGCTGCAATGAAAATGAAATTTGAAAACTGAATGAAGAGAGTTGATTATGCAGATTGCAAGGCTCAGATAATTTACATGTGATGAAAATTACAGTATCAGTTTTTAAATTAATGGCATTATCAGTCATCGTTTTTCCCTGAATCAGTCCTTTTATGAGATTATCACAGAGACAAGAGAAGATGGACCAAAAGATTAGTGACCCTTTTATCCCTTTCATCCCATCATAAACCACAAGTGGCTTAACTTGTCATCAAAAAATATACTCATCAAAATTTCTGTCAACACAGCCTCGAAATATTGCACTGCACTGCCTCTTTGACTTCATTCTGGATCTCTCTTATTAGTGATTATCTGGGGGTATTTAGTAAGCAGTGAAGAAAAGAAAGTCATGGCATCTCTCCCCCACATGACTGTGTGCAATCGCCAATGCTGGGAGGGCTAAAAAAGAATGATAATCACCACGTTGCTGAAATGAATATGTGATGTAAGTACTTCTTAATTAAAGCAGCTTCCTGACACTGACAGGATCATTGAAACAGCATCCTACCGACTATCCAAAGCTGGGGAAAAATATTGTTCCTTGGCCTGAGCAATTCGAATATTTTAATGTCAAAATGAACAAATCTTAAAGTAATCTGACATACTATATATTTTACTTATTTTGTTTGCTGTTAATTTTATCAAACTAGAATGCAATTTCCACAAGAGAAGATATTTTCCTATATTTTGTTCACTGCTGCGTTCGCAGGGTATCAAGCAGTGCCTGACCATAATAGGCATTCAATGAATGAATTAAAACCGTATTAGATGTAGAATTAAAAATTTGCATAAATACTAAAATTAAACAAAAGAGACTTTATAGACATTTTCGCTGGGCTAAAGGCCCAGACCTTCTCTAGTATGCAGTAGCTCCTTTGAAAAGCACTACTTTATTGATACAATTCTTAAAAACTGACTTGCTTCACAGGGGAAGATGATAAGCATATCTTAATTGTTCTTTAATGACTATTAGTAATATATAAAGTAATGTATTATTTATATTATTATAAAGTAATATTTCTATTAAGCATATTAAATATTTCAACTTGATAAATTGAGTAGATATCTTGCCATCCTTGTTAGAATAATTAAATGTTGTCTGCAATCATTAATAGAATAACAAATATAATAAAATTGTCAGTGAATATGTTAAAATTGCAAAGATGAAAAATTATTTTAGGGCTTAATTCTCAAATGCACTTTTTTAAGGAAAATCATACTAAACTGCAATTCAAGATAATTTCCTCTCTCACAAATATATTATTTAGTTATTTCTATCAGAAGACATCTATATATTTAAATAGTCCAAATATCTTAATTCTTAAATTAAGCATTATATACATATTACATACACATATATTACATACATAGACTTAAACATATCCTACAATTCATATAGGAGCTTACTTGGTATAACTCTCCACCAAATGATACTATTAATACCTTTTACTAATTTCACTGTTATTATTATCATAATTAACATGATTATGGTTAGTATTATCTTAAATAGCTTATATATTACTAGTTCTACAAAGATCTGCTCAATATTGTATTCACTGACAGATTGCTGCTGAGACCACTGAACTGGAGGGGGCCTTGAAAATGCAATAAATGTTTGTTGAACTGAATTGAAACTACTGCCTATTGGTAGTTATGAAGTGAAAACCTATATTGTTTAAAAGACTTCCAAAAAACAAAATTCACAACCTCTCAAGGAATTAAAATCTTCACTCTTAGGATATTCTTTAGTTCTAATCTAAAGTCCTTATGCTTCCCACCCTCTTGTTCTGCACTCAGTGGAGATGTTCAATAAATATTTGTTAAATTCCATCCTCTTGTTCTGTTCTCACTGAAGATGGAAAACAGCTAGTCATCTTTCTTTTGTAAGAACTCTTCATCCTTAAAGACTGTTATTAACTCCCTATTCTTATCGTCTCAAGATTGAACAATCCAATTCTCTAGCCTTGCTTCATCATTCTGATTTGTTTTCAACTCTAAATTTATACACATGCTTATCTCAGGAATCCACTGCATTTCTCAACTTTCCTTCTTATTAATGGGGCTCAAAACTGGATAACTTGTTCTATGCATTTAACCAATTTTGAACATAATCAACAAAATGTTGCTTTACAGCTTCTTACTACAGCAATAACTCCCTCTCCAGCAGCCCAATCTAGATGTTCTTAGGAATTAAAATGACACTTTGACCCACTAGAACATACAAATTTACTGGCAGAAGCTATTTTCCCTCATAGCAAATAATGTTTCCCTTCAGTACATTCCATAGAGTTTTATCATAATTTTTCTCAGCACAATCCAGTTACATGTAAACTGAATACAATTTTAAGACACAACAAAACAGAGTAAAAAGTGACACCCATGTGCCGTTTCATGGTAGATTTGAATAATTCCACTGTCTTCCCCAAATCATTATTTATGGAGCCTCTGACAATCCCCCTGTGAACAATATGATACCTGCTGCATAAGAACTTTTATTTCGTCAGCTAAGTTGGAGATGTAAACTTGATTTTCTAAACACTTAGCATACAATCAGGCTGACCTTGCTTTGTGTATTAACTAGATTAAATGATAGCCGCACTTCTCTCCTTAAAAAGTCAAATGTTCATTAATTAAGTAATACTCTGAAATAGACACTCCATAATATTTGTATACATAAATCATTTTATGAATTTTATTGGTATGGATTTACTAGAAATAAATTAATAATACTTTTAGAATTTATTCTGAATATTCTAGCTCTCTGTCCTTGTAAAGTTTACATTTTAATGGAGGGGAGAGAAATGATACAAATATATACTTCAAATATCTATGTAAAATATAGTAAAATACACACTTCAAATGTCAACATTTAACACTGATAGCCTCAAATACTGTTAAATGCTTTAGGGAAAGAAAGGAAGGTAATGTGATAGTGAGGGAGATGTGGACCTAGTACAAACAGAATGGTCAGGGAAGGCCTAGTTTTTAAGGTCATGATAGAGGAAAATGGAATTGCAAAGACCCTGAGATGGCTATGAACTTGGCTAATTTCAAGTAAAAGAAACAGTGTTCCTTAAAAGTTTGATAAAGTGCATAATAGTAGAAGTTAAAACAGGAGAGATGGACAGGGTCCAGATCATAAAGGATCTTGTTAAACCGTGGTAAGGAGTTTGTAATTCATTGGAATTACAACATGAACCCTTCACAGGGAGATACTTATTTAGCATCATTGTCTTAAAATCATAAGAAAATCATCACATAATATTTTCTGTTCTCTTTTGTAATCACTATTCCTCATTTACTAATTTTTTAACTTCTTAAAATATTAGTTCATCATGTGCTTCTATAAAACACGTATTTATCAAGAAGTGTAGATTTCTAAAAATACTGCACAACAGATAAATTATCTTTTAGCTTGTGGAATTAAATATGATGAACAAAAGGGAGGGATGAATGGCTGTCCCAGTCATCATTTTTAGTTAGCCACCCTCAGATCTGACTTGCACTGCTCACCTTTCACTAAGAATCAGTGCTGTATTTCCAACTTACTGCTAGGAATTTAGAACATGTTTGACACTAGACTGTATATTTTTCCTCAATATAAATTATTTTGGGGAATTCCCTGGCAGTCCAGTGGTTAGGACTCCACACTTCCACTGCTGGGGGGCAAGGTTCGATCCCTAGTCAGGGAATTAAGATGCTGCAAGCTGCGCAGCATGGCCAATAAATAAATAAATAAATTATTTTCTTCCCAGGAACAACCAAGTACTTTTGGGATGCAGTGACTGTTGAAAACTAAGAATACAATCGCTACAAAAAAGAATCTCAAATAATTATTCAGACAAGAACTCTCTCCACTTATTTTATTTCTTAAGTACAAAAAAAAGATGTAGTGTAAAAAATAAAGATAAGTGAGGAATAAAAGTGTAAAAAACATAAGCAATTGGTAAAATGTGTCCTTAACATACCTATGAAGCTTAGTAAAAATAAATTATTCTTAAAAGTTTCATAGTACTTTAAAAATAAAACATATTTAAAACACAAGTTTATCCTAACAAAATAATAAAACGGATCATTAGACAGGAAATAAAAGCATGCTATATTTATCAGCTTAAATGAAGGGATTAAAGAGAGCCTCATTCCATTTATTGACTCTGGTATTTACTGATTGTGATATTGAGAAGTCAATTAATTCAAATATGTTACAAATTTAATATTATACATTTATAGAATCAATATACAGTGTATGATTTATTAGTCTAAAGGAAAAGATTAAAATTTCAGCAAAAAAGGAAGAAAGAAAGAGAAATATCATAGATGTGATGAGGGCAGGGTAGGGATTAAGATAGCATTTGAATGCAAGTCAAAATATACCAATTAAACATAAATGTAAAATGGTTAAGCTTCTTTATTAAAAGATATTCTCAGAATAAAAAATAACAAGATATACCTCTATATCAAATGACAATTATAAATAATAGGATGGGCCAGGCAAATGCAAAGAACAAGATTGTTTTATATTGATAAATAGTAAAATCTTCAAAGAAGATACAATAACATTAAACTGAGATGGAAACAAAGCATTCAAAACATTTTTTAAATAGTCAATAGAAAACTTTAAGACATTTCTCTATTTTTTTCTCTTTTTTAAATTATTTTATTGAAGTATAGTTGATTTACAATGTTGCATTAGTTTCTGCTATACAGCAAACTTAGTTATATATATATATATATATATATATATATATATATATACACACACACACACACACACACACACACACACACACACACACACACATTCTTTTCCATTCTGGTTTATCACAGGATATTAAATATAGTTCCCTGTGCTATACAGTAGGACCTTGTTGTTTATCCATTCTATAAACAATACTTTGCATCTGCTAACCCCAAACTCCCAATCTATCCCTCCCCTACCCACCTCCTCCTTGGCAACCACAAGTCTGTGTTCTATGTCTGTGAGTCTGTTTCTGTTTCATGGAAGTTCATTTATGTCATATTTTAGATTCCACATACAAGTGATATCATATGGTATTTGTTTTTCTGTTTCTGACTTAGTACGATAGTCTCTAGGTCCATCCATGTTGCTGCAAATGGCATCATTTCATTATTTTTATGGCTGAGTAATATTCCATTGTATATATATACCATATCTTGTTTTTTTTAAGGTACTGTTTATCTGCATTCTTTTAACATCTTATTGAAATACAGTTGATTTACAATGTTATTTTTAATTTCTGCTGTACAGCAAAGTGACTCAGTTATACATAGTATTTTTCATATTCTCTATTTAACAATAAGAAAATATCATTTCTGTTTAAGAACTTTTAAAAATTGTGACTATTCTCCTAAAATGTCATATTGAATAGATAAAATAAAATAAATCCAAAACAGTTCATCCTTTAAGAGAATGTGTAAAGTGTCATTATAGAGGAGACAGGAGGTTGGGCTGTGACATGCAATTATATTTTACGTTATTAGGGCAGCAGATCTAATTTAAAAAGTTTTACTGTGTGTGTATACAGCATATAAATATCAAACACCATTATCATATGAACACTTACAGTATATGTGTATAATACACATTCAAATTGTCTTTTTAAAAAATCTACAAGTATATGAAATTACTAATTATACAATTATGCCTAATTAGATATGAATCAGTGTTATTCATGTCATAGTTATAAAATGGTGTTGTATAATTAACAGCAAGTGTTATCTCCCTCTGTACCATCACCATTACTCAGCATCTTGAGTGCTATGTTTGTTTTGGAGAAGCTCAAATAAAAAATCAAAGAGTTTTCAGAGGAAAACAATGAGGAAAGATTAAGGACTTTTTTCTGTGTATTATGAGATTATGAGTCAAACATTTCCAAACATTTGAAATGTAATCAGTTTCAGTTTGCTTTAAGTTATAACTAACAACTGAAGATTAGATGTGAGAGAAATTTCTTATACAGTATATTTTAAGAAAATAATCTTAAATATGTAAATATGTGAAATCAGGGCCTTTATATCAATACCATCTGAGGCATTGTTGATAATAGCAAAAAACAAAACCTGTATAAAAATTGCATATTCAGCTTTAGGGCACTGAATATATAAATTATCATATTACTGTGGTACTAAAAGCATTTAAATAATATGTAGTATGATATGTGATAAAATAATATGTAGTAAATTTTCCATTTAAAGTGAACAAAACGAGGTTACAAACTAACAGGTATGCTATATAATCCCATATTTAATAAAAATATAGAAGTATTAACTAAGACTGAAACAACACACCAAAATGTCTGTGACTTTACCTTTTTCTTAATTTTTTTTTTTATTTTTGCGGTACGCGGGCCTCTCACTGTTGTGGCCTCTCCTGTTGCGGAGCACAGGCTCCAGACGCGCAGGCTCAGCGGCCATGGCTCACGGGCCTAGCCACCCCGCGCGGCACGTGGGATCTTCCCGGACTGCGGCATGAATCCGTGTCCCCTGCATCGGCAGGCGGACTCTCAACCACTGCACCACCAGGGAAGCCCCTGTGACTTTATTTTTGAGGGGTAAGATTTCAAGTGATTCATTCCACTTTGCTCTGCTCTGTCTATATATATTTCCTAAAATTCTCTAACACTATCAAAAATTCTTTAATAGCTAACTTTTACTGAATTCTTGTTCTGTATCAGGCATTGTTCTAATTCTTTTAAACCCTCCCAACAGCTCTGTAAAAGAGCCATTACTAAATTTGTTTTTTTCAGATGAGGAAAGTGAGGCAAAGAGGTTAAATAACTTGTTGCCTAAGATTTACTGGGTAGAAACTGACAGCGTTCAGATTTGAACCTTACGCGTATGGTACCAGGACCTGCACTACACTCTAAGCATTCCACAAACAAGAAAAGAATTATCTTTTATAATTCTCAAAGCATTATAATAGTTATATTAAAAATTAAAGAAACAAACCTGATGAATATAAAGATTGCCATAATCAGTTCTATCTCCTTTTATGCATATTTACAGGAAAAAATATGGGCAAATATTCTGTAGCAATGTTTGAATAAAGCTTTCCTGAAAGACATGAGTCTCTTCCAAACTTTTAATTTTGTGACTTTCCTTTAACAAAAACAAAAAAATCACATGTTGTTGTTGTCCTCAGGAGCACTAAGAAATTTCCTGCCTGAGAAGTAAATGACTGAGGGGAAAAAATTATAGACTATTATGGCATGCTAATAATCCAAATTAGATAAACAAACACAAGCAACGGAAAGGAAGAAAGAGCAAATGCACTCAGCAGAGAATGGTGATAAAGAGTAATGGACAGCTCATTCTCCACAGCTAAAATTGCACAAGCTAAGCTGTCTAAGGAAAATGAGTCATGTGATTCTCAAGTTATAAGGGAATCTTACAGAATATTTTGAGTTTGAATAGCTAACACTGCAGGCAATTGAAATAGGTCTCCAAATATCTGATTAATGTCATGCACGATTACAACTGGTATAGAATATTTTTGTACCTCTCTTACAAATGGTAAAATGCAGGTTAAATTTCCAGTTTCTCTGTTACTTAACTTGCAAAGTAGGTATTAATTAAGGAAGTAAATTAAGGTTAACTAAAATTTTAGTTATGAAAATGAAGTTTAAAACTCTTTATTAGGACACTTTTCACGTCTACAATGCTTCTTAATGAACTATTTTGTGCTTTGATTCAATAGTCCTTTTATTTCATATGAATTCTTTAACACAAATGGATTTTTACACCAGAATCTGGCTTTAAATCTCTAAAAAAAATCAGCCTCAGAATACTAGAGTGACTGTATAAAAGGAAAAATGAGAAGAGGAATAATATGAGGGGTGCTGTGCAACCATGAGAGATAAGAAATACATGAGATCATAGGGAAAATAAAACTACCAATAATGTCATCTATAGAATTAAGTCTCCAATTTTTTTCAACTTAATTTAATCATGCAAAGTGCCTACTAAAAACCACCAGGCTAACTGATTTTTGTATTTCAATGCTTATAACTATAACTCTACCAACTGTTCCTCTATAAATGATATATTAAAATCAAATCAATAATGATTTTTTAAATATATGTCCTTTTTTAGAATATATCTCCCATGATTCCTTACCAATTTGCAAGTGAAAGGGAAAAATACATTGTTCTCTTTTTTCATAAATTGTCTATGTAATAAAATAAAACAACATAATTTATGTAAAACACAGAATAGAACTTTAACATCTTTCCTAAGTTAAGTATATCACTGTTTTATCATTTGACAAAGCAATGATGCTCAAAGAGTAATATTTGACAAAGGAAATAGTCATATCTATAGTCATAGGAAAGATATATAGAGAAGGACCTCTTAATTAAAATTTTAAAAATATAATGTCTCTAGGGCTTCCCTGGTGGCACAGTGGTTGAGAGTAAGCCTACCGATGCAGGGGACACGGGTTCGTGCCCCGGTCCGGGAAGATCCCACATGCCGCGGAGCGGCTGGGCCCGTGAGCCATGGCCGCTGAGCCTGCGCGTCCGGAGCCTGTGCTCCGCAACGGGAGAGGCCACAACAGTGAGAGGCTCACGTACCAAAATAAATAAATAAATAAATAATGTCTCTAACAAGTTATAATTTTGGAACACAAATTATCACTTGCCTAATTCCTATATATGTCATTTCTGTTGCACTTTATTTAATATCCTAATTCAAACAAAGTAATGAAAACTATTCGCTATGATGAGGTCTAATTAGGATCCTCCTTATTTTTAAGGTAGTGTAGTATATCACCTCACTTATTATTCCTTTCACCTATAAACTATGACATATATATAAATCACCTAAGTGTAGACACTACATATAAGGTCAAGGTCAAAGGTGAAATTCTTGAATGGTAATATACCATGATGGAAGTTCAAGAAAGAGTAATTATAATTTAAATATGCAAGGACATTTGGACCTCCCTCCCTTATGTAGTCTTTTTCAGATATCCATATATTTACACAAAGTTTTACAGAAAGTTTCTGACCTTAAATCAAAATTAGATATTCAACCCTAGTCCCAAAACTTCTGCAAATATCAAACCAGACCATACCTACTTTTATAAATTTCACAGTGGCTAATGGTGCCAGCAGCAAGGAAAAAAAAATAATTGGGAGATGGACAAATAAATATGAAAGCTTTCTGTAATTGTAAAGCACCGTAAATAAGAATTGATGTCTATGTGTGTGTGTGTTTGTGCTTGATTCAGGTAAACCAGGACTGAACACCTGAAAGAAACTGAGCTGTTAAATTTTGCATGTCTAAACCAGTCAGGAAGTACAGTTATATGATGACTGAAGAAAACCAAATGAAGGAATGGAGAAATGAAGTGGAAATTAGACCACTTTTAACAAATATTCAAGGATCAACATTAGAGACTAAACTATTATTAGCTTAGTTAGCTTAAAATCAGAAATTCTCACATTAAAAACTAATTCTCTGTTTTAATTTTCTTTCTGCTTTCTCTTAGTTATAATAATACCGACTAAGTGTTATTATGGCTTACATAGTGCTTGCTATGTGCCATATATAGGGTGTCACATTTGCTAACAATATTATTATTATGTTAGTATTAAGATTAGTATAAATTAATATCATTCTCATTTTATAGATGAGGAAACTGAGCACCAGATAGTGGAAAATAACCTCCCTAATATCACAGAGCTAGTAATTTTCTTTTCTTTTTTTGTTTTACAGGGCTAGTAATTTTCTAAACCTCAGTTTTCCCATCTTTAAAATGGAACACAGTATAATACATGTAATGCATTATAATAACTATTATTATTTATTAATGATGATATTATCCAAATTGTAAGAGTGGAGTTGTAACCAATGAGCACTGAACACCTGCATTTTCTAAAAAGGTCATCTCCATTGTGAAATTGCTTTGCAGAATGGCAACTTTCTATTCATCTTACTGAAATTCAATTGATCTGATGCTCACATAGTAATATTCTGATTATTATCTGGCTTTTAACGGAGTTCCTTTCTAGTGTTCTGATACATGGAAGAGTTACTTTCCTCATTATAAACTAACAAACTGGCACACTGAAAATTAGGAAGAACCATTCCCATATATTTCCCTCAGAAATAGTTTACCAATTTATTACTGAGAACCAATTGGCTGTCGATACCCAGACCCCACAGTGCATTCTTTGTATCTTGACATCACCTACGGGCATATCTCTCTAAAACCCATTAATCCCATTCTGGGTTAATGCTTCAGAAGTGCTTTCTGGCACTTGGGTATCTGTCTGTCAGGTTATTTCTCTTGTATTATAGTCCTTTAGTAACAGGTTTCTCTCCCTCACTTGACTAAACATTCTTCTGTGTATAAAAGTTCATGCATAACCCAGTGTTTGATCGATAGTATGTACTCAATATCCACTTACTGGATTAATTAACGATTGATTTATATTTAGTTCAACTCTTTAGGAACTTCTATGATATTAGTTTAGTCATGTGCAGTCTTCAAAATTCTTGATCAATAAACTCCTTGGGCATTATCATACTTAAATTCCTGAACTAAGTGAATCACTCTGAAAAGAATAGTTAAGATTCTGCTGCCAAATGTGAGCACTTCTGATGAGCAGCAACTTATATAAAATTGCTGAGTACAACCTCAAGGCTGATTTTTTCCTATCCAAGTATGAGACATACTACACCACACCTGGCCTAGAGTGTAAACTATAACACTGTCTGAATTAAAATGGTTAATAAATCTACTAAACTGTGTAAACAAACAGGCAAAATTTATTTAACGTTTAATTTTTCTTTCAAAATATATTACACACCATCTTCAGTTATCTTCAGATACACTTTTACTAGAAGGCTGACATGAAGGATGTCATCAGATAATAAGAGATCATCAGATAACACGAGTCACATGACTTATCTAAGATTGAGTAGTTAGCATAGAGTCTACTTCCATTTTCCAGTACTGCTGTGCTTTATGAAACTATCTTCAAAAAAAAAGCAGCAGTTATAAGAATAAACCAGGCCACACGGAAGCAAATGCCTTATCCTCACAAAAATAAAAACATTTATAACCGTAAAAGAATACTAATAAGAAATAATAAAGATGGATGGAAAAATATTCCTAATTACAATGTTTGGTTCTGGGCAAACATTCTGGAGGAAAGAACAAATTTATAAGAAAATTAATCTGATTCAAAAAGAATCAGAGGGCTTCAAAAAGAATTTGGAGGACTAGAATCAACTTTAAGAGAAGCCAGATTCAGGAACAAATCATTAGAAATACGCAAACTTATAAATCTTTAATAGACAGGTAGAGAGTTCCTTTTAGAAAAGAGCCAAAAGAAGAAAAATCTAAATGTTTAGAATAAGTTAAGCTGGGAGCTGAAGTTCCAAGAAAGTTTCAGTCTTTAGAACACACATCAAAACACAGCCAATTTCACGTAGCTGCAACCAAAACAGCCTTCAAAATACATAAGAAGAATTAAGAATGACTTCAGATAGCACTAAAAGCAGTGCATTGGATAAAAATTTCAATCTTGAGGGAAGTACAAAACTACTTTCACAAGAAGCCAGAGATTGGAAAAGGGAAAGGGAACAAACATTAAACAAAATAAAATGTTAGAAAACTCTAAAGTGTGCATGAAATGAATTCTAAAAGATAAAGAAAGATCAAGCCTTGGGTGAACACTAGCTAAAGATGAGGGATTGGGCTACTGCTCTTGGAGAAGATAACACAGATGGTGGGAACTTGGAATTGAATATAAATAATGCATTAGATCCTAATTGTCCATCAACAGATGAATGGATAAAGAAGATGTGATACACACACACACACACACACACACACACACACACACACACTCTGGAATATTAGCCATAAAAAGAATGAAATTTTGCCATTTGTGACAACATGGATGGACCTGAAGGGTATTATGCTTAGTGAAATAAGTCAGACGAAGAAGGACAAATAATGTATGTTTTCACTTATATGTGGAATCTAAAAAATAAAACAAATGAAAAAGCATAAAACAGAAACAGATTCATGGACACAGAGAACAAAGTAGTGGTTTCTGGGGGGATGGGGATTAAGGGAATACAATCAATATTTTCAGTAACTTTGTACAGAGTATACTCTGTAACAATGTCGAATTACTATGTTATACATCTGAAACTAATACAATATTGTAAGTCAACTAAACTTTAATTAAAATAAAGAATGCATTAGAAAATTAAGCCCACTTAGAAGATGGATTGAAAGTTATTTTGAAGAAATTAATTGATGCAACTAAGTTATTTTTTTCACAACTTTATTGGAGTACAATTGCTTTACAATGTTGTGTTAGTTTCTGCTGTACAACAAAGTGAATCAGCTATACGTGTATATGTATGTATATATATATATATATATATATATATATATATATATATATCCCCAAATCCCCTCCCTCTTGAGCATCCCTCCTACCCTCCCTATCCCATCCCTCTAGCTCATCACAAAGCATCGAGTTGATCTCCCTGTGCTATGCAGCAGCTTCCCACCAGCCATCCATTTTATATTTGGTACTGTATATATGTAAATGCTACTCTCTCACTTAGTCCCAGCTTCTCCTCCCCCCCCAATGTCCTCAAGTCCATTTTCTACATCTGCGTCTTTATTCCTGCCTTGCCACTAGGTTCATCAGTACCATTTTTTTAGATTCCATATATATGTGCGTTAGCATATGGTATTTGTTTTTCTCTTTCTGACTTACTTCACTCTGCATGACAGGCTCTAGGTCCTTCCACCTCACTAAAAATAACTCAATTTCATTCCTTTTTATGGGAGAATAATAGTCCATTGTGTGTGTGTGTGTGTGTGTGTGTATATATATATATATATATATATATATACACATATATGTGCCACATCAATGGAACAGGATAGAAAGCCCAGAGATAAACCCATGCACCTATGGTCACCTCATCTTTGACAAAGGAGGCAAGAATATACAATGGAGAAAAATAGCCTCTTCAATAAGTGGTGCTGGGAAAACTGGACGGCTACATGTAAAAGAATGAAATTAGAACATTTCCTAACATCATACACAAAAATAAACTCAAAATGGATTAAAGACCTAAATGTAAGGCCAGACACTATAAAACTCTTAGAGGAGAACATAGGCAGAACATTCTATGATATAAATCACAGCAAGATCCTTTTTGACCCACCTCCTAGAGTAATGGAAATAAAAACAAAAATAAACAAATGGGACCTAATGAAACTTAAAAGCTTTTGCACAGCAAAGGAAACCATAAACAAGATGAAAAGACAACACTCAGAATGGGAGAAAATATTTGCAAACAAAGCAACGGACAAAGGATTCATCTCCAAAATTTACAAGCAGCTCATGCAGCTCAATATCAAAAAAACAAACAACTCAATCAAAAAATGGGCGGAAGACCTAAACAGACATTTCTCCAAAGAAGACATACAGATTCCCAATAAACACATGAAAGGATGCTCAATATCACTAATCATTAGAGAAATGCAAATGAAAACCACAATGAGGTATCACCTCACACGCCATCATCAAAAAATCTAGAAACAATAAATGCTGGAAAGGGTGTGGTGTAAAGGGAACCCTCCTGCACTGTTGGTGGGAACATAAATTGATACAGCCACTATGGAAAACAGTATGGAGGTTCCTTAAAAAACTAAAAATAGAACTACCATACGACCCAGCAACCCCAGTACTGGGCATATACCAAGTATATTCAAAAAGAGACATAATTCAATGTTGTGTACCACAATGTTCATTGCAGCACTATCTACAATAGCCAGGACATGAAAGAACTTAAATGTCCATCAACAGATGAATGGATAAATTACTTAACAACTCAATAAAAATAAATAAATGCTAACTAAGCTAACTGAAGAAGATAGGAGAATTTATGTACTTAAAGGTTATATCAAAAGTTTCCAAACTGGCAAAGCTTCATTGCAGTCAGAAAACACACACACAAACACACACAAACACACACACACACACACACACACACACACACACACACACACTGAACAGTAGAAGCAAAAGCTCTGGTGAAACTTCAAGTTTTTCCTGAACTGAATCAAAAAAAAAAAAAAATGCATTTTCACAAAGTATCCAATTAGAGTGAATTTATTCCATAAAGATGGAGGGGGGCTTCCCTGGTGGCACAGTGGTTGAGAGTCCGCCTGCCAATGCAGGGAACACGGGTTCGTGCCCCGGTCCGGGAAGATCCCACATGCCCCAGAGCAGCTGGGCCCGTGAGCCATGGCCGCTGAGCCTGCGCGTCTGGAGCCTGTGCTCTGCAATGGGAGAGGCCACAAGAGTGAGAGGCCTGCGTACTGCAAAAAAAAAAACAAGATGGAGGGGAAACTTCTCAACAGAGAGAAAAAGATCAGCTACACATGTAAAGAGATAGACATCTATAAAATTATTGCCAAAAAGTCTTTTAGAAATAATTTCAAAATATATCATTGGCTATTATCAAAGGCAGCTTATTTCCCATGAGAAAAAAAACTCAGATAATAGTTTGAGAGATCTATTGGCTGAGAGAAAGTCTGATATCATAAGAAAACAAAATGCCAACACATTAGACAAATTATTAAGAATTTAAATATTCTGAAAAGTATCCTAACATCCTCAATACTCCACGTGGGAGGCACTTAGCAGAGACCAAGGAGGACTACCTGGAAATGCTCTGGATGAAAAGATCTCTGGAAAAGGAGGAGCATCAAGCTGTCGTGTTGTGCAGCTGCAGAGTTTCAAGTCCAGAATGGACCAGATGCCACCTGCTCCTGTCCCAGGGTTACAGCCACATGAGCAGGCCCTTCCATCAAGGCAGCTCCTTCCTGACAGAGCAGGTCCTCCGTAACAGCAAAACTGACCTTGCACTGGCAGGTGGTTTGGACTTTCTTTGGGCACAACTCTCCCACTTGACGTGGAGTTGCTGGTCCAGACCCTGGTGGTCTAAGTCTTTCTGTTAAAAGTGAGATGTTACAGACAGATACTCAGGGGCAGGTATTAAGAGAAACCTTTCACCTTCCCCCAATTCTGTAAAGTGAAGATGAACTTCCTGAAGAATCCACTCCCCTGAAGAAACTCCCTCACTCAGTACATCCTCCCCTGACAAGAAGAAAGGTCTGTATACCAAGCACTGAATTTTGTCTTCTAATCACATAGCCTGAAAATAGAAATAAGTCAGTTTCCTAGTTCATCTCACCTTCCCATGAGTCTGTTTCTGAAGATCCAAAACCATAGCAAGATGCTTTTTTTTTCCTTTACTAAAGGAATTTTTTTTTTTCTTTCTCACATTTTTTTGGTTTTCTTTTACTATTAAGTGATTACATAATGGCTCAAATGAAAGTTTGATAGGATTATAATCCATAGGAAAATGTTTTATAACTGTGTGTTATTTAAATGTGAATCATATGTAAATTACTTCCATCTTATTCAATTTGTAGGTAGTGTAATTACAGTATTTTTGTTTTTAAATCCACTAAAATAATCCAGAAACACAGGCAAGTATTTTTGTCTTCATTCAAAAATGTGATTTTTTTCCTTTTTTTATAGCTATTATTTAAGTGATTATGGAAACTTGATAGGATTACAATTCTTAGGATAATGTTTTATAAATGAATTTTATTGAAAAGTGAATTTTGCAGGTACAGTGCTTGTTTTCTTGTTTCTAGATAACATAAAGACAGTACTTCTGTTTTGCTGTTTTACAAGTCTTCCCTAACATTAGCTGTAATAAGAGTTTTACAAGGAAATCCTGCCATAGAGACATTTGAAACTTGAACTTTATTCTGTAACCAGCGATCAAATTTAATGTATTGGGGATTCCCTGGTGGCGCAGTGGTTGAGAATCTGCCTGCCAGTGCAGGGGACACGGGTTCGAGCCCTGGTCTGGGAAGATCCCACATGCCACGGAGCAACTAGGCCTGTGAGCCACAATTACTGAGCCTGCGCGTCTGGAGCCTGTGCTCCGCAACAAGAGAGGCCGCGATAGTGAGAGGCCCGCGCACCGCGATAAAGAGCGGCCCCTGCTTGCCACAACTAGAGAAAGCCCTCGCACAGAAACGAAGACTCAACATAGCCATAAATAAATAAATAAATAAATAAATAATAAATTAATTAAATTTTTAAAAAAACTTAATGTGTTTGCGAAACTAGTACGTTTACCAAAATAAACTTTGATTTAAAAAAATTAAACTACCTAAACATCTAGGCTCTGGGAAAGAAAAACAGACATTACTGTCTAGTACTTCAATTACGAATTATCAAATCTACACTACTGTCAAAACAATTTTAATATTAGTCACAATATATGCTTAATGAATATATATTTGAAATCTTTAATGCCAAATGCAGAATGTATTTGACAAATATTATGTGACTAGTTCTAATTTTGAATGAAAATACATGTATTATAGTTCTATGAATTTACAATGACCTATAGTTAATGTTTGATATTATTTCTGTTTTTCTAATTTCTACTTGATTTTTTTTTCTTATGTTTATTTTCCACTGGTAATTTTTAATCATTCTCTCCCTTTTGGACCATTTACTTCTCTGTTTTTGAAAATATCAAGCAATTTATTTTTTTGTTATCTTTGTTTTATTCTTCAGCTTTATATCTTCTTGCCTATTACCCAAATGACCCTAAGCAGTACTCTTTCTAAACCAAAAAATTAATAAGTTAAAAGAAAATGCTCTCTATGGGACTGTTGTATGGTCTAGCAACATTATTCACTGCCCTTTTTAACACAGAGCAGTAACAAGGATTCCTTCCCTTTCTGTCTCCTTAGTATACTATGCAAAACCTTTCTTTCACTGTATATCGACTCACTGGTAAACAGAAGAAAGACATAAATGACAAAGATATGTTCCACTATTAATATCAGTATTCATAACAATTTAATCTTTTTTTAAAATTTCTCTCTGGTAGATTAAATGAGATAGCCTTAGATTTTCATAATTATGGAAGACAACAGAAATTCTAAATATTTTTATGAGGTCGTATTTTAAAATATCTTATTTATAGCTAGAAAACACTTTTAAGATACTAACATCCTTACTACTATTCAATTATTGACTTTTAAAGTTAGAACAATGTCAGCTTAAATATAGTTATTAAAGTACGCTTTTTTCCAATAAAGGAAATTTTCCTACCAAATTATTGCAGAAGATAGAGGTAAATATAGCTCAGTATATGCACTAAAATGTAGAAAACAGTAAAAAGATTTTAAAACCAAATAATAGAAGGCATTTAACAAATTTATCATTTATGATCATTTGCATTCACCAATAACAGACAAAGTTTTTCACCTTGAACTGTAATTAAATCCAAATCTATACTACTTAGGAGAAACAAAACAAAACAAAGCCAGAAACAAACTTTTTAAGATAAAAGCATGAACAAAAATGTATTAATAAGCAAACAAAAATAAAACAGCTACAATAATATACTAACAGATAAAATACAAAGCAAAAATTTTAAATTGAGTTTCAACACATGATAAAATATATGGCTGCCTCACTTAACTGCTACCTCTTCAGAGGCCATCCAACCTAAATTCCCTGTCTAGTCACTTCCTCTCATTTCCCTCTACTTACATTCACCACAATATATTTATAGTACCCCAAATTTTATCTATTTAATTACTGCTCATCTTCCCTAACTAAATTGTACTCACCATGTATTCAGTCCCATTTAAACAGAGACCTGATAGTATTGTTTAAATAACACAGCTAACAAGTTTAAATTAATAAATATATATCAAATTTCACATGATATCCCATAATTAGGGGATATATTTACTTTCAATTGTTCTTAGGACATTAAAAACTAATAACCTAATATTACACAAATTTAAAATAATATTTTACAGTCATTTCTAAAAAGCAATTTTTATACAGGCCTTCTCACTACAATGCAGCATAATGAGAAAATGATAACATAACAAGAAAAATATAATCATTTGGACAAAAGCGCCAACCATTATCCTGAACAGCTATTAGGTAAAACTATAATTTTTCTTAAAAAATATTGTTTTAAATAAGTAAAATGAAAAAACTCCATACCGTAAGTCCCCTACATATGAACCTTCAAGTTGCCAACTTTCAAAGATGCGAACATGCCTTCTCATGTCCAATCACGTAAGCTAGTTCACGTGTCTGGCGTACACTGTCATGTGCGTGCATCCTCTACGAGTGGTTGTGCTTTTGTGTACTTTACGGTACAGTACTGTATAGAGTACAGTAGTACAGTATCTTTATTTCAAGCCCAGGATGTCTGGAAGCAAGTGTGAAAGCAGCAGTGATGTAGCTGGTCCTGCCAAGAAGCGCCGAGCGATAACGATGGAAACAAAAGTGAAAGTAATTGAGAGAGTGGAGCGAGGTGAAAAGATGGTACACGTCACTGGTTCCTGTAGCATTGAACTCCTTGCTGTGCAACACAAGGAGCTTACTAATGAAGACCTAATGGAACTGGAGGCCCAGAGAAGGACAGAGAGAAGAGACACAAGAGGAAGAATTAACTGAAGAACTGAAGAGATTCACAACGCAGGAAATGGCAAGGGGATTTTCTTCCTTTGAGGAGGCACTGTAAGTTTTTGTGGCACAGGACCCGAATGTAGAAAGGTACACGAAGGTTGCAGCAGCCGTTCAGAATGCAATCCAGTGCTACCGTGTCATCCATGATGAGGAAAAAGGAGCTACTACCCAGACATCCCTGGATCATTTTTTCAGAAGGTAGACAGAATTGAATCCAGCAAGGAACCAGAACCTGTGCCATCAACATCACACGTGAGTGAAATTTCGGCTTTCCCTCCATCTCCTATTGCTGACGTTCCTTCAGCTCTACCATCTCCCACCTCCCCTCCCTCCTCCGGTCAGTAACTCTTCTTATCTGTTCACTTGATGCCAGCCCCTGTATGCCAGCTGTTGTACTGTATTACTGCACTCTTTCAAGGTGCTGTACTGTAAGGTTAGAAATGTTTACTTTTCATGTTTGCTTTTTATGTATTATTTGTGTGAAAAATATTATAAACCTATTACAGTACAGTACTATATAGCCAATTGTATTAGTTGGGTACCTAGGCTAACTTTGTTGGACTTATGAACAAATTGGATTTACAAATGCACTCTCAGAATGGAACTCGTTTGTACGTAGGAGACTTACTGTACTAAAGACCTAGCCAAGCTGTAATTACTACTTTTTAATCTTAATGATATATTTAAGTCAAGAAGTTATGACTTTAAAAAACAAGAGTGATAGTAAAAAAGTGAAATAAAATAGTAGTGATATTAGTAATAAGGATAAAATGTGACGTGGCATGCTACGAGGGCATCCAGCAGAGACACATGAGCTAGGCTACAGATTCAAGGTCAAACTTCCCTTCCTCTCATAAAGAAATGCTATATGATCAACAGAGGATGAGAAAATTAAACACACACGTACACATACACACACACACACACACACACACACACACACAGGAAAGATCTGTAAAGAAGAAAGGGAAACAGCAGCTACACTTTTGGGGAGGTATAAACTCCAGTTTCTGGAAGAAAATTTGTCAGCATTCATTGTTTGAATGAGCAATTTCACTTCTAGGAATCTATACTATAGAAACATGCAGAGGGACTTCCCTGGCAGTCCAGTGGTCAAGACTCCGTGCTCTCAATGCAGGGGGCACAGGTTCCCTGGTTAGGGAACTAAGGTCCCACATGCCCCATGGTGTGGCCAAAAAGAAACGTGCGGATATGCAAAAAGAAGGTAGACAGACGGAGCTTCACTACAACGTGGTTTGTAACGGTATAGAACTGGGAAGTACTAAAAGTCTTTTTAAAAAGGATGATCAGGGACTTCCCTGGTGGCACAGTGGTTAAGAATCCACCTGCCAATGCAAGGGACACAGGTTTGATTCCTGGTCCGGGAAGATCCCACATGCCGCGGAGCAACTAAGTCTGTCTGCCACAACTACTGAGCCTGTGCTCTAGAGCCCGCAAGCCACAACTACTCAGCCCGTGTGCCACAACTACTGAAGCCCACGTGCCTAGAGCCCAGGCTCCGCAACAAGAGAAGCCACTGCAATGAGAAGCCTGCGCACCACAATGAAGAGTAGCCCCCGCTCGCCACAACTAGAGAAAGCCTACACACAGCAATGAAGACCCAACACAGCCAAAAATAAATAAATTAATTTAAAAAAATAAAAATAAAAAAGGATGATCAGATATGTAATTACATATGTATATAATAGAATATTATGTAGCCATTAAAATTAATGAAATAGATCAATATGTACTGCCCAGGAATCAGGTAAAATCTGTTTTATATGTAGCAACTAACAGCAGACTCTTCTAAAAGTCTATAACCTGATGATAAATCCAGTATAACCATATAAGTTCTAATGTTACATAAAAGTATATATAACACTAAGTTTCTGGAATGCAATCAATAAACAAGTAAACCCCCAAACTGTAATAAAAGGAAAATAATAATGCATGTAACATAGTAATATAGATCTGCTCAAAGAGAACTTCTCTTTAGGGTCCTAGTAAACCATGAAAGTGACATTAGTCTAAAGTTAATTTGTGTAAGACCCTGGAATATGGGAATGGAGGCTAGGCTAATTTTGGAAAAGAACTCACCAATTAGTGGGAAAGGCAGATCTTAGACTGAATAAAAACTTTTAAGGGCTTCCCTGGTGGCGCAGTGGTTGAGAGTCTGCCTGCTGATGCAGGGCACACGGGTTCGTGCCCCGGTCCGGGAAGATCCCACATGCCACGGAGTGGCTGGGCCCGTGAGCCATGGCCACTGAGCCTGCGCGTCTGGAGCCTGTGCTCTGCAGCGGGAGAGGCCGCAACAGTGAGAGGCCCGCGTACCACAAGATGCTAGGCACTTAGTAGGTATAAGAACTTACAGTATCATTGGGAAGAGTGACAAGTAAAGCAGCAATGTAAACACAGTGTAAGAAATTTCTTAATAGTATAATATAATTTACTTGTTTGGAAGTTTTTATTGTCTGTCTCCCCTGACAAGAATGAGAGTTCCATGAAGAAAAGATTTTTGTCTAGTTGTATTCTAAATGCTTATAGCAGTGCCAGGGAATTAATAAGTCCTCAACAGATTAGTTGATTGAATGAAGAAAGGGAAAGAAAATAAGGGATAGCAGAAAGGAGGGAAGGTGGGCTATACTGGAGGTAGGTTCATGGTGTTGGGAGGCCAGGGAGTAATCAGAGAAGGTTTTCCAGAAGATATAAAATCTTAGCTGAGACCTGAGGACAAGATTGAATTTAGTGAAAGTATTTGAATGGTGTGAGATTATCTTAAGTCCTTGATCAAATAAATGGAAGACTGGTTAGACAGAGATAAGTGGAATTGATTTCTGTAAAAATACTGTTTTATTTTGCAACTAACGTTCCAGTGGTGTATCCAAGGTGAAGATGTTGATAGACAGATAGATAGATAGATAGATAGATAGATAGATAGATAGATAGAATTTGATACATATGTCAAATTATACAGAGAGTTCTAGTAAGAAAAATGATTGGAAATATGTTCACTGGGCTTAGCAACACAGAGGCCATTTGTGACCTTGATGAGAGCGATTTCGTTCAAGCAGAGGAAGTGGAAACCACATTGTGGAGAGTTTAGGAGTAAAAGAGAAATGAGTGCTTGGCATTTCCAGAGAATGGGCAGTGATTTTGAGGTCTGGATGAGGGAAGGAGATTTAGCTGGTTACATCTGTGAATACCTCTAGTTATAATATATACTTCAACTAATTTTTTAAAAATGACAAGCCTAGGCTATGTGTTTGAATGTGGAAGAGGAAATACTGCTGCAGAGGTAGAGGGGGGAAAATGTGTACTGCACTCAAAATGAGCGTCTTCCATAGGCGTTTGGAAATTCTCACCAGGAGCTTTGAGAATCCAACAGTATAAAATTACTTAGTGACACTAGTTGGTGAGGAGAAAGATTTGCCTGCCTATTATTTGGATGTTAAAAGAAAAGAAAAACAAACAGCTTTAACAAGGAGAGTAAGCTTCTCCACTGAACTACATGAAATGCATTTAATTTTTCTCTCCAGGAGTGTACTCAAGCTTGTATATCTCTGTGGTTTTGGTTGTTCTAGGACAATACCTTTGAAAATATCAAAATCTTTCTGCAGATATTTAAAAACATTTATTCCAAAGAATAAGAAATATTGAGACCTAAAATTCATAATTTATTGATTACTGGATATTGGTTTATTTATATAATGGAAAATTACCATAGAATTTCCATCACTACCATTTTTTCATTCTATTTTTTTTCTGTCTCTTTCTTGCCATCCTCCCTCACTCTTTAACTACATAGTTCCATTCTCTCCACAATTTACTGTCAAGAAATATTTGCTGAAAGTTAATAATATTTATAATAATAATAAATATTTGCTGAAAGTTAATAATAATAATAAAGTGCCTGTTGGCATGAGTCAATAACATTGACTCATGAGTCAATAACATTGCATTTATTTTGTTATACTTAAATTTATTGCAAAAGTAACCCAGAAATTTCACTTACATCATACCAATGGAAGTACATTGCTTTTACTTCTAAAATTAGTTATAAAATTATAAAATACGTGACCATATTATAATGTGGTAACTGGCACTCTTGTTTTAAAGCTTTTTTTTTTTTTTTTTTACAGTATTTGGGAATGTGTAATTGGGAGAACTGTATATGGGCATACCAATAAGCTTTTTTTAAGAAACAGTTATTCTGGTCAAACCATGACCATAATGTCTCTGCCTAAAACCCCAGGTTTTTAAAAATAAGACATATAAACAAGGATCTAAAATAATTTAAAATGTCAACACTGACACACATTTTAAACTAGCATACATAGGGCTGCCTTTTTAAATTATTCATTATTGAGCTATAAGTGTTTATACAGACATAGAAGAACCAAAGATGACTAAGACACAATCCCTATCATCAAGCAGCTCAAATCATCTCTGATGTTCTAACAGAAGACATGGGAATCCACGTAGTTACATGGTACAGATAGAAAACTTCCTTCCTTAAAACTAGGATGAACCTCAAGAAGCATTTCCAAAAGTACATATAAAATAATTTTTACTTTTCCATTCACTTTCCAAACCACCTTGTCACCTTTGATTGTTTCAATCAACAGATGCCACAGGAGGGCAAATGTAGAGTAATCACACATGTTGTGGCCTCTCAGTGTGACTTCCATAAGGGAGCTTCTTAGCCAACTTTTTGCAAATGGGTTAGAAGTATGGCAGGACATACTGATGGATGTAAAGTGATAACATTTTTTATATTGATAAAAACTGAGTCATTGTACACATTCAAAATTTACCACACTTGAAAATATATTTGAAAACTATACAGGTCCTTCTGTTAACTTTCTGATCTTAATAATTTCAAAAATATCCTATTTGAAAGTTTTTTTTATAAATTATAAATACTTAATATCTTCTTTCTATACTTGATTTTTACTACATTATATTATATTCTTTATATACATTTATGTTTTATATATAATGACATATTTGTTATATATTTACTTATATATAAATATTTTTATTTACATAACTTATATAGGGAAATGTAACTGACTCATCTACCAAGCCCCATTTACACACCTCCAAATACTCCCTGGTATCTCAGTGTGGCATGCAAATATTTCTTTGTGTGTTCTAAAACAAAAGAAAAATGGTGTTCTAAAACAAAAGAAAAAGGTTGGGAAGTGCTATGCTAAATGATTACTCAATTTGTAATGATGGGAAAACTGGCCTATCTGCAGTAGTGGTGCTCTCCTCAGCTAGATTATTCTGTGTGTGAAATTTTAACCTATAAACAATATTACAAAGTATGCCTCTGACGGATCCCACAATTTCATAAAATGTCCAGGTCTTAAGTGCATCAGGGTAAGAAACATTATTACTGATTTCATTTGGGCACCATAGAAAAAGCATAATATGCTCCTCTTCAAGTCCTTTATACAGAATAATTCCAGACAAAATAAAAACTTCTCATCATAACAATCCAAAGATATAAGCTATGTGATATTTCTCTTCTTATGACCTAAAACAATCTTTTCAGTTAAAAGCCAGGATGACAGCTGTATTATATTTACTTATAAAACTTGAGAATCATTTTGCTCACTAAAAGATACTGTTAGATGGTTAGAGAAAACAATTTATTGAGCCCACTGGGGGCTAAATATTTCTAATTCCAATCCACCTCAAAATGGATACAACATGAAAATACTGGTGTTCAAAGAAGCAGATGAATTTGAAAAACCAAACTTTAAATGTGAACTTCAATTTTGATTCATGTGTGACTGTATTTTTTTGTGTCATTAATTAGATTTGAGATAATAACATGGACTAGTTTCTAGAATCTTTGTTTCATTAATCTGTGTATATACTTTTGACAAGTATTTGTCTTGGTCCTGAGGATATAGCTGTGGACAAAACTGCCTGAGCCACTGCCCTCAAGAAATTTAAATTCTAGAGAGGGAGAAAGTCAATAAACAAATAAACCAGCAAATATATAGATGATAATAAATGCTACAGAGGAAAATTAAGTGTGGTTAGAGATAATAAGAAATGCTGGGATGGGAGATGTTGCTATGTGACTTTCAGTCTCAAGAAAGATATTTCCAGTTAGATTACATATGAGCAGAGATCTGAAGGAAGTTAAGAGAGTGTGCTATGCAGATATCTGGGAAGGAATATTTCAGACAAAAAAAAAAAAAAGATAGTGTAAATGCCATGAAGCAGGAAGCTGTATGATGTTTCATGAAAAATTAAGGAGACACGGACTTCCAGTTCCTGGTTCTGCATGTAAAGAGCCTGGAAGTCACTACTGCAACCTAACAAGTAAAAAGCCTGAACAAACTGAAAAATAAACAGCTTTTCTTGGACTTGTGAAAGAGGCGAGGACCCAGAGCAAAGTGTTTTCCCCAAGACTGGACAGACAGGTGCATACAGGGAGTCAGAGAGTACCTGTATAAAGACAAAGGAGAGGAAATTGCCACAGGAACCAGTGCCAGGGTAGGAAAAGCTGAACTGTAATTGGTAAATTGCTGCATGCTCAATGTGAACAAGTCTGAGAGTGAAAAATTCCAGGGAACCCAATCATAGGGAAGCCCCCAAAATATTGTCAGATTTACCTCCAAGAGTAGATATATTAACTTGAGAGAGAGCAGACTTCAAAGCAAGGAAAATTATCATAGAAAAAGAAGCCACACACAAAAGAATGAAACCTGACCCCTATCTTACACCATACATAAAAATCAACTCCAAATTGATTAAGACTTAAACATAAGACCTAAAACTGTAAAACTCCTAGAAGAAAACAAAGGAGAAAAACTTCTTGACATTGGTCTTGGAAAGATTTTTTTGGATTTGACACCAAAAGCAAAAGCAACAAAAGCAAAAATAAATAAGCGGGGGACTACATCTAACTAACAAGCTTCTGCACAGCAAAGGAAACCATCAACAAAATAAAAAGGCAGCCTATGAAATGGGAGAAAATATTTACAAACCACATATCTAATAAGGAGTTAATATCCAAAATATACAAGGGACACACACAACTCAATAGCAAAAATAACCCAATTTAAAAATGGGCATAGGACTTAGATATTTTTCCAAAGGCATACAAATGGCCAGCATGTACATGAAAAGGTGACCAACATCACTAATCATCAGGGAAATGCAAATCAAAACCACAGTGAAATATCACCTCCCACCTGTAAGGATGTCTATTATCAAAAAGACAAAGATAATAAATGCTGGGGAGGATGTGGAAAAAAGGGAACCCTTGTATACTGTTGGTGGGAATATAAACTGATACTGCTATATTGAGAACATATGGAGGTTCCTCAAGATATTAAAACTAGAACTACCATACGACCCAGCAATCCCACATTTGGATGTATATTCAAAGTAAATGAAATCATTATCTCAAAGAGATATCTGTACTCTCATGTTCATGGCAGCATTATTCACACTAGCAAAGGTATGGAAACAACCTAAGTGTCAACTGATGGATGAATGGAGAAAAACAATGTAGTATATGTATATATACAGTGGAATATTATTCAGCCTTTGAAAAGAAGGAAATCCTGTCATTTGCAAAAACATGGATGAACCTGGAGGTCATTATGGTAAGTAAAGGAAGCCAGACAGAGAACGACAAATGTCACATGGTATAACTTATATGTGGAATCTAAAAAAAAAAAGGTCAAACTCATAGAAAGTAAAAAAAGTGGTTGCCATGGGTTAGTAAAGAGTACAACTTTCAATTATAAGATGAATAAGGTCTGACCATCTCATGTATAACATGGTGAGTATAACTGATAACACTGTAACGTATAATTGAAATTTGCTAGAAGAGTAGAACTTAAATTCTCTAAATAAATAAAGTAAATGTGTGAGGGAATGGATGTGTTCATTAATGTGAAGGGAAGAATCATTAGAAAAATAAAAAAATAAAAAGAAGGGCATTACGCAATGATAAAGGTGTCAATTCTCCAGAAAGACATAAAAATCCTTAATGTGTACATGCTTAACAACAGCATGTCAAACTAAGTCAGCATAAAATATTATAGAATTGCAAAGAGAAATACATGAGTCTACTATCATAATTGGAGACTTTAACAACCCTCATCAGAAATGGACAGATCCAACAGGCAGAAAAAGTAATAATATAGTTGAACTCAACAACTACATCAATCAACTGGACATAATTGACATCTACAGACTGTATCCAACAACAGGAGAATGCACATTTTTCTCAAGCTCACATGGAACATTCACCAACACAGAACACATTCTGGGCCATAAGACACATCTTAACAGATTTAAAAGAATACCAAACATACAGTGTCTGCTCTCAGAACACAGTGTAATTAAACTAGAAATTAATAACAGAAAAACAACTAGAAAATTGTAAAATACATGGAGATTTGATAACACACTTTTAAATAACATATGGGTCAAAGAAATCTCAGGAGAAGTTTAAAATATGTTGAACTAAATAAAAATGAAAATATAACTTACCAAAATTTATGGAATGCAGTGAAAGCAGTACTTAGAAGGAAATTTATAGTATTAAATACATATATTAGAAAAGAAGATCTAAAATCAATAACCTAAACTTCCACCTTAGGAAACTAGAAAAAGAAGAGCAAATTAAGCAAAATTAGAGAATGACAGGAATTAATAAAATTGAAAACAAGAAATCAATAAAGAAAATCAATTAAACCAAAAGCTGGTTCTTTCAGGACATCAGTAAAATGGGTAAGACTCTAGCCAAGCTAACTAAGAAAAAAAGACAGAGGGCACAAATTACTAACATCAGAAATCAAAGAGGGGACATCACTACAGATCCTACGTACATGAAAAGGATAATAAAGGAATACTAAAAACAACTCTATGCCCACAAATTTGATGACCTCGATGAAATGGACCAATATCTTGAAAGACATAAGCTGCCAAAACTCACACACAAAGAAACAGACAATCTGAATAGGACTGTATTTATTAACAAAATTGAATCAATAATCAATAACCTTTCAAAACAGAAAGCACTAGGCCCAGAGGGTGAATTCTATCCCCTGGTGAATTCTACCAAACATATAAGGAAGAAATTATACCTATTCACTACAACCTTTTTCAGAGTTATCCTCTGAAGCAGAGAATACTTCCTAACTCATTCTGAGGCCCACATTACCCTAGTACCAAAACAAGACAAAGACATTATTAAAAAAGAAAACTATAGACCAACATTCTCATGAACATAGATGCAAAAATCCTCAACAAAATATTGGCAAATCAAATCCAACAATGTATAATAAGAATTATACATCATGAGCAAGTAGGACTTATTCCAGATATGCAAGTCTGATACAACATTCAAAAATTAATACAATCCATCAACAGGCTAAAATAGAAAAATCACACAATCATATCAATAAATGCAGAAAAAGCATTTGACAAAATCGAATACTCATTCACGATAAAAAAAAAAAAAAAAAACAAACCTCTTGGTAAATTCGAAACAGAGGAGAACTTCCTCAACTGGATAATGGACATCTACAAAAAATCTACAGCCAACATACCTAATGGTGAGAAACTTGTAGCTTTCCCACTAAGATCAGGTGCAAGTCAAAGATATCCCCTCTAAACCACTTCCTCTCACCAGTCCTTTCCAACATCGTAATGAAAGTTCTAGCTAATGAAATAGGAAATAAAAGGTAAACAGATTGGGAAGGAAAGAATAATGCTGTCTTTGTTCACAGATGATATTACTGTCTATGTAGAAAATTGGAAAGAATCTACCAAAACACTCCTGAAAATGATAAGCTATTACAGCAAGCTTGCAGAACACAAGGTTAATAAACAAAAGTCAACTGCTTTCCTCTATACTTGAACAAAGGGAATTTGAAATTAAAAACACACTGTCATGGGGCTTCCCTGGTGGCGCAGTGGTTGAGAGTCCGCCTGCCAGCGCAGGGGACACGGGTTCGTGCCCCAGTCCGGGAAGATCCCACATGCCGAGGAGTGGCTGCGCCCGTGAGCCATGGCTGCCGAGCCTGCGCGTCCGGAGACTCTGCTCCGCAACGGGAGAGGCCACAGCAGTGAGAGGCCTGCGTACCGCAAAAAATAAAAAATAAAAAAAATAAAAACACACTGTCAGTTACATTAGCAGCCAAAAAAGTGAAATACTTAGGTATAAATCTAATAAAATATGTACAAGATCTATACAAGGAAAACTACAAAACTCTAATGAATGAAATCAAAGAGGAACTAAACAAATGGAGATAAATAAATGATCCTATATAGAAAGGCTCAATATTGTCAAGGTGTCATTTCTCCTGAACTTAATCTATAGATTAAATGTAATCCAAGTCTAAATCTCAGCAAGTTATTTTATGGATACTGACAAACTGATTCTAAAGTTTATATCAAAAGGCAAAAGACCCCACAACACCCAACACAATATTGGAGAAGAAGAACAAAGTTGGAAGACTGACAGTAACCAATTTCAAGACTTACCATAAAATTACAGTAATCAATACAGTGTGGTACTGCCAAAAAAAAAAAAAGATAAATACATCAATGGTACAGAACAGAGAGCCCAGAAATAGACCCACACAAACTGATCTTTGACAAGAGAGCAAAGGCAATACAATGATGCAAAGACAGTCTTTTCATCAAAGGGTGCTGGTAAAACTGAACATCTACATAAAAAAAAAAAAAATTAAAAAATAATCTAGGCATAGACCTTACACCCTTCACAAAAATTAATTCAAACTAGATCACAGACCTAAATATAAGAAAAACTATAAAACTAGAAGATAACATAGAGAAAACCTAGATGATCCTTGGGTATGGCAATGGCTCTTTAGATACAACACCAAAGGCACTTATGAAGAAATAACTGATAATTTGGACATCATTAAAATTAAAAGCTTCTTCTCTGAAAAGACGATGTCAAGAGAATGGGAAAGCAAGCCTCAGACAGGGAGAAGATATCTGCAAAAGATTTATCTGAGAAAGTACCATTATCCAAAATATAAAAAGAATTCTTAAAACTCACAATGAGAAAGCAAACATCCTGATTCTAAAATGGGCCAAAGATCTTAACAAACACTTCACCAAAGAAGATATATAGATGGCAAATAAGCTTATGAAAAGATGTTCCATATCATATGTCATCATGGAAATGCAAATTAAAACAACAATGAGATACCATACATAACTATTAGAATGACCAAACTATGCAACACCAAATGCTGGCAAGGATGTAGAGCAACAGAAACTCTCATTCATTGCTGGTGGGAATGCAAAATGATACAACCACTTTGGGAGACAATTTAGCAGTTTCTTACAAAACTAAACATACTCTTACCATATGCTCCAGCTATCACACCCCTTGGTATTTACCCAAAGAAGCTGAAAAATTATGTTCACACAAAAACTTGCACATGGATATGTATGGCAGCTTTATTCTTAATTGCCAAAACTTGGAAGCAGCCAAAATGTCCTTAAGTAGATGAATCGATAAATAAACTATGGTACATACAGGCAATGGAATATTACTCAGCACTAAAAAAGAAATTAGCTAGCAAGCCATGAAAAGGCATGCAGGAATCTTAAATGCGTAAAAAAAGTGAAAGAAGCCAATTTGAAAAAGCTACAGGCTGTATGATTCCTACTATATGACATTCTAGAAAAGGCAAAACTAAGGAGACAGTAAAAAGTTCAGTGGTTGCCAGGGGTCTAGGGGAGGAGAACGATGAACAGGCAGAGCACAGAGGATTTTTAAAGCAGTTAAATGTACCACTCTGGTGGGAGATGCTGATAATGGGAGAGGCTATGCATGTTTGGGAATTTTCCATATATGGAAATTTTCTATATATTTTCCATATATGGAAATTTTCTATATATTTTCCATATATGGAAAATTTCTGTACCTTCCCCTCAATTTTGCTATGAACCTAAAAATTCCTATAAAAATCAAAGTCTTCCTTCCAGAGTAAGTCACTGGGAGAACAACAGAAGTTGGAGCAAGAAGGGTAGTGTTGCAGATTGTACAAGACTGTATTTTATCTCGATTGTGATGGGAAGACAACGAGAAGACATGCCGTATTTTATGTTTCAAGATAATAATAATATGGGTTTTTTAAGGTTTTGTTTGTTTGTTTTAAACGTCTGAGGAATAGGGGAAAACAAGGAGACCATATAGGAGAATACCTAAGTTCAATATTGCTTTAAATCTGGGCAAGAGATGGTCACATTGGAGAACCTCTATCTCTCAAACATATATACCCATAATACATTTATTAAAGAACAAATGCCTGCTCCTGTCACTCTGAAACTGATATTGGGTGCTGATACAGTTTTAAACCCTAAAAGGGTTCTAAACCATTTTTAGGGTTTAGAACCCTAAAAGTTCTAAACCATTGAGGCTCCAGAGAACACTTCTCTACATCTTCCATCCTATCTCCTTCAAAAAGAGAGAATAACATGAATAAGTGTGGGTATGTCATTACTGACATATGAGATAAAAACTGCTTTGGAATGAAGGGAGGATTTAAAGGCAGAAGCCGTTAAATAAACAACAGAGAATTAAAGTCCTTCCTTACAGATAGCATAAATTCAATACTTCTTGTATCATTTTCTAGTAGTGCCAAAAGTCCATTGACTTGATTCTTTCCATCTCCTAATTCATAATTCCAGAAACACGTTATTGTAATTGTAGGGAAACAAAATTTGCCACCCCAAAATGTGTTTCTTTGGCTTGAGGATTATTTTAGGCTGATTGCTTTAAAGAAACAAAAGGCTCAGGAAGAGTTTTTAACCTCCTCCTCTTAACGGCCAATTAAAATATTTTATAAAGGGCCTGGTCCAGAAGGAGCACTATCACCAGAGATATCCACAAAGAACACGAGCTCAGTGTGGCCCAGGGCCTGGAAAGGAATGTGTTTTTCCCCCCCACCACAATCCTTACAAAATCTGCACATGACAGCCAGTGAGTAACTAGTAATATTAAACAATCCATATTACTGTTAATTTGTATGCATATATAGAGCTAGATATAATATGTGAAACATGATTCTTTAGAGTACCATATACATGAAAACTAAAGCTTATATTCAAATTGATTTATTTTTATCAAATACTAATATTTGATAATATTTACAAAAAAGTTCAATATAAATTTCAACTTCAGTTAAATATTTTGATATTTAATAATTATAAATTGTTTTACTTCATTGAATGATTTTGTTTATATTATTTTATTATACCATTTTAATAAATAATGTGAATATTTTAGAAAAAAGTTTTAAATATATGAAAATAGTTTGTAAATGTTTAAATATTTAATTTACATTTTAATGAAATATATTCAAATTGGTATATTTTGAATAAATTCCATTATATTTTAATCCTTTAAAACATTATTACCACTAGAATACAAATTATATGGCATCTTCAATTATCACAACACAGTTTGTTTCTGCTGAAACAAAGGCAAGAAAAAATAAATTTCATAATATAAATATAGTAATTTTATAAACTACACACGTTTATTTTATTACTCACCTAAGCATCACCAGCCCACCAACAGAACAGCCATGTATAAAAACCATATTTTTCAACTTTATCATGAACATGTATTTGTTAAAGTTGGGTGCTAGAATATAATTTTTTAACACTTTTTTGTCTTGCATTATAGCTTGTAAATATTCAAATATATGAGATGTGGGCCTCTACTTGTATTCTTGCCTGAGCCAAACAAATGTCCAGGCCAGGGTAACAGCCAGAAGACCAGGTATGGTTGTGCAGTTGTACACATAATTCTAAGAGAAACCATACCCACAGATCACAATACAGATGAAGCTCCCATGAGGTGGAGAAGGTGAGAAGTTGTCTTTTCTGTATATATTTTGAAGGTAGAGCTAATTTATTAACAGACTAGATATGATGTGTGGAGAAAATAAGAAATCAAGATTCAATATTTTTGGCCAGGGGAATTAAGTGGATAAAGTTATCTTTTACTGAGACTTATCTGGCTATTAAAAAGAAAAAAGTTTAGGTAACTGTTAAAAAAAACAGCTCCCGACACTTTCTATGTATTTTCTCTTAAGAGGAATGACAGAACAATAATACCTACCATAGAAATACTGCACCAAGGTGGTAAGATAAATGTCAAGTGTTTTGAGTTCCTTGGAGGAAAATATTCTATAAATGCAAACTGGAACTGCTATCTTGATATTATTTATGATAGTTTTAAAATGATTTCTTGAGTATATATTCTGTCTAGATTCTTTTCTGATGCCAACACTGTGTTAACAGTTCCAATGAAAGACTCAAATACAAGGCAAATCTCAGAAAATTTTTTTATTTTGTCAACATTACTGTTTTCAGCACTTCAGCACTGTTTTCAGCATTACTGAATTTTACTGATCTTTCACATGTAGCTTTCTAGATGTTTATTCCCATTATTAAAATATCTGTTTCTATTTTTTAATTAATAATAAAATATTTTTATTTTTCTTAAATTTACTGCCCTTACAACAGTACAATAATATTATTGCTTTGAGACAATTTTCTGTCAGATATATCAAGCTGCTGAGTATAATTAGATCACTCTTTTGAAAATTAGTTTCTTTGGAAAACTTGATTTGAATTTTGGGCAAACCCAGTAAAACTTGCCTAATGATATATTGGTAATGAAAACAACTAAAAAAAGGTGGTAAATGTAACAACTGTTCCTATCTTGTTTCAGTTCAGTACAAAAATATTCCAAACATTTACTTTCTTCTTGCAAAAACATAAACATATTTTTATATATTCTGAAGTGTGCTAGGACTTGCAGATGTCCAGTTTCATCCCTAGGTGTTAATAGTTTACTTACTAGCTACATAACCTGGACAAGGAACTTAACATCTCTAATTCTCAGTTCCCTCACCTTTAAATAGGAATAACGCTAGCACTTACATCACTGAATTATTGTGAAAATTAAGTAGGTGTTGTTTAATTTCTTCTTCTAAAAGGGTGCATAGTAAGAATATACATTTAAAGGCCTTCATATGCTGGTCCGTATTATCCTGTCTATTCTGGTAATACTATAGTTATCTGCAGTTCATTGAAAACATGTCACTGCTTTATAAATCTATGAGGCTACACATGCTGTTCTTCTGCTTGTATTGCTTCCTTTTCCCCTTCTCTTTCCTGCCTGGTTAAAGGCCTGCTGTATCTTCAAGATTCAAATGACCCATAATCTTCTCCAGTTATTCCTCGTATTCCCTCCTGGCAAAGGTAACTTCTTTAATTATCCAGTTATTTATTTCTCAAATATTTATAGAATGTCCAATATTATCCAATGTTCTAGAATTTTTCTATGCTTTAGAATATCTATTCAAGATTTATCTTAAAAATATAATTGTTTTTATTTTGACCTTTACTCTTCAACTTTCTACCATTGGTCCAAACCCAGTTTGTTGAATGAATGATAAGAAGACTGAAATGCCACCATTTCTATTTATTTCTGTTTGAGGGATTAAATATTTGTTCAATTGATTCATAATATTTCCCACTCAAAAGATTAAAACTAGGTTACTATGATGACATTCATCACAAAGCAAGCAATGTTTCAGGGCTGGACAAAATATACTATGAACTGTTTTTCCAAGAAGGTATAAGATAAATGCAGTAAAAAGGAATAATGCTTTTATAGGGGAGATAAGTAAGGTGTTCAAAAGAACACTTTCAGTGAAAAAATTACAACCTATTATATTTAATCTAACAAAGCTTAGTATACATCTGATAAAGCCTAAACCTTGCATCGCAGATAACTTGTCCAATATATACCCGAAGTTTGAGGCTTGATAAGTTCTTTCAGCCTTTTTCTGGGTTGGAGTGAAGTTATCTTCTCTTCCACTTTTTTTTTTTTTTCGCCTCTGCCTAGAAGCCATTCCGGTACAGCCAGAACCACAGAACGTGTAACATTACCAGTAATTAGCAAGAAGTGACTTTACCACTGAATGTCAATAATAAGAGAAAAAATCAGCAACAGTGATAGCAAAATCTATCAAGGATGAATATAATAGCTAGCAATCGTTGAGTGCCTACTATATGCCAGGCACTATGCCAGCTGGGAGAACAATGGGCCAAGATGGCACCATAGCTGGTATTTCCCACCGTACATCAGTGCTACATTCCATTGATGTCTGTTTCTCCCTAATACGAATATGGATACCTTCTTGTATCCCTATTATGGTACTCAATATGTATTTAATGAATGATGGATGGCATTTTATTTAATTTTTTCATCCCTTTCCAACAAAGAGTGTTGTTCATTCTTCCTAAATAATTTTCACAATATCTGAAGAATCTTTAATCTCTTTCTCTTTATTCCCATAACTCCCACCTTTATTGATGTACCTAACTAAAAAGTAAGTTCCAAATTAACATTCTAAGGATTACTCATTAATTTTAAAACATTACTTTTATGATGGTAGTATCTTAGTCCAAATCATGAGTTTATTGCCCTAAGAAAAACATCCAAATCCCTAAAGTGTACTTAATTTTTTTTCACAAGCTCAATCCAGTCTTCTTTTCTAGACATTTTCACCTCCACCCTTCCTTCCAAAACTCTTCTTCTATTGCTCTCAGGCATGAATCCCTTCTGGAGCCTGAATTATCTACTGGATTTTTGCCTCCCAAACATACGCTGCATATTCCACATTCAAAAATCTGTTCTCCTTGATGGACCTCCTGGCCCTCTTCCTTTTACTCACTCTTTTAAATCCTCCCCTACTAAACCAAAATATGGCAAGAACCCAAATATGCTAGAAAAGTTATTCCAAATATGTGCAAGAAAAACCACCACACTGTCAAACTTTCTTAGGCAGAGCTGTGGGGAAATGATTTGGGTAGATTACTTGTTGATTTGCAGCTTACAAAGCTGCTGGCTTTGAAGCCAGAGAGTATAACTTTAAAAAGAAGGCATATAGATATAGATTTAGAGATAAAGAGAGATAGATAGGTTAATATAGAGGTACAGAGATAGATTCCAATTCTCAAAACACATGAGAGGCAATTTAAAATGAAACATAATAAACCTAAAAGCAAATGGATAGAAAATGGATAGGATGAACTAATAGATAATAAGGGCAAAGGTATACCATAAATACTATCTGTATTCTTACTGGAGCTCAGGGAGGAAAAAATAGAAGTAATCCAAAATAACCAACTACAATTACTTCATGTAACATGGAAATAAACTAAGAATACTACATCTGTATACATTTTGTCTCTTATAGAATAAGGAACACTGAGAGAGTTTATGATAAAGGGTCTATTTAATCATGAAAATCATATGGTTATATCAACCTGGATTTGTTTACCAAATACCCAAATGGATGAAGCGGGTCAACTGTATGGTGATGAGTGGTAACTAGACCTTTGGTGGTGATCACTTTGTAGTGTATAAAGATGTAGAACTATAATGTTGTACACCTGAAACTTATATAATGTTACATACCAATTTTACCTCAATTTTTTAAAAGTATATGACATTTGAAAAAAAATCACACTTAGGATAAATAAATGTAGTATCAGTTTACTCAATTTTTACCATCTGTAAATTATGACAAGATGTAAGAAATCCTAGATAAATGTCTTATCATCTAAACCTGAGACATTCCCCATATGCACATAAAAATAAAATAATAAAATAACACACCATTTAGTGAGCATTTACCATGTGCTAAGCTTTGTATTATACCCTTTTAAAATTCATTAGTTTATTTACTCCTCAAAATAATTTAATTAGATTGCTATAATTATTAGTATTTCCATTTTTTATTGAAGGAAACTAGAGCTAGCTGATAGAAGTGAAGAATAGTACCCAAGGTCAAGTTAGTAAATGCTGAGACATAATTTGTACCCAGGCAGTCTGTCTCTAAGTGGGAGCTAATTACATTACACTCTACTGCTTCACCCAACACATACAATTTAACTATCTTTGCCCCTTACTCTGTTTTTCTTTTCCTACTTAATATAATTTTCATATATTCCCTAAAACTAAAACACCCTTTTCTAAGTCATTAGAATTTGATATATACCACTGTGCTCCTTAGGATTTTTTGGTTGTCTATACCTAAAATCTGCTTTAGGTAGTTTAAGCCAAAAAAAGAAGACTATATTTGGATACAAGAGTATCTCACAAAACACAAAACTGCAAAACTCCCCTGATGAAAAGCCATGAGTAACCCAGGCAGCCTTTTTATCTACATCTGCCTCAATCTTCTCTCTCTTTAGACTGGCTTTTTCTGCTTTTAATATAATTGGCAGGTGGAAAATGGCCACCCCACAACAACCAGGTTTCATTTTTTTTTCTACTGAAACAACCTAGAATGAAATGTTATCTCTTGTCCCAGATGTCTAAGACAGAATCTGCTTTTCCTGGGTTGGGTGAGTTTTCTCAATCAGATTCAGAATCTGACCCTAGAATTGGGGTCACAGTCAGATGGTGCAAGTATAGTTTCAACGGCCCACACCTATGCATCTGTGAATTGGGGGGCAGATACCCTCAAAAGCATACACCACAGTCATATTTATTCCAGAATTTATGATAAATATTTGCCTCTTGTAGAAGAGAATCCTATAACTAAGGAACATAAAAACTATAGGGAACTCAATCCTAAGAGGTTGTACATGAAGGCAATCAGAGTATGCTATCCCAAAATATGCTACTTTATTCAATTTTTAAAGATTATTTTGAGCTGAAGGCAATTAAGAAAAAACAAGTGCAGAAAGAGCTCTTTGCCCTCCACTATCTGTCTAAAAGCAGGACATAAACTCCCCTTCCTGAATGCGTTCCTCCTCCCTTCTCCTGAAGAACAACCCTTATCACTGGAGACAGAAAGTTGACACAAAGATGCAAAAACAAACCTTACTAAAATAAGTCCTATCAGCCATTAGTTTCCCCCATATACTTACCTTCCCACAATTAACCACCCCTAGAAGTCAAATCCGTTTTCCTTTGGTCACTTCTCTACAATATACTGCCCTTTGTTAAAATGATATATAAGCCCATGAGTCTAACTGCTTCTTTGAGTCTTCACTTCTTATCTATGAAAGCCTTCATGGACATAAACTGTTAACATCAAATAAAATGTGTACACCTTTTCTTCTATTAATGTTTTTTGCCAGTTTAATTTCATAGACCTCATATATTGAACATAAGAAGAAAATTTTTTTTCTCTTTTACATAAATTATAAATATGGATAGATAGATGATAGATAGATAGCTATAGAAATATACAGATATTTAGAGCTACATCTTCAAATGCTGATGTTGAAGTGTTAACCACTGATCCAATCTGCAAATCTTGAATAGATACTAATGTTTTCAGGATCAATCCTATGCAATGTTCTGGAGAATAGGTTAGTAAAATCTAAATAGATATTAGAAATTCTGAGAGACTAAAAAAGGAAATATTCCATTCTGTCTTATTAAAGACTACTGAAGCGAAGTATAACCATGCATAGGATATAACACAATTTTTGTTTTTGTTGTTATTAAAGCAACTCAAAAGAAGTAACACTAAAATACCCTGGTCTAAAGAAAACAAAAAAATGCAATGCAGTTAGGATGTTCCGATCTTGACTGAGTTATATAAAACTCCAAATAAACTTCCATAATGGAGGACTATGAAAGCAGAGTTTCACATCTCTGCTCATAGTCAATTGTAAGTGTGTGACTAGAGGAGGATCTTTTTCAAGCTATTTCTCTATAGTCCCTGATACCCAGAGTGCATGCAATATTAATGTTCTAGCTTGAGTATACAGCATACACCAAATCCTCACTAAAAGAAAAGCTCCTCAATTCTTAATCATTTCAATAGGCTCTAATGTAATATTTCCTACATTGGAAATCACTGCACTTTATTTAAGGAAATCAGTTTGGCCGAGTGAGCTCTGTGGAGTGCAGCCTGCACAGACGTCAGTTCAAAGGATCAGATGTCAAAGTGCTCCCTCTAATGTCCCTTAATCATCACTCTGATTAGCGCTTGAATAGGACTGTGATTAAAAACGTTGCTGCCATTGTCTACCTATTCAGGCGCCTAGCATTCTACGTGGGTTCCACCGATTAGTGTTTGAATAGGGGAGCGATTAGAAAGACAGCTGCCATTGTATGCCCATTCAGAAAACAGCAAAACTCGCATATTTATTTGTTATGAGCACCAAATAAATGTTTTGCAAAGGTAAAATATACCATTAGGCTCTAAAGACAATTTAGCTGATTTCTTTAGTTCAGAGCACTCTATTTTCCCATATGCAAAGTTATTTCTTATTTGCAAATACAGTAATATGCTTCATTAATATCTTTTAAAATATACATATCCTGTTTTTATAGACATAGTCTTAACACATCTGCTTTATTATATACTACTTATTGACCTACAATACATCATATAATTCCAGTTTAGTATTTATGACTATGCAAAGAATTTCTATATAAACAAACCAAATCAGTTTGGTTTCAGATCTTTTGGATTCCCTTCTCAATATTCCTGGACTAATATGTAATCTATATGAACAACTTCTCCAAAGAGAAACTTCCTTGTCAAATGGTTAGAGGAAATGTTTCACTCTCGGCCATTTTAAGGGAAGAGAAACATTTCAGGTTAGCACTTAGTTCCCTACAGGGGCTCACACAACAGAGCATCGGCCAGGGCGAAATCCCCATGACAACGAAGAGCTATAGACTGGTGAAACTGGGCAGGACCAAGGTGTCATGATGAAGCTTTTTGGAGAGTGCAAAATATGGTAAAAAAAAATTCACAGGAAGATAATTCATTCCAACTTCATGGATATATTAGGCAGTGCTCAGAAAATCTGGTACCTCCGTTCTTTCTCTCTCTCTCGCTCTCTCTCTCTCTCTCTCCCTCTCTCTCTCTCTCTCTCTCTCTCTCTCTCTCACACACACACACACACACACACACACAACTTGCTGCTAAGAAATTTCTCGGCAATACAGGAAATGTCTGCTCTGTTTTCCATTACCGTCCTTAATATCTTCCTGTTTATTACCCTTCCACATTCTTCCCATATTTAGTTACTTTGTTCTGTATCCACTATCATTATGGATCTACATACGTAGTAACAGAAACAGATCTGGGAGCATCAACCCATCAATGCTACACAATGACAGTTATAGAGGATTATATATATGCCAGGAAGTGTTTTAAAGTGTATAGGAAGTGTATATAGTATACAAATTGACTCATTTAATCCTAACAACAACTATATCAGGTAGATGCTGTTATTACCCTCATTTTACAGAAGAGGAAATGGAGGCAGGAAGAGATTAAGGAATTTACTCAAGGGCACATAGGTAGTAAATGGCAGAACCAATAATTGAACCCAATTAGTTTATCTCTGTAACTCACTCTTAAACCAACCTTTCTGCTGATAGGTCATCCCTTCAGGTTCCACTGTCTTCTTTCATAAAAAGCCAACCTCAAAGATAAGGCAGCTAGCTTTAAAGGGAAAGATTTCTTTCTTTTGCTAATAAAGCTAACTGAAACACACCTTACTCAGAGGAAAGTTTTTTCCAGTTCCATTTAAACCCTGACTAGATAACTACACTCCATTCTAATTAACAATAAAGTTGGTTAAAAAAAAAAACAACCAGAACTGCCACTTAACTACTATAAAATTTCACTCCCACTTAACTATTATAAAATTTCAAACTAAAGAAGAGCAAAATAAAAGTAACAGAGCTGATGGCTGACAATTACAAATGAGTTTAATTTGTGCGTCACATGGACGTGGAGAAAGTTGTGATCAGTCTGAAATAAATAATTAAAGCAAAGCTTTCTTGTAACAGCCTCAGGAAATCAAGAGTTAACACTTTTCTTCTTTTTAGCCAATTAGCATTTTATTACATATTTTGCCTGGAGAATAAATCTCTGACAATACTATTCTAATTCTATGTGTGCAATAAAGTGCCAAGGAAACACATACTTTCAAAGACAGAACCTAATATATGGCAAAATTCCAAATTCTAGCAGGTAGCAGAGTGTGCTTTCTTAATGAGATGGTATGCACTTCTCTCAATGAAAGAACTTTTCAATAAATGTTATTATTAATATCATTACTGTTATTGTTACTTGTACTACTCCCCTCTGATCTCTTCTGTCTCATCACTTGGTACTTCCCCCCATATTCTACACAGCCATGCAGCACTAAAATTGTTAAAGTATCAATATCGTTAGTTCAATATCCTCCCTCATCTTAGGTGTCTGCAATATATAGTCTGTACTCTGGTGGGATCCTTCTTCTTCTTTCCTTCCTTCATCTACATTTTCAACTTAAATTCTGTTTTCTCAGAGAGAAAACAGAATTTTCTGTTTTCTAACGCTAAATCCTGAGACTAGGTTACATACTTCAAGTCCCATGGATGGCAATACTCACAACACTTGGTTGTGAATGAGTTTAATGCCTGTTCGAATGACTGTAAGCTGTCAGGGCAGGAAAAGCATCTGTCCCTTTCCCCACTTTTCACAGTGGTTGGCAGATATTTGGCCTTCCATTAATATTTGGTAATTAATTAAACTGTACAACTCAGATTTCAAGCAAATATACTATGAATATTAGTAAAATAATTTATCTATAGTAGTGTTGAGGCAGGAGGTAGATGGGCCCCCCCCCTAGGGTAAGCAATTGGAGTTTGTCCCCTGTGGATACTCCAAGATGAGAATAGCATGACAAATCGAGAGAAGAGGCTGGGCCCTGCCCAGATAGAAGATAAGAGACCATATATTTCTCACTCTCGAAGTCAAGGAGACCTTCCCGACCAGAAGCTCCTTGGATGTCAAAAGGGGAGTTATGCCAAGCTACCCATAGGTCTCTTCGGTGGAATCCATCTTGGCTGAGAGATGCGTGCACACACGGAAGGATCCTGAGATATACCAAATATGGACTCTGAGCCAGGCAAATCAAAATGATTGGCCAAAGGAAACCTGGAAGAAATGCCCAGAAAAGCGATTTAAACTACCACAAGGGCGCAACCCTCTCTCTGTGTCCGCCCATGTGTCTATCCACACGTACTGTACTCTTTTTTCTCCTAATAAACACTTCACTTGTTTCACTACTTTCCGTTTTTGTGGGAATTCTTTTCTGCAAAGCCAAAGGGCCAGGGCCTTGTCACTGACCACTGGTCTAGTGGCTAGAATTCGGTGCTCTCACTGCCATGACCCAATCTTAATCTCTGGCCAGGATCAGAAACCCTGCTTCTAGTCACTGCAGACCGAGGCCAACCAAGATCAGTGTTGTATAAATATGGAAAAATGTGATGCAATGTATTAATTATCTAAGAGAGGTCAATGCTATAAAAAGTACCTTATTTCTAGCCATTGGATCAATGCCCAAAAATGTTCAAAAGATGCTCTTTGGAGTTCATAATTCATATATAGACAATGGAAACCAATCAATGATTTCATATTTTAATTACAGATTCAGAGTATACTTTGTATTCTTAAAGAAATTGAGATTGCCCAAAATTCTTTAGAAATTTGTAACTAGACTTTAAGACTTCTACCAAAAATGCCCTTCCCGTAAGTAGTATGCTACTATAGTAAAATAAATACTGGTTATGTGTCAAAATTCATACGACTGAAGACTCCATCCCAATTTCAAAATTACAAGGTTTACATATGTCTAAATGACCGTGCAGCAAGAGTTTAGGCTCAGAATCCCTGTTCTTCTTAAAGTTGTATATTCTGACAACAGGATTTTTAGGTAGTCACATTTCACAGTACATTTTAACTCTGTAAAATTTTCCCTCTGCTGAACTTTTAAACTTGCATTTTCTTTAAAGGATTAGTTTTTTCTAGTTTATGTCTATCTTAACACACACATAAAGTTAATTACTAAATTTATACAGTAATAACTTCTAACCTTTGTTAGAAGTATGGAAGAGATGATCCAATAAAGATCACTTAAAATACACCTATTTAAAAATAAACTTATTTTTCGAATCCATTACAATGTTCTCAACAAATGCAGCAGGATAACTGTTCTTAATAGAAATGGTAAAACCATACCAGATTAATGATTCCAAAAAATCCGATAATATATGCAGTAGCATTACTGGGAAATTAATGTAAGGACCAGGGAAGCCCACCCAGTGAGCCAGCTAGGATTTCTGGGGCCACCTGTGCCATCCAAATCCATTTGAGTCCCTGCTGCAGGTTGGCAGTTGTTACCCAAGTTTAAACACTCATGGGGACATTGCTGGGTCCCAAGGCATGCTGGTACCTCCGGCACAGTGCAAGCCTTTGGTTGGCAGCAGTTTTCAGGGTCAGTACTATGGTGATGTAAGTGAGGTGTCCATGTCACAAAATTTAAGGAGACACTCACTCTCAAGAGTCCTGCAAGTACTATCTCAGCTTCCCAACACAGGGTTCTGAATGGCTTTGCCTGGCCTAGCCCTTCTTTCTTAGTCTCTCCAACCCAAAGTAGGAACTTACCCTACCCTAACTTCCCACCCCAACAGACCTCATTTGATACTCTGCTGGATGAAGGATGGGAGATAATCACCGATTCTGTTAAATTCAAAATCAGACTTTGTGGGATACGAGATGTTTTACTGTAATTTTTGTCTCCTTCCTCCTAAAGTTTACACATGTTAGGCAGCTAGGCCACTGGTTTTCATTTCTTAAAGAGAAGAATGTAAGTGCAGAAAGCAGCGACACAGAGATTTTCTGTGAGACTTCGGATTTCAGAAGTCAAGTTTTCAAGGAAACTGGAAGAACTTGGGTGATTGACAGTGTGGATTTAGGAGGATATGTGTGATGAGTTAAAAGCAAATTTTTTCCTTCACTCTTACCTTCCCATCTAAACTATATAAATATTTTAAGAATGGAAAAACAAAATGAGGATCAAAAGGAAAGGGAAGGGTCCAGGAATAATGGTCGATCCAGAGAAAGAAGCTCAGTTCCTCAGGCTGGATACAGGGGGAATGACAAACCCTAGCCAGGTGCGTGGAAATCATGAGCTTGGAGAACCTGTCACCCACTAACTAGATGAAGCCCTGGGAAAAGGTGACTAAACCGTGAAGTTCCCCAAGCCCCTGTGTTGAGAAGGACGTTAGAATGATTGTCATGTGTTCGAGAGTGACTTCAAAGTAGAAGAGAGGTGAGGGACAGGAAGGGACCCGGTGAATGGGAATGAAGGATGACTCCACATTCCCCGTGATGGTTATTAGAAGAAAGATGTCATGAAGAATCAGCAGGGCTCAGCTCACCTATCACACTTGCCACCAAATCCCCAGAAACTCATATATTAGCTCAGAGAAATAAGGGGGAGTGGGGGGACAAACAAGGAAAAGAGAATTCTGAAAGTGACAGTGACTAAACTTCTACTCTTAGAGAAGTTCAAACTAAAAATTAAGTTCAGTTATAGGAAAATAAAGGAGGTTTTATTTCCTGCATGCCTGAGTTTCTAGTCTGATATTTGTATTAGGTATACAAACCATGTATTTTTCAACTATTGAAGAAGGCATTAAGTTGTAAAGAATCTTGGTTTTGGTTACTTTTTTTAATTCCAGAAACTCCTTCAGGCATTGAGTCTATTTTTGGAAGAAAGCTATTGTCAGCAATCAGGAAAGCAAGCTCAAGCCTGAGAAGCTGTTTTAAACTATGGTGTAAGAAGAGGCCAGTGCAGAATAGGATTGCTTTCTTACTGTGACTCTGGTCAAAAGCTCATTTAATTTTGGAGCTTAAAAATAAAAATTCATATTGTGAATTTGATATGTACCAATATTGGGACCTGCATTCTATGTCAAGTTTAACAGAGCCAAGTAGCTGGGGATCCAAGCTTCCACCTTCCCTTTCTGAATGAGACTGGTTGACTAATAACTTTATTAACTACGTGGATTTCATCTCTTAATAGTCATGTAAAATTGAGAGGGAAAAATGGACTCAGCAGATAAGGCAAGCTAGAAGGATAATTTCCAAAGTACAAAAAATAGCCCCATTCGGTAATCAGGTATTAGAGGAAAAGCACACTGATCTCTCCTTCTTTGTAGGAACTCTCCCACTACGCTCCTCTGGTTCTCATCTCACCCATCATAGCACTTCTTGGCTAAATTCTCATCTCTGCCTGCCCTTGCCTGGTGCTCAGTGCCAAGCTGAGCCACAATGGAGCCTGAGGCAAAAGGAAAGAAGTGTGCTTCCATATACACATTTTATATATTTTTTGTATTATTTATATATTTTGTATGATTTTTGTATTATTTACCTTGATTATTGAGTCTTTTGGTGCCTCCTTTACACTCTTCACCTGAGGCCTGTGTCTAACTCCCCTCTCCCTAATCCCTGCCCAAAGTCTAACCTCCATATTCTTCCCACTCCACACACCCTTCCTGGGTAACTCTGCCCACAGGCCTTTAATTACCCACATATATTCTGATTACTCAAAACTCTTCATCTGCATTCCTGACCCCGTTACTGAGCTTCAACCTTTAAACTAAACAGGATGACCCACAGGTACAAGAAAGTCAAAAGATCCCAAACTGAATTCACGATTTCTCTCAATTTATCGTATGAACAATTAAGTGTACACATAAAGTCAACTCCCAAGTCATATTTATTTTACCTCCCTGTTATGGACTAAATGTTTGTGTCCATCAAAGTTCACATGCTGAAATCCTAACTCTCACTGTAATGGTATTAGGAGGTGGGGCCTTTGTGAGGCTTTTAGGTTATGAGGGTGGAGCCCTCATGAATGGGATTAGTGCTTATAAAAGAGGCTCCAGAGAGCTCTCTCATCCCTTCTGCCACGTGAGGGCACAGCAAAAAGCCATCTATGAATGAGGAAGCAGGCCCTCACCAGATACTAAATCTTCCGGTGCCTCGATCTTGGACTTCCCAGCCTCCAAAAGTATAAGAAATAAATGTTTGTTGTTTAAGCCACCCAGTCTGTGATATTTTTGTTATAGCAGCCCAAACAGACTAAGACACCTCCTATATATTCAAGCTTATCCTCTCTCCTACATGCTCCCCGCCCCTGGTCTCCATGATTTGTCTTCCAGCCTTGCACATCAGTCCCAGAGACCTGGCCTCCCATCTTTCTCGTTGAACCCATCTTCTACACTGAAAGTTAGACTGATTCCTCTCAAGACAAATCTGACCAACTCATACTGATAATTAAAATTCCTCCAGGGTTCGTCCTTTGAAAGAGGACTATATTTTGATATTTCTGTCTTCTTCTAAAGAATGTGAGACCTTCTTGGCAGGGTCTATATCATGTTCATTTTTATTCCAGAGTGCTAAGCAGCACAATGCCTGGCCCATTGTAAACAGGCAATAAATGTAGAAACAAAGTAGTGACTAAGATGGTGAAGCTCACCCAGGGAAAAAATAAATGATTACCAAAACCTACATATTACTTACTAGAAGAAAAAAGTTCAGTGATTTATTTTTATTTACTTATTTTAAATAGTCTACTTAAAGAGCTCTGGTACCAGACTGCATGGATTCAGCCTCTAGTTCTACCATTTAGTTGTGGACCCTTAGACAGGTTTCTTAAGCTTCCCTCATCTGTGAATGGAGATAAAATATAACACCTCACCAGGGTGGTTCTGAGGCTAAAAAGAGTCACTTCATAGAAAGCACTTTGAAATATACCTGCAGTCAGCAAATTCTTAATATACATTATGGTTTATTTTTATTTGTATTATTTTACTTTGAGCACCTACTACGTGCCATGTGTTTAAAACAAATTAGCTAAAATTCTCAAAACATGTCAAATAATTGGTTGTCTTTAATTGCCTTTCCTTTTTATTTTCACCCAGGGTAAGTTTTCTGATTTGTAACATTTTCTGCTCTTTAAAAACTGCTAACGGAAAATGAGCACAAAATATTTATGTAATTAAAACAGTTCAACATTTTCAAAAATGGCAAAAATAAACAGCAGTTATAGAACACCTGCTTAAAAGATACTGGAAATAACTGTTTCGTGCTTCATTAACCAGTAAAAACACATTTGCCAGTTTAAATTCCCTACTGAATTCAGAATTTCTAATTATTACTAGAATAGTATTAACTTGGCAAGGAAAGAAATTCCTGGGTAAAAAATTTCAGAATTGCCATTCTTAGGGTACTTCTACAGGCCAAAACAGATGCCTATTTTCTAAAAAGCCTATAAACAAATATTTGTTTATTAAAACTAAATGTGATTTAATTTAATAGACAATTTTAGACTACTTATTTTGCATATTTTATTCACCTTTGAGTGGCATTCAATACAGTGCCTAACATACAGTTGCTTCAAGGACCAAAGTGGAAAGAGAGACAGAGAGGACTCTACCCAAATAAACCCAAACCACAGCCCCAATGCAGATATGCTAAGAATGATAAAGCAGTAATTATCTGAGTCAAACCAAAACAGAGAATTGTAAAGCCAAAAGCAAAATCATTAGAAAATAAAACAAAATAAACACGAATAAATAAAGCCTTTCTATTTGGTAGTTGGGGAGTTGGTTCAAAACGAGCTCTTTGGCTGCCTTCAGAAATGATGTAAGATTACTGGTCACAAATGTGACCACCACTACAATCTACATTTTCCTTAACTTTAACGTATCTATTTTCTAATCATCTTATTCGTGTTTTTTAAGGAGGCCAGGTAATACACTGGATAGGACACACTAGATTCAGATAACCAGAATTCTAGACACGGCTCCAACACTAAGTAATTTCAATGAGTTTAAGCAAATAATTTAACATTTTCAGCATAGTCAGTAAAATGAGGAAACAGATCAGTATAATGAGGAAACAAATCTGGGTTGTCCATTCACATCATGGCAAAAATCAAATGCAATATGCAAAGGGACTCTGGAAACTGTATATAGCACTATACAAGAAAACATGTGATCCTTATGTCTAGTATGTAAGGACTATGTAAAAGAGGGGTCATATTCATTCAACAGATCTTTAGTGAGCACCAAGGGTTCATGAAGCTGGGGACGCAAAGAAGCCAAGAAGTCTAAAGAGAGCTTGGTAGGGTGGCAGGTTAGAGTTTTAAATAGGGTGGCTGGAGAAGCCCTTGTTGAGGTGACAACTGTACAAAGGAAATTATGCAAACTCCAAGTAAGCTAGAAAACCACTGAAAGATTCTGAGCACAGGAATATTAAAAGGATTTCTCCAATGAATTATTATGAAGAGACTCTACCAGGAAAGGGCATAAGCATGGAAACCATTACAAAGCAACTGAAATAAACCAGATGAAAGATAATGATGATGGCTTAGAAAGGTTGGTAGTGGTAGAAGTGGTGAGAAATAATCAGATTCTAGATATATTTGAAGCCAAAAGGATCTTCTACTTAGGTATGGAAGGTGAGAGAAATAACAAAATCAAGGACTCAGTATTTTGCTCTCAGAGAAAGGGTGGATGGACATGACTCCAGGAATAATACATTTTGGAGGTAAGATCATAATTTGGATTTTCAGTATGTGTACGCTGAAATGGCGATTAGACATTCAAGTGGAGGTATTCATTAGGCATTTTGTTATAGAGGACTAGAATTTAAGAAAGTGGTCCAGGCAAGAGATATAAATGCAGGAGCCATCTGTCTATACATGGTATTTAAAATGAGGAGACAAAATGTGATCACCAACTTAAGTGAGTCTCTAAAGAAAGAAAGAAAGATCTGAGCCCTGGGCACTCTGATATTTAAGGGTGAGAAGATGAGGAATAACCAACAAATACGCTGAGTGAGAAGGAGATACCAATAAGGAAAGAAGAACACCAGGGAGTCTAATGTCCTGGAAGTCAAGTGAAAAAAATATTTCAGGAAGAAGAGAGTGACTGCCTATGTCAAGTACTGCTGATACAGGCCACAATTTGCTCTTAATTTAGCAATTTAAAGTTCGTTTTCCCTAAAAGCAAAATTTGAGACAGGGATTTGGGTTCACGTGATTATGGAGTGAGTGTTCTTCAGGAAATACCAATACAAGAGGGGTGAAGCAGGGTAGGGAAAAAAAAAAAAATGCTGAGCAAGCATTTGTCAGTGATAGTGTCTTGTCTTAGTCAAAGCTACAGGGCAAGGATCTGGAGCACAACTGCCCATAGGAGCTGTCCTTACCTTGAGGCAAGCAGGCTGGCTTCTTCTAAGATACTGTCTTTCTTTTTAGTTCTCAGAAGGTTAATTATGATACGTCTTGCTATGGATTCCTTTGTGTTTCACAGAGGCTTTTGAATCTGTAGATTTACGTCTCTTGTTAAATTTGGGAAGTTTTTAGCTATTATTTCCTTTTGGGGTATTTTTCAGCCTCACCCCGTTTCTTCTCTTCTTGATAGGGGTAGAAGTTCAGTGGTCTCACCACTGACACCACAGAGGGTGACTGGGGTTGTGGGCTGCATTGGTTACCGGCTAGCTAGTGGGTATGAAAGTCCTGACTCCCTACTCTTTCACCCAGCAGAAGGATTGGAGCATCTCATCCTCTCATCATAAGATGGAAGTCTAGGCTCCCACTCGGCCTTTATGAATGCATCAGGATGAGGTCACAATTTTTTTTGTTGTGTTTGGCTAGATTAAAGCAGTTACTGTCGAAAAGTCTTCTGTTGCTAGACTGTTCCTTTCCTGGTATTTTGGCTAGAGAGAGCAGACTTTGTTGAGATCTGTGTACATGTGTGTGTGTATGTGTGCGTGTGTGTGTGTGTATCAGTTAGCATTTCTGGTTTTCCAATTTCTTCAGCTCCAAGGCAGAAAAAAGAAAACCCAGGGAACTCATCACTGTGTCATGTTTCAGGTCCATATCCCTAGCTGGCTGGCCTTCTCTTCACTTTTCAGAATCTTCTTATGCTTGTTTTACCTATAAGGCTTTTTAGTTTAGATGAGTGATTATAAAACTCAAGTATGAAAACTTATCAATTCAAAATAAATCATATCGTGTGGTGATACTTTTATTCATGCACAAAGAGAATAATAATGAAAAGGAAAAAAATGCATTCTTTAATTACACTGAGGATAACTTTCAACTCTAGCTCCATATTTCCCCTTGGGAATATTATTTCACTGTTCTTTATTAATCCAGTGTATCACATAGAGTTTTCAAAATGGTTTACATCCAGAGCAATAGATCTGCTGTTAGAAATTGAGATTATTTTAACATATATTTAAAGCTTTTATTTTTCCTCTAACACTTGCTCATTATAGAAAATTTGAAATATACAAAAGTGCTAAGAAAACAAATATAATTACTATTAACATTTCATTATTTTTTTCTTTTTTTCTTTGTGAATATGTATATAAGTGTGGTTATGTAAAAGTGCATACAATCATTCTTAAATACAGTGCTGTTTCGTGCCTTGTTCATATAATATAGATTGTAAGTATTTTTTCAGATTATTAATTATTTCAAAAGTAATTTTAATGGTTGCACAATTTACCACTGAATAGATCGGCCCTAATTTACTTAACCATAACCCAATGGTTGGAATTCAGTAGGTTTTTTCCCCCAGATTTTTCTCTACAAATAATGTTGGGATGATCTTCTTTCTATTTAATTATTTACCTACATTCCTAATTCTTTCCTTAGGATAGTTTACTAGGAGATGAATTACTGGGTGTAAGTGTTTGATAATTTAAAGGTATTATTATGGACTGAACTGCATGTATATCCCCTCAAATTAATTTATTGAAGTCCTAACCCCCAGTAACTTAGAATGTAACTGTATTTGGACAAATTTGGAGACAGCCTTTAAAAAGGTAATTAAAATGAGGTCATCAGAGTGGATCTTATCTGAGATATTGGTGTCATTGTAAGAGGAAATTTGGACAAGTACAGAGTGAAGACCATGTGAAGACACAGAGAAAAGACAGCCAGCTGCAATCCAGAGAGAGGCCTCAGAATAAATCGCCCCTGCTGACACCTTGATCTCAGATTCCTAGCCTCCAGAGCACTGAGAAAATAAACTGTTCTTTAGGCCACCCAGTCTGTGGTACTTCGTTATGGCAGCCCTAGCAAACTAACACAGGTATTAACAAATATTGTCAAAGATATTGCCAAAGATACTGTCAAATTGCTTTTCTAGGAATTTGTGCCAATATATATTTAATAGAGAAAAACACTTCTCACTGTATCTTTGCCAATTACAAAAAATAGGATAATATTGGACTGGCCAAAAAGTTTGTCCGAGTTTTCTGTTAACACGTTATGGAAAAACCCGAATGAACTTTTTGGCCAACCCAATATACACCACTCAGTTTACAGGCTAACATTATGGAATGAAAATGCTAATTTTTATAAAATAACAATAACAATAATAATAATAGAGAAAGCCTCTCTTTCTAAATAAACAGTTTAATAATCTATAAAGGGGACCTTAGAGAATTTGTCTAATTTAATCTAATTTATCTGGATCACATTTAAAATGAGAGAGTTAGACTTGATAATCTTTAAAGGCATTCTAAGTTTGAAAATTATGTGATTCTTTTTTCAGTGTCCTTCAATTGTTCACATCATTATACAGGAACATGACTGATAGTTGATCTATTCCTTGATCTAATTTGGACCACATTAGTGTCCTTCCAGAGACCTCTACCAGAAATGTCATAGTAGAATGCAAAGCTCACAGAGCTGGAGCAAGGAAAACTGAATTTCAAATCCAGATCTGCTGGTAAGTGGCTGTGTTATCATCTCAAGTCATGTTGTTTCTCCGTATTTCTATTTCTTTTTTTACTCAAAAAAACTTTGCTGGTTGGTCAGTGACAGAAAGATTAAATATCAGATAAAAACAAATGCACATGAGCACATACCCTCAATTCCTATCCTCAAAGAGTTTATATGTAGGAAAGAAGTACATAAAAATAAATTAAAATCATTGTATTAAATAGAACATATACACAAGGTACCAAAAGAGCTAATGTTAAATAAGCTAATACTATTAACTAGCTCACTAGTTACTTTGAGAAAATTAATTTTGGAGAAATTAATTTCGGGAAATCAGGTAAAAAGGAAATTGCTTTCCCAAACTTAAAGATTTATACCTCCTAAGACAGCATTTTAAAATTGCCTTCAAGGTTGTACTTAATCCTCATTTATGGCCTAACAATCCCAGCCCAGTAATCATTTCATGGGCCCAATTAAATAACATTCTAGCAACCAGATCTCAGATTTTTGCACCTATACCTCACCTGGAACTATGAGATGCTCATATTGAATACCTAATGTTCAAATATTCCCCCAAAGCATATTTTATAACAGTTTGTATACATTAGTATACCCTTGTTCAACTGAATTATATTTATAACTTTGAAACTCTTCTGTATCATTGTGTCATTACAAAATGATTTTAAGAGGTTTTTACAGATTTTTAAGAAAATAAATTTTGGCACCAAACTAAATTTATGATTTTAAACTATTTCAATAGATTTTTAAGCATCAAAATTAAACACACTTTTCAGATTATTCAAATATAAAATATTTAAAATAAGAAAAATATCACAGCTGTACTTTACACATATTTAATTATGTTTCTAACTACGTATAAAATCTGGTCTTACAGTGTGTAGAATGAGATAATTTTCAGCATGAACTCATGTATCAGTGGTACTTACAAAGCAGTTCTTATCAGGATTTCTTTTCCAATGTTTCTTGGCTAATTTCTTGGCCAAAGTGGAATGCAGAGTTGCATGAGATTGTGTTCGAGGATTTAAAGCCAGGATACTCTGAAGACAGTATAAACAAAGTATAAGCATGTGTAAATATGTTGGCATTTTAAAAAATCAAATTTTATTTTAAGATTCCCCACACATACCCCAAAGACATATATTAAAAATGTTGTTTTTCCCTTCTACTATTGTAATTCCACAACAAACTTATCTAAAGTAATCATTTACTAGGTGATATCCCAGCTGACTTTATAAAAATATTTATTAATGATAATATGGAGTTCAAAAACATGTGAAATATAACAAATAACTCTTTAAGATAAATTTTATAATTAGTATTCTTACATGAGAATGCAAATAGAGGCACTTCATTCCAGATTTGATTTAAAGTAGTAATAATACTCTCTACTTTAAGTTTTTAGAGTTTTACCAATTGCTTTCAAACGTATTATTTAATTTAACTTACAAACAGCTACTATTATCCCAAAATCTTGGATGATCAAATAAATTGAGGCTGGTTAAGTAACCTGTTCAAGATCTCACAATTAATATGTGGAAGGGAATGAATCAGAACTCAGTTCTTCTGAGTGTTGGGCTTACATTTGAATTCATCCAAAGATGAAATCTATATATTTTACTGTGACTTTGTGAGGTATAAAGTAGAAGAGAAAACCTTTCTAACCACACATGTAAAGCAGCACCTGAGTAACTGAATAAAAAATGAATTCCAAAGCCCTGTCTTAAGCAATGTTTTAAAACATAACCACTGGGCTTCCCTGGTGGCGCAGTGGTTGTGAGTCTGCCTGTCGATGCAGGGAACACGGGTTCGTGCCCCGGTCTGGGAAGATCCCACATGCCGTGGAGCGGCTAGGTCCGTGAGCCATGGCCGCTGAGCCTGCGCGTCCGGAGCCTGTGCTCCGCAACGGGAGAGGCCACAACAGTGAAAGGCCCACGTACCGCAAAAAAAAAAAAAAAAAAAAAAAAAAAAAAAACATAACCACTAGGAGTCTTCCAGAACAATCACATGAAGACCTCTGCAGATCAACTCCCCAGCAGAACAATATAACTGATAAAAATTAGTAAAATTAAGAAGCCTTTGAAATCTCCAGAAATTGTCGTAAAGCCAAAGAGCAAATGAAGGAACATTTATTCAGGAAAAATCTACTGAAACTTGGTAAGAATGGCGAGGGTGTGTGGCATTCGAAGTGCAGTCTGCCCCCAGCCTCCACGTTCCCAGTTCAGCCTGACAGAAATTCTACCTCAGGTGAGTACAGCCAAGAACACAGAGCTCCCTCCGCCCCCAGCCTCTAGCTGAGGCTGTGGTGTCTCCCAGAGAGAGGCAGGACATTAACATTTCTCATCCCCTCTCCCTACTCTACCAGCTATGCAGCAACTAAATGCCAAAAGTGCAGCTGAGAAGTCAGGAGCTCCTTTGCTTCACCCAGCCCCCACTCATAGAGCAGAGGCTCTACTTCAGAAGCAAACATACCAGTAACAATGGGGTTCTGATCACCATCATCTCAGCTCGCTCATGGTTTAGAGTTAGCAAACCAAGAGAAGCAAACTGAGATCAGAGGTTACCGCCTATACCAGGGCCCTGCTCATAAAAGCAGGAGTGTCACTCTGTGAGAAGCAGGCCACTGTAACCACACCTAGATCTGGAGCTGTGGCTCAGAGATTTTTCCCAGAGAAAGAGGCAGGCCATAAGAACAGACGGCTCTCCCCAGAAGAACTGACTTTATTTGAATTAATACATAGGAAGTTCAAGCCTAAGGGTAGTCTCAAAAACAATAAAGATTTTGATGCCAAACAATTAAGACAAAACTGGTAGCTTCATGAGAGCAATAAAGTAAGGCATAAGGCAGACAGTTTACCAGAAAGAAATAGCTAACAGCTCCTGCAGGGCCACAGCAAGCCGCAAAGACTCACCTGAAAGCTACCCCAGCAAAGGGGCCCAAATTTAACTGAATCACACTGTGGAGCAATTTATATGCCAGGGCATTGTCAAAAACAGCAGAGCAATCAACTAGCAATCAATAGAGACTAAGAGCTGGCTGTGATACCAACAGAGGTGGATAGTTTAACAAAGAGATCCAAAGACAAGACACAGAGTCCCACTAAAACCCCTGTCATCCCAGAGTTACTAGGCACACACCCACGACTTCACCCTACATGAGTGCTATCTGAGGTTCACACCTTGGGGGAAATAGACTTCCCTAAAGTAGTACACCAAATCACTAAACAAATATGCAAACAACAACAAGCCCCCATCCCTGGGGTGGGGGAGAAGGAAATTAGTATCCTGAATTGCTATATTATCTGAAATGTTCAGCTTTTAATAAAAAAAAAATTACAAGACATTCAAAGAAGCAGGATTATGTGATCCATGCAAGAAAAAAAGCAGATAACAGAAATTGCCTTTCAGAGGTTCCAGGTATAAGATTTAAAAAAACTTCAAAGCAGCCATTATAAGGAAGGTATAGTAACAATATCTCATCAAACAGAATATTCATACAGAGATAGAAATTATTTTTAAAATTATGGAGATAATAAACTACAATAACTGAAATGAAAAATTTGCTAGAGGGGCTCAGTAGTATATTTTAACTTGCAGAAGAAAGAATCAGCAAATTTTAAGAGAACTCAAGAGAGATTATGCAATCCAACAAACAAAGAGAAAAAACATTTTTTTTAAATTAACAGAGCCTTAAAGATATGTGGTACAAAAAAAAAAAGATATGTGGTACACCATTAAGTACCCCAAAATATTGTAGCAGGATATCAGGAGAGGAAAGAAAGGAGGAGAAAAAAATATAAGGAGAAAAATGACTAAAATTTTGATTTTAAAAAAAGACAGAAAAAACATTAAAGTATATATCCAATAAGCTCAAGAAATTTGAAGTAGGATAAATGCAAAAAGATCCACACATAGGAACGTTGGTAAAAATGCTAAAAGTCAACACCAAAGAGAAAATCTTGAAAGCAGCAAAAGAAAAATACTCATATGTACAAGGGAACTCCAATAAGTTTAATGGTTGACTTCTCATCAGGAACAATAAATGTCTGAAAGTAGTAGGATAACATTTACAAGGTACTAAAAGAAAAAAATTGTCAACCAAGAATCCTATACTGAAGGCAGAAGAACAAAAAGGAAATAGATTTGAAGTATACTGTAAACCAACTAGACCTAATAGATATCTATAACCACACTCCAGCCAACAACAGAATATACATTCTTCTCAAGTGTACACAAAACATTCTCTATGACAGACCAGATGCTAGGCCATAAAACAAGCCTTAATAAATTTTAAAGGATTAAAATCATACAAAGTAGTTCTCCAACCACAATGGAATGGAAACAGATATCAATAACAGAAAGAAATCTGGGAAATTCACAAACAGCTTACATGCACATAGTAAACATTGTGCTGAGAGGAGTCAGTTACAAAATACCACATATTGTATGATTCTATTTATACACAATGTCCAAAATAGGCAAAGCTACAGAGACAGAAAGTAGACTGTGGCTGCCAGGGGCTGGGGGGATTAGGGCAAATGCAACATTACTGCTAAAGGGTATATGGTTTCTTTGGGGATGATGAAAATTGATTGTGGTGATAGCAGCACAGCTATGAATACACTAAAAGCCTTTGAATTCTACACTTTATACAGGTAAATTGTACAGTATGTGAATTACATCTCAATAAGGCTGTTACCAAATAATAATAATAAACACATATTCTACATTCAGTGGATTTCACTGTATACTGCATTCATTCTAATAAACATCAATTGGGACTTAGTTTATTATCCCAGTATAAATGAAGATTACTTTTAATAATTGCTATATATGATATACATGATATTTCTTCAATCTATCAATTTAGATGTCTGTGTTCTGGACAACAAACGAACAATAGAGCTATGAGTTTTAAACTCATAGTGTATTCCTTATGATGAAATAATGCCAAAGCAACCTAGTAATAAGAGCCAACATTAGAAAACATAAGTGGGCTCCCCTGGCGGCACAGTGGTTAAGAATCCACCTGCCAATGCAGGGGACACGGGTTCGAGCCCTGGTCTGGGAAGATCCCACATGCCGTGCAGCAACTACGCTCGTGCGCCACAACTACTGAGTCTGCACTCTAAAGCCCACGAGCCACCACTACTGAGCTCACGTGCCACAACTACTGAAGCCCGTGCACCTAGAGCCCATGCTCCGCAACAAGAGAAGCCACCACAATGAGAAGCCCGCTCACCGCAACTAGAGAAAGCCCACTAGCAGCAGCAAAGACCCAATACAGCCAAAAATAAATAAATTTATTTTAAAAAAAGAAAGAAAACATAAGTAATCTCATTTTTATACAAAAAAAGTTGAAAACACTTCCTTATTATAAAATAGATGCAGTTTTGTTTTAGTTATTCAACCTGAACCATTACTAATCTCACACATTAATTCAAACTGATAAATAAAAAGATGACATTTTTTAAAGGTAGTTATTGTGGCCAACATTTAAAGGAAAAAAAAAAAAACTGGGTAATATGCAAGAAAGATGGCTGTATTTCATTTAGTTTTTACTTCCACAATCCATACTGTGATAAATGATTATGTTTATCTATGTCGGCACAGTAATGTAACTTTGAGAATAAATATTCTGAATGCAATTTATTGGCTGCTTATCACAGTAACTTTTCTTTTACACAGCATAAGTAGAAAGTATAACACAACATGAAATATTGGGTTAACCTTTTGCAAAAAGGCAGTGAGTTGAATTCAATGGATCTTGGCTAAAAATAAATTGGATTGTGGAGAATGGTTACCAAGGATTTGACTTAATAATATCCCAAATGAAAAGTGATATAAAATAAAAATACAAGACACGAGTGGTTGAGAGCTGTTAAAAACAATTTTCCAAAGCAAGACTTTTTAAAACTAAAAGTCAATATCATCAATAACTAAGCAGCTGGCAGAATAATACAGGAGAGTTCTAAATTGTGTTCTTCCTAAGAAATGACCAAAGCCAGGTCCTAAAAGGGTCACAGGGTCCCCTCCCTGGATAAATTGAGCACTATAAGAGGCCCATTAACCCTTTCAGATATAAGGCATACTGCTTATAAAGGGAGATTTTCTCCCATGCAAAGAATTTGGCCTTTGGCTTTCCCATTTTCAGTAACACAATAAAAATGTACTGGTGATTCTAAAGACAAAAAAACAGAATTTGAGAAAATTTCATTGTACTAATTTTATTTAGGTTAAGAAACGATAGAATATGATCCAGAGACAGATTTACACATGAGATCAAGTCAGAGGCATGTGTTGTCACTGTGCTGTCTGTCAGTGCTATTCTGGGAAGCAGCTGGAATGCCACAACACAAAAACTAGAATTCTGCATCTGAGGAGCATCCTTCTGTACTGCCATAGAGAACACAAAGAGGAGCCCATATTGACTACAATAACAGGCCCTCACTTCACAAATAAAAGCATTAAGTCTTAGTCCAAAAATACTGGAACTGAGTACTGAGAGCTTGAATTCCAATTGCAGAAAACCACTTGGCCAACATATTCTCTTTCTAAACACACAGCTTTGTTTTATATCACAATATCGATTATTCAAACATAATGCACCATTAAGCTCCCTTCATCCTTTGCATTTTAAATTATAAGCAAATGTTTCCTCTTCAGTACTGGTCATTGCTTACTGACCCATTAACATAATACACATACACTGACATTTCTGATTTACAGGCTGAACTTAATGAGTTAGATTTTGTCTTATTTAAATTATGTTTAAATTTTGTCTCTGGTAACTTATCCTGAGGTCTCTATAATGGTCTTCTACTTTCCATTGAATCATGTCAAAAATAAATAAAATTTAAAACATGCTTTTCTCATTTTTTCATAATTCGGTATAACTATCTTGATTTCAGCAAAACATTGTATTGTGCTGCCATTCTTTTCCTCTATAAATATTCTCAGCTAACAGAAAAACAGAAACAACTATTGCTTAATGATTTTGCTAAGTATCTCTTGCTTCATCCAGGTAACAATCTAACAAATGTTCATCAATGGAGAACTGAACTTTTCAGTATTCATTTGCTTAACAGTCTCTTGCTTACAGGCCCCAATCTCAGCCAATTACCCTACTCTTTCCTATGTCTATCACTAGTCATAGTATAAGGCAAGTTTAAGTAACTTAGGAATTTACAAAGGTGTCTTTGGCTCTTGGATAAGCTCAGAACTCCAGCTGGGTTGGGAGCTGAAGAGGAGAGAATGCAGCCTCCATTTTGCACCTTGCACCCACACTTGAGATATAAATAACCTTGAAGTCTGAAAACCTTGGAAATCCATGGTAATCTGTCCCGGTCAAGAAATCTAATTATTCTTAATGCACTTTCATTCCTTGTCCAGGCTCAGATTTCTTTTCCTTTAGGTTGGACTACCTTTCCAAATAACTTATCTTCCATATTTTTCATTTTACTAGCTCTATTCAAAGAACATTTTTTCCTTTATGCACAATGACTAACTCACTACAGTTAATACATAATTGATGAAGGATGAAGTCTCTAACAGTCCTAAATTTTACAACTTTCATTGTATTAAATATCTACTAAGCAATATGCATAGTGTTTCAGATTAAATTTGGGCTTAGATTTTAGCTCTACTATTTTTGCTGGTTATTTAAACTCTCAGTCCCTCTACTTCTTCAACTATAGAATGGTCATTAGTAATAGTACCTACCCCATAGGGTTGTTTTGAGGATTAAATAAAATGACATATAAAACTTAGAATGGTGCGTGCAGAAAGTGCTTAATACATGTTATCAATTAGTATATGATGGGACTAGATTTTAGACTCCTCAACCCATTTATATTCATATTCTTATATTGTTAATTTTGAATACATATGTATATATGAATCATACAGGAATATAGAAACAGATGAAGGCAACAGGTGAAAAGGTAACTATAAATGAGACAGTAAGTAGAGATATATCCCAGGTGAAAACAAATCATTGGTCTCTGAACTTATCTTTGCCCTAAGTCTGCAATTTCAAAGGCACATTGCCTGAAAATGCAATATGCTCTTCACAAATTAGAATGGAAGGGTCATGAAATTCAATTACAGATTTTTAAAATCCAGTACATGTATATAGCAATGTAGATATCATTTTATAATACATACAACTCTATATAACTCATGGACCTTTGGCTGCAACATGTTTAGGTGAACTCATATTACATTTCCTTCCCAAGAAAGACAGGGCAAGTCAAAAGTGATGAATTTATAAAACATCAAAAAACTCATCAACTGGAAGTGAATGAACCCCTTCAGAAATGCTAGTCATTCTGGGACTTCCATGCCTGGGAAATTTGATCTATTTCTACTGAACCAATAGTTAATACAAATAAAATAGTTTACGTATCTTAAAACACTGCATTCATCATGTCACTCTCCTATTCAACAAGCAAAGGTCTGCCACGTGAAGCTGCTGTCTGCCTTTGCAGGGTCCAGTATGCACTCTTCTTCACTTACAGAATACACACCACACATTAGGCACCTAAGTGCTTCCTAATTGAAAAACGTCTTTTAATGTCTTTCAGAAAAGATTAAGAATTCAAACACAGGATTCATAACTTATACATCTGATATTAATCTCATAATTCTTAATACAGAACAGAGCATACCAAAGGTGGTGACTGATTCTGACTTAGACACTGTATTAGTCAGCTTGGGCTGCTATAAAAGAATCTCATAGACATTTCTTTCTCACAGTTCCGAGAAGGCCCTGTCTCTAAATACTATCACATTGAGAGTTAGGGCTTCAACACATAAAATTTAAGGGGGACACAAACATTCAGTCCATAACAGCCATGGAAAGGATTCTACTATCTGTGGAACTATGCAAATGTTAACTTGGGCATTAACTTAAAAGATATTTTTCTCTTAAGATTGCAGTGGTACTACATTGAGTCTACACTTTTATTTTATCAAGAAGAAACTTCAGAATAAACAAAAGAGATATTACATGGTATTGCTTAAATTTTAATAAAAACAATATTGACAAAGAAATTAATACTAGCCATTAATTATGTATCTTCCTTTATTCCTTTAACCATTTGAATAGCATATATACCTAGTTATGTACTGTTTATATATTTTCATAACAGGAATTGAAAACAAAGTGTCACATGCAAACCCTTATAAAGTGGTATCAAAAAAAATAAAATAAAATAGATAAAGTGGTATCAAAAATATAAAAAAGATGAGAACCTGTACTATACCCATTTTATTTAAAAATTTCACTACTTTATAAACTATTTTCTATTTAATATAATTTAATATATTATTGCAAAGTATCTCTGCATTATATATTTAAATAAAAAACAATATTTGGAAAAGGCATAACTATAAAAACTCATGCTAAAATAGTATCTTACATTCTCAAGGGTTGCATATATATATATGAATGTATACACAGAAACTCAAGATAAAATTATGCACGAAGAGAATTAAAGAGAATTATTACATTACCAAAAAATATTCACCAGTTCACTGATAATTAAGAAAATTCATATTCTAGAATTTATACTTTTTATATTCAAGAAAAATTAGTAATTTTATCTTAAAACTTGCTTTACAGAAATTTTTTGGCCTCAAAAATCAGCCTTTGAGAATCTTTTTAAGTAATATGAAAACTATTACAATTTACCTTTAATCTATTAACTTTTGTGTATAAGATACATTGTTTCTCAAAAGAGCTGTGTTTACAAGACTAAAGGTCATTTTAGTTCAAGAGAGGCTAAGTGTACGCCAGCATGCTAAAAATAAAGCAATACTGGAGAGCAAATGGAAAAGCTAGAAAACAAGATTTAAGGGGAAAGAAGAGAGTAGGACCTTGGCTGAGTTTAGATTTTTTTTTTAATTAACTAAATTGAGCAAGTAGCATGATTTCCAGGTTCACAAAATCGTAATAAATCAAGGATTGACTAGTTGCCCTTCATTTATATGGTTAATAGCTAAAAGGAAACATATATGGGCTAGCAAGTGATTTATATCAGAAATAAAAACTAAAATTATTTTTAAGTGATCTATTAATTTCTTGATTTTATTAACATGAAGAATTATCATAAGATACATTTTCTTTTTGCCACCAGGAAGAGATCCACACCTGTGCAGAGACTAACCTACTTTCTTCCTTTTTTCCGCCCCACCATCCCCTAGTCTATCCCCACAGCTGTGCTTGCTTAACAAAAACTAAGGCAAAACCTTTGAACCAGCCCCAGCCAGAAAGCGCCAAGACGGTCAACCGCCCTGAACCGGTTCCAGCCCAACCACGAGGGCGGCGCCTGTGCAGACGAGAACCAAAGTGTCCATAAGTTGTCTTTGCCTCATTACCATGCTAAGATCTCCTTCCAAAGAGGGGGCTTGCACTTTGCGAGACACAGTTTGTGCTGCATGCAAAGGAGCCCAAAGGACTACTCATGCTCTGGTTGCTTCTGGAAATTGCTGCCCCTTTCCCAAAGTCTGATGGCGTACTCACCTGTTACCCCTTAGGAGTTTCTCGCCTCCCTCCCTGAGGGAGAAGGGTTCAGTAGAACACAGAGCTTTCCCTTCCTCATTCCTTAATCAATAAAGTTTCCCGCTCTGCTTTGCCGAACCTGCTCCCCTTCAATTGGTGCAAGCAGCACCAGGCAAGAAAAGGACCCAACTGGGATCCACCCGATCCAGGAGGGGGTCAGTAAGAATTTGAGAAGGATAAGTGTGAGGCAAGGATGTGGTGAGTTTGGGAGTTCAACTATTTAAAATCAAGAAAATGCAACTTTTGAAAACTTTTTTTTTATTATGCTATAAGCTTTAGTTTACTTCTCAACTCTCCATGACTTTTATGCCATATTCAATACTGTTGATTTGCTCTTCTATCCAGAAATACATCGTCTTTGGTTTCTGTGGTATCAGAGTTTTAAGGCCTCTCTTTCTATTCACTACCTTTACTTCTGTGACTTCCATTGTCCTCTTGACCACAATTAAGGGTCCTTGGACCTCTTCTGAATGCCCCTTTATTGATGATTTCTGCAGCTGAGTCTTATATCTATATTCCAAACCCTGAGATCTCTCTCTGTCTTGATCTACAGTTATCTACTTCACTGGATGCCAAATAACCCACTTGCATGTTCCATCATTATCTCAATTTCTTCACATCAAAAAACAATGTATTGTCTTTTTCACCCAACTTTTTAACTCCACTTGACTTCTGTCAATAATACCACCACTTCTCAGTAAATTGAACTTCACATGTGGTCAATCTATAACTACTGTTTCTTTTGTTCCTTAAACCCACACAATGCCAATGTCATTTACATCTGGCCCATCCTCTCTGTATTTCCTATTTCTACAAACTATTGCAGATCCTATTACAGTACACTTGGATCATGATATACTACTACTCTCCCAATTAAACTATTCACCTCAATTCTGTACTTTCTCTCTTTCCCATATAACAGACATCCTACACACATATAAATGCATGTGCACACACACATATACACACCACAAAGCTTAAATGTCTCCCCATTACATACATAATGCCAATAAAACTATCACCTTGCTATTCAATCTGGTACCCACACATAGACACACCACAAGGCTTGAATGTCTCCCTGTTACATACCTAATGCCAATAAAAATTATCACTTTGCTATTCAATCTGGTACCACCTACCACTCCAACCTACTTCCGCTCTCACCTATTTGTTGTTTATTGAGTCTGTGTACAATCCTACCTCCACACTTCTGCTCACATCACTTCCTGTCTAGGATGCAGCCACTTTATGTTAGTTTAAATGCTAACTTTCCTTTAAGAACTAAGAACTATTTCCTCCAAAAATTAAGAAGAACTGTCCTTGCCTCTATTTAGATCATATCCATGAACTTCTAGATAACCTATTGCCACTGTCACTGGACACATCAGATAGGATATCAATTATTAATATATATGCCCGCTCATCAAACTGTTCAGTAAAACCCTCAAAAGCAATGATATAGTTTATATATCCTCCTGTCCTCAAAACCAAGCATAATTTTTCGTTACTAAAATTATGCAAAAAATGGTTAATAAGAAAAGTTCTTTAGCAAAACAGTCATAAAAAGCAGCAAGAAACTTCCACTGGAGAACGAACTTTAATGCTGGCAAAACAAACAGAATTTTGTTTTCTTAGTGTTCATTCTATTGCAGAGGACAAAAAACACCATTCAGTATCTGTCAGCACTTACAAAGATATTTAAGCCATATAATCATTAACTACTCCAAAATGGGAGGTCAGTGTTTTCCTACTTTCATTGGAAGGTTTAATCACTTGCTGAAGCAGCAGTGACACTTTGAACTGAACCTTGCAATCTGTGGTAATATAACACCAGCAAAAAGTTCTGACAAGAAAACAAATGAATTTCTTGTTATCCACTTTGAACATTTTCTAGGGTCAAAATTTTGAATTTTATTACACAACACAGACATCTCCAACATATGATAGATGTGGTCCCTACGACAAAAGAAGATGCAGACCACTGGACGAAGTAGACACAAAAAAAGAAAAATAGGGGCTTCCCTGGTGGCTCAGTGGCTGAGATTCCGCTTGCCGATGCAGGGGACGCGGGTTCGTGCCCCGGTTCGGGAAGATCCCACATGCTGCGGAGTGGCTGGGCCCGTGAGCCATGGCCGCTGAGCCTGCGCGTCCGGAGCCTGTGCTCCGCAACGGGAGAGGCCACAGCAGTGAGAGGCCCGCGTACCGCAAAAATAAATAAATAAATAAATAAAGTGGTCTAAGTATGTTCATAGAGCAATGCATGGTGCTAAGTCAGCCCATAAGGTGAGTCTAGGAAAGGCTAGATTTGAAGTGTATTTTTTAAGGTTTTCCCTTGTAATCTTTAAAATAAAAAGGAGATCCTCTTAAAAGAAAGTATGACTTGTTGTTTATAAAAAAAAACCTGGAAAATACCTGGCAAGAAGAGAAAAGTTAAATTACAGTCTGTCTACAGTTGAGTAATATACATACTTATTATAAATTGTGTTTAAAAAAATACTGATGTGGAGAAAATATTATGAAAAGTTTTTAAAAGGAGGAAAAATCAAATTTATATATGAAATAAGATCAGTTCCATGAGAAAGATATAATTTTGTGTATTAGATAACTATTTTAATTAATATAAAATGCATGGATATAATTACTATCTAAGCCCTTTCTCTTACGTGATATCTTGTATTCTTAATGACCTTTGTTTGAGTGCCTAAGAGAATGATCTCCATTTATTATAAAAAGTAGTATTAGCTAATGGAAAATATGCAGTATGAAGTCAGATCAAGATATCTCAATTCTTTAACAAACATGATCTAGCAATTCCAACTAGGGGCATAAATATCTCACTTTAAATACTTTGGATTTAAACCTAAATTAAGATATGAAGAAATGAAGCCTCTTTTACTACTCTTCCGTTGTAATTAAATACTACTTGACCTAAACTGGTTTCCTTTCAGGAATAAGTAAAATTAAACTCTCTGCATCTTCTCAGGGTCTCTAGGATTCAGTACATTAGAGTTGGAATGGACTTTAGATATTAAGATTTTATTTCCCATCCTAACTCAGAAATCTTATTCCAAACACTTATTAAACTATATCAATCAAATTTATCAAAGAAATATGACAAAGCATTAATCTATAACATATACAAGGCTCACACAAATTATTAAGGAAACAAGAAAATGCTAAAAGATAAATACAAAAAGGGCATAAACACTTCACAGAGGAATGCATGTATATTTCCAGTTAAAAAATGTTCAGCCACCCACTGGGTCTTCATTGAAATAATTTTCTGCTCCTACCACTACTAGAAAAGCTCCTGTCAACTCTCTGATGATGAACAAGTTGCCCAGTATTTCTCTTTGTGCTATTGTTGTCACACATTTTACTTTTTTTTTCATATTTTTCACTTTTTTAACTTTTCAAGTAATTTTTATAATAGCTTTATTGAGATATAATTCACTTACCACACAGTTTACCCATTTAAAGTATACAATTTAATGGCTTTTAGTACATTCACAGAGTTGTGTAACCATCATCATAAACAATTTTAGAACACTGCATCAATTCCCCCTCCCCCAAAAAATCCATACCCATTAGTAGTCACTTTCCATTTACCCCAAACTCCCAGATTCAGGCAATCATTAATCTACTTCCTGACTACAGATCTGTCTGTTCTTTTTTCCCAGCTTCACTGCAGTATAATTGAGAGATTATAAAATTATATATGTATTTAAGGTATACAATGTTGTTCTAATATACATATACATTATGAAATGTTACCACAATCGAGCTAATTAAAATACCCATCCCCTTACAGTTATCTTTTGTGTGTGTGTGTGTGTGTGGGAAGAACATTTTAGGTCTACTCTCAGTAAATGTCAAGTAATACAGTACTATTAACTATGGTCACCACGCTGTACGTATCAGATTTCTAGAACATGTTCACTCTGCATAACTGAAACTTCGTACCCTCTGACAATCATCTCTCCATTTCCCCCACCTCCCAGCCCCTATTTTTGCCTTTCTGTGCCCAGCTTATTTCACTTAGCACAATGTCCTCCAGGTTCATCCATGACATTGCAAATGAGAGAATTTCCTTCGTTTTTATGGCTGAATATTCCTCTGTGTGTGTGTGTGTGTGTGTGTGTGTGTGTGTGTGTGTGTACTCCATTTTAGTTATTTACTCATCCACTGATGGACACTTGAGTTGTTTCTGTATCTTGACTATTATGACTAGTGCTGCGATGAACATTCCCGGGAGTGCAAGTATCTTCTCTTCTGATACTGATTTCTGTCCTTTGAATAAATACCCAGAAGTGGGATTGCTGATCATGTGGTAGTTCCATTTTTAATTTTTTGTGGAAATTTCACACTGTTTTCCATAACTGCTGTACCAATTTACAGTCCCTACAACAGTGCACAAGAGTTCCTTTTTCTCCACATTCTCGCCAGCACTCATTATCTTTCGTCTTTCTGATAACAGCCCTAACAGTGTGAGGTAGGCTCTCACTGTGGTTTTAATTTTCATTTCACTGATGAATAGAGGTGTTGAACACCTTTTCATATACCTATTAGCCATTTGTATGACTTCTTTGAGAAACGTCTATTTGCATCTGCCTTTTTAATTGGATTATTTGTTTTCTCACTATGGATTCACCTATTCCAGACATGTCATATAAACAGAATCACACAATATATGGTCTTTTGTAACTGCTTTCTTTCATTTTGCACAATGTTTTCAATGTTTTATCCATTTTGCATTTTACTTTTATATATATTATAAACCCCACACTACATAGTTTTCATTTAAATAATTACCTTTTAATGACCTTTAAATAAGTAAAAACCATACATTTACCCATGCAGTTACCATTTTTGCAGTTTTGTATTCCTTTGTGTAAATCAATATTTCTGCCTGATATTATTTTCCTTGTCTGAAGGACATGACTTCCTTTCACGTTTCTTACAGTGCAGGTTTGCTGCTGATACATTCTTTCAGCTTTTGTCTGAAAAAGTCTTTTTCACCTTAGTTTTCGAATGCTGATTTCACTGGGTATAGAATTCTAGGTTGAGAGTTGTGTGTTTTTCCCAGTACTTTAAATACGTTGCTCTGCTGTCTTCTCACTTGCATCGTTTCCAAGAAGAAAGCTGTTTACCCTATCTTTGTTCTTCTGAACTAGTTTGCCTGTGTTTTTGTCTGCTTTGAAGATTTTCTCCTTATAACTGGTTTTCAGCAATTTGATTATGATGTGTCTTTGTGTGGTTTCCTTCATATTTCTTCTACTTGGCTTCATGGGGCTTTTTGGACCTATGGATTTATTTTCTCAAATTTTTTTCTGATTTCTCATCCCACCACCACTCCTCTCCTTAGGGGATTCCATGTACGTATATATTAGGCCACTTGAAGCTGTCCCACAACTTGCAGCTCTCTTTTTTTTCCTCTCTATGCTTCATTTCAGATATTTCACTATCTTTTCTTCTGCACTATCTAATCAGTGTTTCATCTTATCCAGTGTATCCTTCATCATAGATATTGTACTTATCATTTCTGTAAGTTCAATTTAGCACTTCTGTCTTATCTTCTGCGCCTCTACTTAACTTTTGAACACATAGAATGTTATAACTATTCTAATGTCCTCTACTAATTCCAACATCTGTGTCAGTTCTGAGTTTGTTTCAATTCGTTCACGTTTATCCTCATTATGGGTTGTATCTTCCTACTTCTTTTCAAAAATGTCTAGTAATGTTTAATTGGATGCCAGGTATTGTGGATTGCACCTTGTTGGGATATTTCTGTATTCCTATTTATGTTCTTGAGTTTTGTTCTAAGACGTAGTTATGTGGAAATAGTTTGATCCTCTTGGGTCTTGCTTTTAAGATTTGTGAGGTGGTATCTGAGCAGCAGTTAGTCTAGGGTTAATTATTTTCCACTACTGAGGCAAGTGCCCTATGAATCATGAAGTGTTCCAGTCTGGCTGGCGGGAGCAAGCATTCTTCCCAGACCAGTGTAAATGTCAGGTACTGTTCCTTCTAGTTCTCTCAGATTGTTCTTTACCCAGCTTTGGGTCACTTTTCTCACATTCATGTGCTGATTTTCCCTCTGAGAAGCACTCTCCTCTGTTACTCTGTGCTACAAACTCCAATGGCCTTGGTCTCCCCAGAGTCCACCAGGCCCTGGGTGGGTTCCCACTTCCTGCGATGAGGCTTATAAACTCTCTCAAGAGAGTAAGCTGGGCAAATATTGGGGGCTCTCCTCCTTTGTTATCTGTCTCTCAGGGATCAGAATCTTTTGTTGCCAGATAGCTAGTTTATTAAAAACCATTGTTTCATATGCTTCATTTTTTTTTTACTATCAGGTGGGAATGTATGCAGGAACGGGTTCGTTCAGTAGGCCTGAGTCGCTCAAATCCTGCACATTACCAGAAAAGGACTATTTTCAGAAGTAGCCCTTGACCCACTCCTGGGAACCAAGCTGGGAATGCTCTGATCAGAGTACTTTTATATGCCTAAGATCTTGGGCCATGCTACACTAACCTGACTAGATAGTTTAAGCTTACAGTGTGATTAATGATGAACATCTGCTTTTTCTCTGGGGGTCTGGTGCTTGAGTAACTGAAGTCAGCCATGTAGCACTATATGCCTCTGTGACTAAGGCCAAATAAAAACTGTGAACACTAAGGCCTGGGTCAGTGCCCCTGGTTGGCAACACTTCACACATGTGGTTACACATTGTGGTTGGGGGAATTAAGCATGTCCCACATAACTCCATTGAGAGAGGACACCTGAATGCTTGTGCCTGGTTTCCTCTGGATTTGACCTATGTTCCTTTTCTCTTTGTTGATTTTAATATATCTTTCATGTAATAAACTGTAATCATGAATATAATAACTTCTGAGTTCTGTGAATACTTCTAGTGAATCAATGAGTCTGAGAGTGGTCTTGGGCACCCCTGACCCAAAATGTAAACTCATTCCCTTTTACTCCACCTTGAGCAGAAGTGGAAGTAGAGACAAGAGTACCATATTTTAACGGTCACTCTGTCCCACACAACTTAACTTTCTAAAGCATCTTGACCAAAAAACATAGAAAAATTCTCTAAATGGCAACAAAGTGATTTCTCCACTCATATATTCAAGTGTCAGCCAATAAGATGTAGTTAGAAGTGTGGGTCTTTTAGGAAGTCTCATTAAAGGGAGGGGTACACCCTTCTTTTCCCCCTCCTCCATCCTTCTGGAGCTCTAACTTCCAAACTGAACGATGAGGTGGAGTTGAGGATATCAGAGTGTAAAGACAGAAGCCTGCTGACAAGAAAAAGGTGCTGCATGCCCTCCACTATGTATCTCTGGGATGCTTTACATGAGGAAGAAATAAATCACTGTCTTGTTTAAGACACTTTTATTAATTTTTTCTATAATATGCCTCATAAACTGGTTCTTACAGTGGCCGAGGTGATTCTGGTGGCCAACTAGGTATGGGAAGCACTGATAGTCCCATCAACAAGCAAACTATTTGGAGCCAGAATATATATAAACATCAAAATGAAAGCATTTGGCTTACGTACTTAAAAGAAAAATGGGAAATCACATCAGCATAAGTTAGTATTTTTCTTGAAACCCATCACCATGTCAAAAATCCTAAACCAAAAATTACTCATTTCAAAAAATGATCAATGGAAACTTTGTTGTGCCAGCACAGAAAAAAAAAAAAAGATTCATTTTAATCTCCATTGATTGACTGCTAATAGGTTTCTCCATTTTAACTGACATGAATTTTTTACAATATGGCACGATGATGTGAATAAAAATTTACCCAATGTTCATTCGTACACTGTTTTCTGGAAACCTTCCATAACCATCCTTTGCACACTCCCTGCCTTCAATCCACTCAAACCAAGCTATGTTAAACCCAACTTACCAGGCTGTGGTAGATTACACACTCTGTGCTCCCAAGATACACTATCTCTATCAATATTTTTGGACTTAATTTCAGGATTTATTCTCAGCCTAATATATATTTCAAACAAGAAGACAGCTTAACTCCTCTTTCTCAAAATTTTATAACGTTTCTTCTTTGTAGAAATACTTAGGCACATTTTTCTAATGTTCTTACATTGGACGACTGTTTATAATAGCTGATGTTAAATCGGAGATTCCAGTACACAAGGCACCATTCTAAGAGTTTTTCAAGTTGATCCTGTGATGCCATTACTATTATTATTGCCAGTTTATAGATGAGGAAACAAAATCACAAGGAGGTGAAGTAACTTGCCCAGAGAGTGGCAGAGTGTCTTCAGATTCCATACTGTTAATCACTACTCTACTTCCTCCATGGGCAGCAATAATATTACCTTCATATTTACTTTTAATGTATGTAACTCAGATATTGCAGTATATTCACTGTAAATAATGAAATGAGTTTTGTATTAGGACATATAACAATGTAAATAAGACATGAATAAGTCAGACTTAAAGAAAAATCTATTATCTGTCTGTTAGCCACAGCACCTAACAAACTAACTGGTATACATTGATTACCTGTTTCGAGGTTAAATGAAAAGAAAGAGGCAAATCTTAGAAATATTGTTAAGGAAACTCTGGAAGGAGGTGATGACAATGAATGAAAGCTGTAAGAGACAGAAAAATAAGTGTATCTCCCATGTCAGGAATTTGTGATTATAAGAGAAAGGGTAACCACAGAAAATAAAAATTGAGATACAGAACTGGCTTAGGAAAAAGTGTTCAATTCTTTTTGACACATCACTTGAGTACTGGTGTTATCTTACAAATGACACATAGACTAAAAAAACTGACAGTGAAATACAGCATGTTACCAGTGCCTTTCAATTGTTGAATTTGAATGAAGTCCAGACATCTTATCTGAAAAGCTAAGATCTTTCCTTAATTGTGAAGAAATCACAGATGCTCTGGTACCAAAAATACAATTTACAACTTAGAAATGCCAAGTAACACTACTTCCATTATAATAGAAATTATATGCTTAACACTTTCAGTTTATAAAAATTTTTACATATATTATTAGATCATGTGTTCCAATTGAAATCTACACTGTAAAAAAAGAAAAAAAAAAGTCTACTTATGTGCCTGTCTGCCCAACAAGACTTGAGCATATTGACTATAATGAATGGCTATGACTCATCTCAGTACCTTCAGTACCTTGTATAGGTATAACATAAACGAGGCTCACAATGAATTGAATTGCACCTCCTTAGAGTGTTAGAGCTGTAAGGGACCTCCATTTACAGATAGATGAACCTAGGAAGGTGAAAGGAGAACCCAAGTTAAAGGCAGTCAAGATTAGGACCAAGTCTCCTGATTCCATTACTTCACCATATTCATATAAAAATATTACTACAAAGAAGCTACAAAATATTTTGAGTTATCCACTATTTTACATTGCCTCTGACCACACTTCTGACTGGAAGTATATATAAAAGCAGAAATGGAGCAACAATCAAGAAACGTATAAATATTCAGACCAGAGAGAGGCATAATAGGTCAGAAGTTCAGTGTTTCAGATTTTTTGGATAAAACTAGGCTTCTTTTGTTTCCACAGGAAAGATCACATGATCCCCATATTTAAAATAATTCTTTAAGCATTAAAAGTTTTCCATTGCCACTGAAATACTATTCATCTCAAGATGAGTAAATTATCACTGTCACTTTCAATACAAAGCTTCTTGCACTTCAGCTGTCATTTTACAGATTCATAACTGAAAATAAATTTTAAGCAGAGTTACATTGCTGTGTAATGAGTAATAATTTTATCAAATTAGTAGCATTCAGCTTCTAGTGAGATTTATTTTAGTCATAGAATATTTAGTAAAAGGAGCATACAAACAGAACCATTTACCTTTTAAGACTTTTCTAAAATGGGGCATACTACTAGGAAACAATCAGCTATTACTCTCTATTTCAATCTAAATAACTGTAGTAACTTCCAGGTGTTTGATAAAAGGCAATTCCATCACTGTATAGGTCCACATAGTTTCTATAAGCCTTCCTGGCATTTAAACTTATTCAAAGGTATAAACATTTTCCTCAAAAATGATGGATATTAACTTGTAATTAAGGTTATTATGTTAGCATAGAGGAGGATTTGACTTAATGGAAGACTCTCTGTGATGGAAATTAACAAGATTGCTACATAATTACATAACAGAATTAATTGTGAGCAACATTTGTGCTATTTACACACTTGTTAAGATTTAAGGAAGCAAAGGCTGGATGATTAATACATCTCGTAGTATTTACAATGAAGTGAAATAAAAACGAAGTACTAGAAATGATCTGTTTAACGTTATCAGAGAATGAGATATCTCAGACTTCTTTTGCTTTTTTTTTTTACATTGAACATAATAACTTTTTATTGGAAAAGGTAAGAAAACTTTAAATACAATGAAATTCAACCCTCCTAAAAATACAGGTTATGGAACTGAAGCATTTGATAACTTTTAAGTATACAAAAAAATGGTGTTTCTCACAATTCATGAATCAGTTCCAAAGTAGAGCTTCTGCCATAACCAGAATCTTGAAATAGGCAAAACATACTAGACTAGCAAAGCAATATCTAATATGAGCAAGGTTGTAGAAATGTCCCGTGTTATTACATTAATTCTATTATTAACATAGCAATATCTTTAGGTTCACTAATATCTTTCTAAAATTATTCCTTGGAAAACTTTTCTTGGAACTATCTTACATTTCACTGTTTTTCACTTTCTAGCCCACTATTTGGTAATTTAAATTAGTTTCAACTGTACTAGAGGAACCCAGAGATCCAAATATTTAATGTTTTAAAAATCTTAATCTTTAGGTGGTCTTTTAAAAAACTGTACTTTTCCAAAACTGCTAGGCAAATAGCCAAAGATAAAAAGAAAAATGTCCAAAAATGTGATAGATGAATCATACTATGGGTAAATTAAAAGCAGGAACAGCTAAAAGTGTTGCCTCTAAAAAAGGAATGGAGAGAAGATGGAGAGAGCTGCAGAGAAGTCAGTGTTGTCGGAGCTGGACCCAGCTCCAGCGGGTACTGGAGAGCCTACAGTTAACATTTTTTTCCCAACTTCATGTTTTTAGGGTGTAAAACCTGCTGTGGAGGATGTATCTACCCCCTGGTAATCAGCAAACACTACAAATCATGGTTTCCCTGCTCCCCGTCCCCCTTTCTCCACTCCCAATCAGTAGTTTACCAGCCTATCACTGGGAGGAATAATAAAGAGCACCACTGATTTCCTTAAAAGCTTTTCTTTATTTTTTATTTTTATTTTGTCCATTTGTTACACTAATTAAATTACATTTAAAGATGCCTTTATGGGCTTCCCTGGTGGCGCAGTGGTTGAGAGTCCGCCTGCCGGTGCAGGGGACGCGGGTTCGTGCCCCGGTCCGGGAGGATCCCACGTGCTGCGGAGCGGCTGGGCCCGTGGGCCATGGCTGCTGAGCCTGCGCGTCCGGAGCCTGTGCTCCGAGACGGGGGAGGCCACGGCAGTGAGAGGCCCACGTACCACCAAAAAAAAAAAAAAAAAAAAAAAAAAGATGCCTTTATTAAAACAATGGGATAATTCAGAGATTATTCCACAGGATTCACTGGGCAGCAAGGTAATCATAACATTTCAGTGACAGTACCTTAATAACATGGAAAGAACTCAAAGTTCCATATTAATCCAAAGTAGTTCCCATGGATATTAAAAGGCACTGGTGAGCTTGAGTAATAGCATGAGCATTTGCATAACTAGTCAATGTAATTTAATATCCCCAGAAAAGTTGACTCAAAGAATAAAAGTTATCAAACCCAAAGGTTGTATTTTTAAACCATAGGTGAATATGGAGGTATACTATTTTAAAATTGAGAAATGAAATATTTACATAGACTCCTGATTTATTTCATTTTCAGATTAACTGAGAACTAGACAAATTGCTTTGTTTTGAACATTGTAGAGCAAATTACAATTACACAATATGCAACTCTTAAGTATTTGCCATTGTAGTATAATTAATTCAAAATTGTATTAGTACTAAAGATGCAAAAGAGACAATGGTTAGGCTTATATAAATTAACCACAGATCATAGCCTTGTAATGATTTTTTTCTAATTCTCAAATATGAACTGATTGTCTTGACAGTGGCATCATCACTGTTATAAAGTAGAATTGCAAAAGAATAATGTCTTTCAGTCAAGGGATCCAGTGAATGTTTTATAACAAATGTCTAAATGTATAGAAACTAAAGAAAAATATATATATATATACATATAGAATCCCAAAGCCAATTCCAGTTCTGCAGTCCATTTTGCCTATTTTTCCTAATTTCTCCAACAATTAAAGACTGTGTCCTGTCAGAGATCAACATAGCCTGGCAAAGGGCAAAACTGGTCAGTTGACACCATGTTGAGAAGTGATTGATGAAACCTCATCAGCTCCCCTCCACTGCAACCATCTGGCCTGTGGATTAGAAGCCATTCATACCTTGTTTCATTTACACATGTGAAGGACTCCTTGAAGAACTGAATATAAAACATCTTATTGAGAAATTTTGTGAATGCATATAGTAGGAAAAAATGTAACGTTTGAAGGACTTCCCACTCCTGTACTTCTTTTACTCCTCATTTTCATGTCATGTATTTTAATGTCTGAATAAAGAGCAATGTAAAACTGGGCTCATATTCATAGATTTTAGTTTCCAGTTCACTACTGACTTTAGTCGAACCATTTAACCTTTCTATGCCCTTGGTTTTATCATTTCTGAAACTAATATATCTTTGTAAGGCTGGAAACATGTTTTTAAGTAAGGCAGGGAGGAAAAAAGTGCTGTGAGTACACAGACCCACATTCACCCTTCTTAACTCTAACACTGCCAGCTCCTGTACTTACACCTGTCTTACACTTGACCCATTTAAGCCAGGAGAGCCCTCCTCTACCTGTCCCTAGAAACAGACACCTAACTCATTTTTGGCCCCTGAATTACAGGAGATTGGAGTGAAGGTGGGAGAAGATTATAACACAACTTACATGTATCTCTTTATTATCATTTATTTAATAAAATGAAAATAGTGTAAAGCTAAATCACCAAGCTGCATGAATGTGGATTTATAACATGCATACTTTAATTCTAACACCATAATTCTGAACCATCACACCCAAGCACTTTTCACCTTCTGTCCTGATTTATACTTATTTGTCAATTTGCTTCAAATTCCATTCTGATGTCATAAGCTCATTGAGGGGAGGCGCATTTACCTTTTTAGCCAGTTCCCACATGGTACTTAATGTAGAGCTTAGGATATAGCAGATACTTAACAATTACTTATAAAACTGAATGAAGGTATATACCTTGTTGGTAACTTTAGCTTTGGAAAAATACATATTTAATTTTTAGTGTAGATTTTAGAATGTATCTACTTGGTTCTTTATCATATTTGATAATAAACATATTTCCCCTCATACAACGACTGTACATGTCCGTAAGTTAAAGAACTTCATGATAATATCAGCTTCCAGATGCATTTGTTCTTAATTCATTTGTTCCAATCAATAATAGTATGAGGCAGACAGGACAATGACCATGATCTCCATTTTATAGATACAGAAATTAGCTTAATTTGACAAATCTATACAGTGGCAGAACTAGGACTTTAACAGCATATTTAGGGTTCTCTAAAATATATTATGATATTTAACCCTAATTACTTCCTTAAACTATGGATGTGAATTTAATAAAGATCTTCTCTTTTACAAACTTTAGCTATCTCTACTTCCAAAATCTCATCCTTCCTTCCCTTGCTTCCTTCCACAAATATCCCAGCTTTTTTGCAATTCATATTAAAATCTGTATTCATTTGCTAGGGTTGCCATTAAAAAATACCACAAACTGGGTGGCTTAAAACAACAGGCTCACAGTTCTAAGGCCTATAAGTCTGAAATTAAAGTGTCAACTGGCCATATTTCCTCTGAAACCTGTAGGTTGTCTCTTGGACACTCTGGTGTTTGCAGACAATCCTCTGCATTCCTAGGCTTGTAGATGCATCACTCCAATCCCGGCCTCCGTAGTCGACTATATGGCCATCTTTCCTCATGTATCTTCACATCATCTTTCCTCTGATTCTCCTCCTTATAACTCTGCATTCCTGTCATCTACCAACCCCTTGGTCACCACACCACCCTCTGCCCAAATTCAGTGAAAATTTAACATCAAGTTTTCTTTCCATACCCTCCATTCTTTTCAGCAGTCCAGTGACTTCAACAGCCACTTAGATCATCCAGCATGTGCCTCTTACTCAACAGTCTCACCAACAATTTTTTTTTCTTCCACATCACTTCAGCCACCATCTCCCTTAGTCTTGTTATTAATTATTGCACCACCTCCAAAAGCTTTATTTCAAACACACCACTCTAATCTTCACCTCTTATACTCTTCCCTCTTACAAAAATTCTTTGACCTTACTGAGACTGCCAATCCATTGAGTGCACCCCTGGTATTCTGACTTCCCTCATCTTCAAAACACCCTTAACTCCCTTCCCCTCTCTCACATCAACTTCATTGCCCAGGCAAATCTGAACCCAATTAAGCCCTTTAACTACTTTCTCTAGCTACCCAAGCAGCTAAAAGTGGCTGGAGAATTCCCAATTATGTTCACTGTTCTCATGTTAAATTTTTGACAAATTTCAAATGGAAAACAAACACTGCCTAACAATCCTACTCTACTTTCCTATTGTTTTCATTCTCCCACTTTGCAGAAAATCTATTCATAGTTTCATCTGTTCTTCAAATCTATATTCCATTTTCCTCTTAGCCTCAGTTAACGGTATTGCCTCATACGCTTATTGAGAAAATAAAAACCATCAGATGGAAACTCCCTCAATTTCCCACCACCCAATATACCACCTCTCTACTTTTTCTACTCTAATGCTTATATTATCAATCCTATTCCCTCTCACCAAAAGAATCCTTTCATACATGTAATTATCCCTATGTATTCAACACTGGTGTCTCTTCCCACTGGATCTCTTCCATTAACATGTGTATATGCTCTTTTATCCCCTTCCAGCTACTTCCCCATTTCCATGTTCCTCTTTACAGCAGAATTTTTCCCCAGAGTTATCACTTGTCATACTATCACTTCCTTATATTCTGTTCTCTTCTCACTCCACTCTTATTGGCTCCTTTCTCCAAGCTAGCTATTGTCAAGCTCACAATTTCTCCATGTTAACAAACTAAAAAATCTTTATGCCCTCATCTTACCCTCTCAACAGCAATAAAGACAGCTGACTTTAACACATCCTTCCTCTTTCCCTGGTCTCTGTGATACCAGACTCCTCAGCCCCTTGTCTAGCTCCACTGTCTCTAAGTGGTTTTAGCCCTATAATTCTCCAATATCCATCTCCACTAGGACTGCTTCACTGATCTTCAGATGCTTATTTCCAGCTGCCTATCTGATATCTTCACTTTGATATCAAATAGGGATTTCAAACTTAATGCCATTACATACAACACCTGTATCTCCCTCACACCGGTTACTTCTTTTTGCTCTTCAAACTAAGTTCTAGCCTACCTCTTTGATTTGCTTTTTTTAACTCAAAAGCCATGACAGACTTCTGGTCTTTCAGGTTTGAGTTCAAAAGTCACCTCCATAAGGAAGCCTGCTCTGACTGCTACATATAAAGAAGGCTCTACTAGTCATTCTGCATCATTTTACTCTGGTTTACTTTTACCAAAACTCGTCATACTGTCTAAAACTAACCACACATTTTAAAGTTTTTTTACTGTCTATTACTCGCCTACTGTAGTGCAATTTTATTGAAAGCAGAAATCTTTTTGGTCTTGTTTGCGGATGTGTTTCTGAAATCTAGACCAGTGCCTAGCACACAGTAAGAAATTTATAAATATTTTTAAATGGACAAAACAAAAAAAGTAGATTTCTGTGTTTTTAAAATATCAAAACAACATATTTTCAGAGATACAAAGTCCACTGGAGTCAAAACAATAATTAGTAGCCACTATTAATATTTTAACAGCTGACATTACACAGTTACTATGCGTTAGAACTATTAAAAATATGTAGTACCGAATATGCACTATTTCCTTCAACCATACAACAATCTTATGATATAGGTACTATTACTGCCCCGATTTTTCAGGCAAGGAAACAAACAAAAAAAGTTATTTGCTAAGGTCAAAAACTAGTAAGTGGCAGAGCTAGGATACAAACACTAGCGCTCTCATTCCAGAGCCTATACTCTTAATCACTAATCCATGCTACCCTTTCATTACAATTAAAATAAATAATAATGATCCATTACATATTACCAATAAATATTTTAATAGGTTAAGTCTACTCATCTATTACCATTTCTGAATTTATCTGAGGGTAGTTTTAGTGGATGGTATGTTTCCAAAATAGCATTAGTTTTGTTCTGATTTTGTAATTCATTAGCACTTAATTTTCTTAAAATCAGTGATATTTCTACTGTTCTTATTTGTATTTCTTATTTTCTGTTATTATTACATTAAAATTCTGTTAACATAATTTGTTTAAAAGAAAATGCAAACTATTTTAAAATGTGGAAAAATGTTCAAACTTACAATATTCAAATAAATGCAAATTGAACTAATCAGACAGTTTTCATCAAATTGTTTATTTAAAAATTAAAAATCAATATTAACCTTCAAGGGTATCATTTCATACACATTCATACACTGATAGCAGCCATATGAATTTGTACAACTCAAAAATATTTCAAATCCTTAAAACAGTCATACCTGCAGTGGATAATTTCTTTTCTAGAATCCTTTCATGATAATGTGATCTTAAACATGTATAAAAATATTTTAAAGTTTCGTTTATTACTGTCTAGTTTTGGTGTGAAGGGGTGATGGGCAGTAATATTCATGAACATATGAGAATTTTCTTCTACAAATGTTTTTATCTCTTTCAAAAAATATAGAGGCTTAAGCATACCAATGTTCAGAGTTCAGGCTGCAAGTAAATTTTAGCTTTAAAATGAAGCATGAATCAAAGTTATTTTGGGTCTTCCCTAGCGGTCCAGTGGTTAAGACTCCATGCTTCCAACGCAGGGGGTGCAGGCTGGATCTCTGGTCGGGGAATTAAGATCCCATATGCCACGAGGCACAGCCAAAAGATTAAAATTTGAAAAATAAAGAAAAGAAAATGTTTTTTTAAAAGTTATTTTGGTTAACACATCTAAGACAAAAAAAAGTTTTGCTTTATTAAATTTGTCATGTGAGAAAACTGTGTTGAGGCAAAAGTAGTTACACTAACTGCCCCTTTTCTCTTCCTAAGTACTATGAGGAAAAGAAAAAGGAAAAAATTGCAAACATACATGTGCTTGTGTGTACACACAAACACACACACACACACAACTCATTCTTCTGATATAAAGACCTAAGGTGAAAGAATCCTTTGAGAATCTGGCCTGACAGAGTGATTTTAAAGGTGGGGCTACAATGTAAAAGTTACCATCCTTGGTCACATGTTGGGACATCTGCAGTTGGTGTTACATTTATTCATTTGCAATCACATCCTGAGATTTATTCATTCAAGATAACAACTTGAATCCCAACCTTACTCATCCTGTTCTCCCAGGGCAGAAAAAATAAGGAACCATCATCAGGCAGTAAAGCCACAATCTAGAAATAAGCATCAGATCAGGACTGAATGCAAATCAAGTCATATCCACATCAAAGGAAAGGACATCCAGATGCCTGAGTGTTCCATAGCCTTGTGTCAGTGGTGGGAGGATGAGGCAAATGGGTGATTGGTTCCAATTCCATTTTGTCCTTTCTTTGTACCCAATAATGAGACATTTTTCCATTTAAAAAATACTTTTTAAAAATGCTTAATTCAGTTGAATCATTGTAGGTTAGAAGGGCAGAACTGAAATGCACTACAAATCATTAAAGCCACCCTCTCAAGTATATTTACAACATTTTAAGAATTTTGTTGAAGCATTATTTTTAATAACCACACTAAAAACAAATGTCTGATAATAAATGTTTTCAATAAACTTGGGTATCTCCACTCCCAGAGAATCATGCTGCCTTTTAAATAGTAAGAATGTAGGGAAATACTTCTGACAGGATAAAAAAGCAAGTATAAAATTATATATGATTCCTTCTCTTTTTTTTGCATGTATGTATTATAGATTTTTGGTCTGTGGTTGATATGAGGTTTATATATAGCTATATATATATATAGCTATATATAGCTATATATGCTGATCTCTTAATTTCAAATATATATATATATATATGCTTTAAGTTGCTGATCTCTTAATTTCAAATGCATTTTAACGACCCTGCATTTTTACTCCCCACTACTACTGTTTTTGACATCATATTTTACATCTTTTTGTTTTGTGTATCCTATTGCAGATATAGATGATTTTACTACTTTTGTCTTTTAACCTTACTAGCTTTGTATGTGGTGGACTTGCCTTCCCCAATGAGCTTTTTCTTTTCATAATTTTCATGTTTCTAATTTCGGCCTTTTCTTATTCCCTTAGAGAACTCTCTTTTACGTTTCTTGTAAAGCTGGTTTGGTGGTGCTGAACTCTTTTTCCTTTGCTTGTCTGTAAAAACTTTTGATTTCTCCATCAAATCTGAATGAAAGCCTTGCTGGGTAGAGTATTCTTGGTTGTAGGTTTTCCCCTTCATCACTTTAAATATATTATGCCTGCAGAGTTTCTGCAGAAAAGTTAGTTGATAGCCTATGGGAGTTCCCTTCTACATAACTCGTTGCTTTTCCCTCATTGCTTTTAATATTCTCTATCTTTAATTTTTGCCATTTTAATTACAGTGTGTCTTTGTGTGGTCCTCTTTGGGTTGATCCTATTTGGGACTCTCTGTGAATCCTGGACCTGGATGTCTGTTTACTTTCCCAGGCTAGGGAAGTTTTCACCTATGATACCTTCAAACATGTTCTCTTCCCTTTCTCTCTTCTTCTGGGACCACTATAATGGGAATATCAGTGAGCTTGATGTTGTCCTAGAGGTCTCTTAAACTGTCCTCATTTATTTTCATTCTTTTTTCTTTTTTCTGTTCAGCTTCAGTGATTTCCACTACTGTCTTCCAGCTCACTGATTTGTTCGTCTGTATCATTTCATTTACTGTTGATTCCTTCTAGTGTATTTTTCATTTCAATTATTGTATTCTTCACCTCTATTTTGTTCCTCTTTATATTTTCTAACTCTTTGTTATAAACTTCTGACTTCTCACTTTGTTCATCCATTCTTCTCTCAAGTTCTTTGATCATCTTCACAATCATTACTTTGAACTCTTTATCTGGAAGACTGTCTATCTCTTCACTTAGTTTTTCTTCTGGGGTTTTACGTTGCTCCTTTGTTTGGAACATGTTCCTCTGCCGCCTCACTTTGCCTAAGTTGCTGTATTTATTTCTATGTATCTGGTAGGTTGGTTATGTTTCCTAACCTGGGAAAAGTGGCCTTCTGTAGGAGATGCCTTATGCATCCCAGCAGTATACTCCCCTCTGATCACCAGAGCTATATGCATTAGTGGTGCCTCTATGAAGGCTGCATGGGTACTTCTGTTGTGGCAGGCTGACTACTGTGGATGGCCTGGTAGGCGTGGCCAGCCCTTCGTCCAGTTGGTTGCCAGGCCTTGCCTTGTGCAGAGGCTGTTGGCTACTGGTTGGCAGCACTGGGTCACAAGATAGCTGGCTGTGGAACCCCAGGGGGTCCTGGGACTAGTACTGGCTCGGTAGGCAGAGCTGGGCTCTGGAGTGGGTGGACGAAGCACTAAGGTTCCTGGATCTAGTGTCGGTCTGCTAGTTTGTGGTGCCAGTTCTGACACAGCAGGCTGTGGGTTTCTGGGTGTCCCAGACCTGGTGCTGGTGTGCTGGTGAGTGAAGCTGGAAATCAGGGCAGCTGGCTAAGGAAACATCTCAGAACTGATATTGGCCTGCTGGTGGGTGGGGCCAGGGTTGGCAGGGCCTGAGGCTTGTGATGGACACTGGCAGCTGGGTCCAGGGGTCCCAGGGCTAGTGCCAGCTCACTGCTGGGCAGAGCCAAGTCCCAGGGTCTCTGACTGCAGGGCCCCAGGGTGTCCCAAGGCTTGTGTTAACCCACTGGTGAGTGGCCAGCCCTAGGGTGGCTGGCTGAGGGGCCCAAGGTTTCTCGGAGCTGGTGTTAGCCTGGTGGTAGGAGGGCTCAGGGCCCACTGGGTCCCAGTGCTGGTGGTGGCCCGCTGGTGAGCGAGCTGGGTCCTGCCAAGGCAGGCTGCCAGGTGCAACTGACCTGGGACTGGTGTCCACATACTGGTGGGTGGGGTGGGACCCAGGGGGTTCTGGAACTAGTACGTGTCCAGTAAAGAGCTGGGAAACAGCTGGGTCCTTGAGTCTCTGGTTGAAGGGCGCTGGGGTGTCCCACTTCTAGTGTCTGCTCCCTGGTGTGTGGCATCAAGTCTTAGGCCCTCTGATGGACAGGGCCATGCCCAGGAGAGGCTGTGGGTTCAGGGGGTCTTAAGGCAGCCTGCTTGCTGGTGGGTGGGGCCATGCACGCACGTGTGTGTGTTGTGTTCGTGCGTGCGTGTGTATAATGGAATATTACTCAGCCAAAACAGAGAATGAAATTTTGCCAATTTTTCCATTTGCAATGACATGGATGGACCTTGAGGGTATCATGCTTAGTGAAATAAGTCAGAGAAAGACAAGTACTGTATGTTATCACTTACATGTGGAATCAAAAATTAAAATAAAACACAGCAAATGAATGAAAATAACAAAAAAAGAAACATACTCACTGATACAGAGAACTAGTGGTTACCAGTAGGGAGAAGGAATCAGAAAGGGGCAAGATTAGGGTAGGGGATTAAGAGATACAAAATACTATGTGTAAAATAAATAAGCTACAAGGTTATATTGTACAGCACAGGGAATATAGCCAACATTTTATATGGAGTATAATCTATAAAAATTTTGAATCACTACGTTATACACCTGAAACTAATACAATATTGTAAATCAACTATACCTAAATGAATATTATACGTGATTAAACTATTTAGGGAAAAAAACCTCATGTATAGGAAAATACTAAATTACTATCAGCATGACTGTTTCATGTGGTATGACTGTATGTTTGGGATCTTCTTTTCACTTTTTTTTGCATCTTTTAAATCTTCTGTAATGATCATGAAAAATAATTAATTTAGAGAAATTTTTAAAAATTATTGAAAGTTAACCCCCAATAAAGAGTATTTTGCTGTGAATGTTGTTATGCTTTAATCCTAGGGATCTGTGAAGAGAACTGAACGACTTTTTTTCTTTGAATTACCAAGGATTTCAAACTTCACCAGCACTCCCCAAAATCTGTCATGGAAGAACATTTGGAAGAAGATTCCCAAAGCTTTGAGGACACTGTGGTGCAAAGAGTCAGAGAAAGGTAACTTGAATTTCTGTGGGGCTGGGAATCCACTATCTGTACTCTAGTTTCCGTTGACAGTTATCAATCAAAAAGCACACTGGAGAAACTGATTCCTTTCTGGAATCTCTGGTCTTAATTCCTAGTTAAATACAGCATCACTCTACAGACACACAAAAATATGAATTTATTAATTCCAGATCACCCTCACAGAACTCCAGCCATATAAAGAAGGATCGGACTTTTTCTGTGTGCTCTGGAGAGATTTAGACTTAACTCATTCATTTGATTAAAAAAGAAAAGGAAGCAAGCAAGCATGAAGAAAGTTTAAAAATCAGGTGAATAAGTATATCAAATCCTTATAGCTGGTATAAATGGTGCACTTAATCCCACCTAGCATGTAAAATACAGTAGCTCCACACCACTACCTTGCATTTCCTTAATATGATCACCCAGCAGGTCACGTTTCCAAACGATTTCACCATTGCCATATTGTATCACAAACCATCCGTAAAAGACTGATCAATAGCAAACTCATTGAGGAATCAGCAAACTCTTCACAGTGGTTGAATGATTTCCACAAGGTCAGACAGCAAGGGATCTCACTTATGGAGCAAAAATATCCCCAGGCTTGGCCCCTATCCCAGGATACTTGTTTTAATTAACATATAGTAAATACACATTATCTTCTATTGTTTTGCTGAAGATTTCCTCATGGCCTTTAAATAAACATACTAACATTTCTAAAGTTTTAACATGCTACTATGGTCAATTTTTAATATCATTCAAAGGATTTCACAAAGACTAAACAAACAGATCTACTTAGATGAGTCAATCTTGAGTAGGTAAAACAAGTTGAAAACTGGAGGATGAAGTTTTGGGAGAGAGGTGAAGGTGGGGAAGGGCATGCGGAGGATCAGCAGAGAGTGGTAGGTAATAAAATATTGGGGGAGGGAGAAGTACAGTCAGGCTCCATCCTTGAGCACCATCTGTATAAATCAGGCCTGGAGTTGACATGTAATTTTGTGTGGGTCCCCTGAGAAGTGGCCCTCAGGGCTTCATTATTGATGAAGAGATTTTTCTTCAAAGTGGCCTAGCCAGGAGTACCTCAAGGGGACATTCATAAGCACTCATAATATCAATTACCAAGCACCTGGGAGGTAGGGACACGGATTGTCTCTTTAATTATTATGATAGAGGTAGAAGATAGTGAGAATGCTATTACACAACCAAGCTGAAATCCTCAAAGAAATTAAATTACCATAACCTAGTATACAAAGTTTATTATCTGAGTCATCCTTTAGAAAGGGCACACTTTACCTTTTCCTGGTGCAAAATAGGTTATCTCCAATTCCCTCCTTCCTAGGAATTCAAAAAGTTATAAATACAAATATAGTGTGTGCAGGGATGCTTAGAAGTCCGGAAAGAAACTCTCTTTGAAGCTAATATGCTCACTTAGAGAAACTATAAGTTTAGTCCAGTTTACACAAAGAGATATGGAGTTGGACACTTTTTCTTAAAATAATTGTATAGGGATTTCTTTTCAGAAAAGGATAACACCAATCCCTTCTACATATCATTGAGAATGCCAAGAAACCATTTTCACCAATGCTTGCGCCTGATCTCGTCACAAAAACACTCAGAAAAACACCAAAAATATCAATCCATATGTACACTGCAGTAAAACAGCAAGGGTTAGGAGGTAGGAGAACAGTCAATGCTGAATCTGAATCTTATTCCCCAGAGATTTAGATGTGGATAATCCTATATAGACAAAGCCTGTGCCACATACTTCCTTTGAATCTCCTGCAGCTTACACTAGAGGGTTGGTAATACAGTGGGTATTAAAAATATTTTTTAAATAGAAATAAAACTCCACATGAAGAAGGTCTCTTTAATTTGACCTGAATTTTAAAAACTCCCCCATCTCACTGGTAATACTGACCAAAAGAATTCAGGAATTTTCTCATAAGTCATGTCTGCAAAATTTTTTCATCTGTAATAAGCCTCACTGATAATTCTTTTAACTTCATTAACTCTCCCTTTCTTCACGTATTTTAACAGCTTTTGATACCACTAGTTAATTCTTGGAGTTGAACAACATTCTAGCCAAATGACATTTACATAACACAGATGATATATGCAATAATAATATTTACAATAACTACTACCATTCAAAAAGCACATATTTTAAGTGACAGATGCTGTCTAAGGCATTATATGTACATGACTCCAATTAATCCTTATTTATTAAATAAAATTAAATTAAATTAAAGTTAATAAATTAAATCCTTAATTTATTGCATGAAATAAATTAAGATTAAAACCAACTGACAGAGGAAGAAATGACTGATAGTCCAGGAAACAACTTGACCACAATCACACAAATAGAAAAATAACAGTGTCAGGATTTGAACTCAGGACCGTTTTAACACAATTTTTGTTTGTTTGTTTGTTTTGGTTTATTTTTCAAACTAACCATGAAATGAAGCTTGATTTTGTGAAATACAAAATAAAAATTTTTATACAAAAATAATGAGTTCCTAACATCAATATATAGATAAGTGTGGTGAAGAGTCTGAAAGAAGTTATATGTTGAGTTAAATACAGCTGTTTCCTATCTACTAGTATAACATTTTAATTAAAAGCAATGGAAGCAGTAATAATTATAAACCACAGGAAAGACATAATCCTATTAAGAGTTATCAGTAGTATAATTGGCTCCAGGATATCTGTGAACACCCACATTATTGATGTTTGAGGCCAAAAAATACCTCTGTCTTAACATGGAGGATTAAGAGCAAATGAAGTCCAGAAGGCAAACACGTCACATTTGAATATCAAAATCCTGATTACAGATAAATTTATAACCTTAGAATGCCTTATTAAATATTTTTTAATTAAGGCAGGATATGAATGACACAGAACTTTCCTTACAGTTTTAAGGACTGAAGATTTCTTCCTCCTATATATCATCGTGTCCATTTAGCTAAGAGGCAGAAAAGCAAATTGGCCAATTCTACTTTTCAATCTCTTTGGCCACACTGAAGCCTAGACTATATCAAATCTCTTACAGTTCCTTTGTCACATTATTTCATGACGATTTTTTTTTAGTCTCATTGTCTTCAATTTTAGTGTTTCTAATTTTCTGACTTAACTTTATGCTAATTACTAGAATTCACCCACAGTGACCACACATGTTTACCTTATTGGAAGGTCTATTTTTCAGCTCTTGTTTATATACAGAGTTTGGTAAAATGCTGTATTCCAACAGTTTAGGAAAGATATGATTGCTTAATGATCATCCAGTTATCTCAGCATTCTGACTAGAGATCTTCTTGGTATTCTTACTAATTCCTTACTGTAAATGTAGACCTTTCCAAAACTGGGTTTTCCTTCTAGAATGTAAGAAAGGAGACTATTGAATTTTAGCACATTTTAACAATTAAGCGATCAGTCAACACTATCTGCTATGATTAAGATTAAGCAGATCCAATCTAAAAATCTCCCTAGTGATAGATTCATCATTAGTCATTAATCTCACAGTTTTTAATTAAACCACTGAAACTAGCCATCTACTTCACATGTAGGAGGTAAAATTCTTTTTAAAACTGTAATGGAATACATACATAACCATCCTTAACTACAGGAATGTGTAGTACCTTAAAACTACAAGGAGCTATCATTGGAATAACTCTCCAAATTTGGAGTAACTTTCCAAATCACATAATCAGACACATTTCTACCACCCAGCTAAATTCGTTAGAAAGGAGAAATACTTTAAAATAAAATTAAGTATTGTCCACGGGACAGCTTAAAATACGGAGAACAAGCACATTTTTAACAACTCAAACTCACAAAACAAATTTAAAAAAAAATTTTTTTAATGCTTTAAAAGCCTTGGCAAGTCAAGATAGCATTCCCAGAGATTTGTGGTGCCCAATCAATAAAAGGAAGGAGACAAAAATGGATGCAGTAAAAAACATTTAAGTTTAAATAAATAAATAAATAACCCATAACTTCTGCAAAGTTGAATCCTTATTCTCTCCTTTGGATCTATGCACCTCCTCCCTCCCCAGGGGCAAAAGTAGTTATGATAAAGGGCATTCTGAAATATCTTTTGCCATCTCTACCAATTCATAAGCCTGTTTTTAAAATTCTCCTGAAAATCTACTTTCTCCAAGTTGTTTCCATTATACTGCCATTTCCCAAAGCCATCGTTTTATTATCTTATTTTCTTAATTAACAAACACAGAAAATTCTAGATTATCTTCTCAAATGAATAGAAGTCACATTATCGGTAATTCAGAAACCATTTCTACTTAACTCTAAAAGCATTATGATTTTGTGGACATTGGACTAAAATCATTTTTTTATTCAACATAAATTTGAAATGAGTTTATAACTCCTTATGAATCATTAACTGATAATTCTAAGAATAGACCTTGATTTGGGATTATGGAAACAGTAAAGGGGTGGACAGCAATTTAGTTCAGCTATAAATACTTACCAAAATTACTAATATCCAAAGAATTAATTAAAAGCTCACTGTACCTGCATACATTTTCACTCTGCTATACTTTTACAGTAAATTCTCAATTACCCATGTCAGTGGAGGGGAACAAGACATTGAACAAAAGTGAACTCTTCCAAAATCATTCTTACTTGCTTTTAAAAGTGCAGATATTGACAACAGACCAGTTGTCAGTTCAAACTAAATGAATTATTGTGAAGGTATTGCTGAGGTCAGGGAACGTGATCAATGTCTGATATTCACCTTTCTTAAAACCTTCGCAGGAGAATTTGTATTCAAAAGTCAGTCTTGACAAAATTTAGCTAAATCCAAAAAGTAAGCCCACAAAGCAAAATATCTTTTTAAAGTATATAGCTACCATTAATGAACTTTAAAATAGTAGTTATTTCACAGGCAGTGATTTTCCTAAGATATTTGTTCTATATTTTTATTTTTTAACATGTTTTGTCCTTTTCCTAACAAGATGTGAAGTTGTGACATTTATTTACTAATTTTACATCTTGTCTATGTTTATATCTTGTCTATTTTATATCTTGTTTATTATCTTGTCTATGATTATTTTCCTTACTTAGCAGATTATGCAGATGTGACACAGAGAAGCTAGGTAACTTAAACAACATCACCTATCTAAAAAGGGGTAGACATAGACCTCAACCACAGGCAGTTTGCTCCAGATCCCAGGCCCTGAACCACATTAATAGGTCTGGAGAAATGTCTGACTTCTCATACATCTGCTACCATTACTACAATTACAATAATTTTTTAGTATATGAGCTAGATTCTATTGCCTAGTATCTATTACCTACTAATGCATCCTTGCTATGCCTATCTTCCGGCCCAGGGATATTTCAGTTTTGGAGTCTGGTGACCTTCTGACTGTTTTTTATGCTCCCAACCCTTCAAACCCTGATGCACTATTGGATTGAGGCTAGAAATATGGAGTGAGCACACAAAACAACTTTGTAAGCCTCAGTAACTTTTTTCCCCAGAAACAAAAATATTTCTTGGCTGCTTCACTGAAACCTGAGGTTCTATAGGTAGCTTAAGGAGAAAATTTAGTCACTATTATAGCGGGTTGTCACCATCACCTTCTGTTCTTTTCACATTCATCAACTGAACACTTACTGTTTTACACTGATAATTTTTTTTAAAGATTACGTGCTTCTCCACATATTTGAGACAAGGCAATGGTCACAAGCAGATCAACCTCTAGACAATGATTTTAAAGAATTCATTCAAAAAAGGCAAATCCAATGTATACATTCAAATTTGATAGAAAATTGAACCTTCATAATTCATTTTTACTCTTCCAAAAAAAAAAAAAATGAGCTTTGGTGAGTCAATAGGATCACCTGAGACATCTATGCTTGGATGTATTCCTCTAGATTTAATGTATTTTTCCTCACTGCATTATATTTTAATGATTAATTTCACACCCTTTCATGGTACTCTAGCTCCTGAATCGTGCATATTACTTTGAGGGAAAAGAAAATTCCCATGCATGATGAAAGATGTTACTGATTAAAGTGTGGTGCATATATGAACTACATAAAAGGTGAAAAAGCTTGAATGCCACTATTCTATATCAAGTAATATTGGGCCAACTAAGCTTAGATTAAGGGGAGTAAATGTGAGGGCTTGACCTTCTTAAATGGTCTTAGTTGAAACAATTCATGAAATTAAGCTGGTCGTTAATGTTTCACTGGCATCTTTTTCCTTAGTGTAATATGGTTATGAACTGATTTCATGGACAACTGCGAAATAGATAAATTCAAAAGCCAAAAGCCCTCTGACATTCTTATCTCTGAAATCAGTATATCACTACTACCTAATACTGTCAGAAACGTACTATTTGACTTAGCTTCAAAAGGGGGGGGCGGGGCAGAGGGGGCATTTGGTGAAGTCAAAGTAACAAGGACCAAAAAGGACAATGACATAAATCAAGTATCTTTTACCCTGTGCATGAATAAACATTGGGTTAAATATATCATATTGATCAATATGAAAAAGTAAACTATCCACAAGAGAAACTACAAGTAAATTAAGTAGACATGTCCACATAATATACTTTGGCTCTTATTACTACAGTGGATTTTTCAACCCAATGTATGGAATCTGGAGAAAACACTACTATCATCCCCCAAACAGAACACAAAGTTCCTTCAATCACTGACAGAGAGAACACAGAGGCAACACAATGGCAAAAAGCAGCTCTTCTGCAAACAGGTGGTTTTAAAATTTTACTTAAGCCACTGAAAGGACTGAGGAAAGGAAAATTTTTTCATTCTAAGGAAAACATAGGCGTGCACATACACACGTTTTACCAGCGTAGGAGACTCAAATTTTAAAAAGCCCCAAACAAAAAACTACAAAGCAGTTTATTTTAGCTCAAAAGTGCTGACATTGGGTTAGTACGTCTAAAATCACTGTTTGTTATTATATCTGTCTCATCGCATACATAAAGGTCTTAGGGAGAAGTCAAAGGAAATGGTCATGTATTTCAGGGAGGACTTTATTCACAGGAAGAAAGATGACATTTTCACAGAAACAGAGTGCAAGAATCAAAAACTGTTGACGAGAGGAAAATACAGTTTATTTTGTATTTCTGAAGGCACTGTATTTTTCATATTTTCAATACCTTACCCCATTCTTCTCTATGTTATTTTCATAAGCAATACTAAGGCTAGCAGGGGCTGCTGTAGCTGACACACAGATCTTTATTTCTATACTTTGCAAATATGCATTATTCCGCGACTGGAGGTGGGGCAGCAGACTGGAGGTGTCCGGAAACGCGAAACGCTTACAGGGGCAAAGGGGAAGGTGCGGGATAGACTGCGTGAGAAATGAGCGCTCCTTTGAGAAAATCCATCTCTCTCGAACACTCGTGGTTCTTCAGTCACTGCCACTCAGAGACTTCTTTAACCCCCACTCCGAAGTAAACAGCCAGGTCCCAAGCCAAAGAACACCCCTACCGTCGCGGGCCCCCCACTTCCCTCCCTGCCAGCCCACACGGGTCTCTGGCTCCTCGCTCCTCCGCCTCCCCGCAAGGCCTCCCGCGGAGGCAAAGTTTCCCGCCTCTCCCACTTTCCCCGGCCCTGCGGTGGCCGCGGCGGCCTTCTGGGCACCCGCCAGCTGCGTCCCCCTCCCTCCCTAGAAGAGCCCGCGCGCAGTCGGTACCTCGATGTCCACCACGTCCTTGCTTAGCACAGAGGCCATGGCGTTGCCCACAGCCTGGAGTCTCCTACAGACGAAACCACCCCGCGTCCTCAGGCTCCAGCCGGAGAGCAAAGCAACAGCTTGCCCGAGCGCCTGTGGAAATGGAAAACAGAAGGCAGTTGGCGCGGGGGCGGGGCGGGCGCCGGCCGGTGACGCCCCCGGGGCGGGGCTGCGCGCTCGGCCCCGCGGTTCCCCGCGCGCCGCACCGTGGGCCGAGTGGCGGGAAGGAGCCCGCCCCCTGTTTCCCGCCTCCGCCCCACAGCCTAGCAGCTTGTTTTCCTTCTGTTCTCGGAAAGAAGGGAGGGAGAGAGCGGTAGCTCTGGGGACTGGCCTTTGCTCTGTAAACTGTTAAAGGCTGAGCTAGGTACGTAGGGGCAAGATGTGATTCAAGGTAAAAACGGTCGGCGCTCTAAGTAACTAATTACTCCTTTTCTCTCCTTCCGCAGGAGCCCTGCAAGGTGCAGAAACATTGTCTCATGGGCAGCTGCATCCTCAGAATTCCTCAGGGATAAGATAGTAGTAAATGTTCCTCAGGCCATCCAACAAATAGGCGGGAGCAGGCAAGGTCAGTGATCTTCTGAGAATTGACAATCCCTGGGGGCAGGGGCGAAGAGAAAGGGGGCCCGGGATGAAAGTGAGCAAAAATTTCTACAGACAGAAGCTGCAAGTAGCAAGTCCTGTAGGTGGTACAAAATCAAGGTTGTGTTTTTGCAGTGCAGTACGTTCTAATGTCTATTTTAAAAAATTGTTCTAAAATGTGAAGCTCTTTTGAAGAATTGTTCTTTATGTTTTGTTCTAGAGCTTGCTGGGGAGAGGGGAACGACTTCATTTAGAGACAGTCTCAATCCAGAAAATATTCTCCTCATCTTTGAGTGTATCTGTACTCCAGGCGTCCCTCCTTTCTCCCTCCATCGTCCTCTCTTCTCCTGTAACTCGTCCTGCTTACTTCTGTTAAGGCTTTTATCACACTTCTTAGTCCTCTTGGCTAGATAGTGAGCACCTTGGATTCTAGTATTTCCTCTTTATCATTATTCTTTCAACAAATATTTATTAAACATTTTCATTCATTCAACAGATATTTAGTAAACATTTTCAGTTACCAAACACTGTGTTAGGTGCTCTGCCCATAGGCTTCAAGAAGACACATCAGTCTCATGGAAATTTTACTCAGAGTAAGGAAGTGAGCAAACTAATAGGAGACTGAGATGCCAGCTTGGAAGATTAGAGGACTAGAACAGAATGACTGGGGTGTGAGTGTTCACCATCTTGAGTGGTTGGGAAGACTACTTTAAACAAACCATCAGATTACCGTCCAGAACCTGGATAGAGGCTGGATACATTTTTCTTAAATCTAATAGTATATTAAGAGAAAGTAGAAAGTTACATAGAAACCTTGGACTATTCTTTTTTTTTTTTTTTTTTTTTTGCGGTACTCGGGCCTCTCACCGCTGCAGCCCCCACCTCCGCGGAGCACAGGCTCCGGACGCGCAGGCCCAGCGGCCATGGCCCAGGGGCCCAGCAGCTCCGCGGCATGTGGGATCCTCCCGGACCGGGGCACAAACCCGCGTGCCCCGCATCAGCTGGCGGACTCCCAACCACTGCGCCACCAGGGGAGCCCACCCTGAACTATTCTTGACTCCCCTTTTCTCCCACATTTAATGCATCCCAAGCTCTCAAGATTCAACCTCCTAAATACATCTTGGAACATTTCTTCATTTCTCTTTCTTCACTGCATCCACCAAGATCCAAGCTGCTGGTATTGCAGCTTCTACTCTTACCCCTCTTCCCTCCAGATTGAGCTTTAAAAAGTATCGATTGGCTCATCTCACACACACACACACACACACACACACACACACACACACACAGCATAAATCTTTCAGTGGTTCCCACTGTATTCAGAATAAAATACAAACCCATAGTGACCTCTGAATAACCTGCTCTTCCCCTCTTCTCCAACCTCACCTAGGGCTACTCTTGCCATGAGTCATTATGTTCCAGCCACAAAGTAATCTTCCCATTCTCCAACCACTTTTCTCCTTTTACACATGTCCTCCATTCTACTTGTATTTCAGGTTTCAGAGAAACCTTCCCTGACCTATCCCCACCACCAACAAAATTAGACCCACCCTGTCTCTGTTGTTCTCTTTCAGGACACCCTATTTTTGTCTCCATAGCCCTGTCAGATTTTATTTGCATATTTATTTGAGTGTGATTTGTTTAATATCTGTCTTCTATTTAGAATGTAAGCACCAGGAAGGGAGGGTCCACATCTGGCTTGGTAGCCTACTGAATATTAAGTGTCTAGACCGGGACTGAAACATGGGACCAGGAATACTAGGTGACTGAATGAACTCAGTAAATCCTAAAGTTAGTTTATGCAGTAAGCAATTCATTTTAGAAACTTTAGTTTTACTTTACAGTTTCACTTTACCATATATTCTTCTCAATGTTCCACTTATTCCTGGGAAGTAAAATCATAGTATCTATCAATGATTTTCTAGTTAAAATGTGTCAAACTAACTACTTTTCTTTTCATGGAGTAAAATTCCAAAGTCTGATTTCCTTCATCGTCCTACGACCATACCTTACTCACCACCAAAGTCATCTATATCCTCTTTCTTGGAGATATTTTTTATATATGCATACATATATCATACATACATATACACATATTTAGAAGGCTAGAAAGAGATATACACATGTGTGCATTTATCCACATATAATATGTATATAATATGATATATGTAATTTTAATATGTATGATTCCTTCTCCAGTTTAACCAGAAAGTTTCAATAGTCAATTTCCTGACCACCAGAGATATGGATTTATGTGTTGTTTTAGGTTGCACACTAATACAAATCTTATCAGTTTGCAATCCATACTTTAGTTGTCCAAGTTATCCTTAAGAGTTAGACACTATATTTCCATTTTGATTTTATGTGATTATTATTCTCCTAAACCACCATAGAGGATAAAAGCCCAAAATATGCTGTCTTTCCAAAGGTGAGAGCTTCTTCAGTGATACTCAATAATCAAATAGAAAATTTAAATGTTATTTTACCATCCTCTCAATCTCACCAAACAGATGTATCCTATTCTGAGATATTTAATTAAGGCATATAATCACATTGCTCACATGCCACACCTATACTCCATGATCAGTGATGGAATCTAGTAATATTTTAAATCCATTAAAATTCCACATTAAACACAGTTGTACCTGTAAATAATCCAAGCTGTTTAAAGCTTACTGCAAATGCATTCACACTACACTTTTTTAAAGTTGTAAGTTATGATGGCACTTGTCAAGCTGTCCCTCCGTCTGGAAGCACAGTCAAATATCAGGTGTTCCATTAATTGTTTGTAGGCTTTAGAGGGACAGCATATCAAATAGTGTACAGATTTACCAAAATGCATCTCAGCCTAATAATTTACATTACACAAGTGAATATTATTACCATAATCAGAAGGAAGGCTTATGAGTCATCTTTCATTTCTGGAAAGTTATTCAGTACCATGATTTTGGAAACACAATAAAAATCTAGATTTCCATATGCTTTTATTTCCCCTCTTTAGTCTAGAATTAAGCAATTTTTAAAACATTCTTTGGAAGATGATTTTCTTCCAAAAAGTCAGAGCGTTTGATTTAGCATAAAACCTTTTTTCCCCCATCTGATTTTCTAAGGCCAGATTAACTCCTATCCAAACTGACAAAGAGGATAATGACTAAAAATCAATTGGGCTCAAATGTATCAAGTATTCCTGCTCAAAAAGATAATAACGTATATATTTGTCCTATTTTATGGAATAAACATGGTATAATTTATTCAGCTGTGTATGCCATGTATCCTATATAAGCCTGCATGTGCACATGCATACACACATGTGGGTGCTACATGTATGCATATATATTATGTAATGCCATAAAAATCACAGATAACAAAGAGAAAATATAAATTTCTGTCACAAATTTATTCAATGATTACTTACTGAATGCTATTGTTTCAGGCCCTGAGATAGGCATTAGTGATACCTCAGTGTATAGTAAAGACAATGTCCTTGTCATCACAAAAATTAAGCCACTAGTTCAAAAACTCACACTGTCACATAGTGATTTTGAGTAAGTGATGAATGGGGTTATTATGAGAGTTAAATGACAAAATATGTGATAGTATTTTGTACATTGCAAAACACCATGCAGTGTTACACATTAAATGTTTAAAGATATGTTCTCCAATGCTCATATTCCAGAAATACACCATTGGGGTATGGTTGACTAGAATGATTTGGGGTAAAATGCAGTGTGAGTTGGAGGTTTATAGACTTAGCCGACTTAAACTAGGGGAAAAATATCCTCTGGAATGAATAGTCCCTGAATTTCTGTCATTACCTCGAGGTCTTTTTCTCAGGCTTGCTGCTTCTCTCTCACAATCAAAACTTACCATAATCCCAGCAGCTGGCAGTTAATAGCTGTCTCTTGGTTTTCTTGCTGAGATTTTACTCTTTCATAGTTTCAAGTGTGTTTATATTTGGGATTGAGACAGAACCTTACTGAAATTATTCAGTGTTTCTTTTGGTCAACTGCAGTGGATGTCTGATGTGCCTCACAGGTTCCCACACTTCCCTGCAAGTTAAGACTAAGGTACTCATTCTCACAGCTGCTGGGCGTGTTGGCAGAAGAGTGACTTTGCTGAGTCACTCTTCGGAAATTGCCCCTGGCTAAAGAGAGCTATTCACTTAAGGGTCATTCCTCTTCCTCAGGTAATGCACATCCAATAACTGATTGATGTGGGACCATAAAGGTTTGGCACTTGCCTAAATTCAAGATATCTTTGAGGGGCCATCCCAACTTCAGAGGTCCCTGGAGGGATCATCTGAGACATTTGTTGGAATTGCCAAGAGTTCAACTTCTCCCTCTGTCCATCCTGCTTCATTCTCCACTCCCACAGGTCCTCATCCAGATAGCAATTCCCAATAAATAAGCTTCCTGCATGCACATTTCTATCTTAGGTCCACTTCCCAGGGGACCTAAGCTGCATTATCACCACTGTATATTGTTTCACTGATAAAATATATTGCATGTAAAATGTACTTAATTATCCACGTGTCTGGACATTAAAAAAATTGACTCATATAATAAAGTCTCATCATTTCTTTCAGTATTCTGAGATATTCCTATATTTGTTCATATATTTATTTATACCACAAATAACTATATGCCTAATACATACTAGGTATAGTAAATAACATTAGAGGTACCATGGTAAGCAAAAAAGAAATGAAGTCTCTGCTTATGCAGCTTGCAGATGAGTTAGAGAGATAAACATTTGTCAAGTAATCACACAAAAATATAGTACTTACTATGAATAACAATATCAAGGAAAATATAGAGAACTATTATGTCAGAAGGACTGGGAAATCAGTGAAGGACACCTTGAGTAAATGACTTTGCTGCTAATTTCTGAAGGACAGTAGAAGTTAAGAAGGCAAAAAAGAAGAGATCAACAGCATTCCAGGCAAGGAAATAATCTCTGCAAAGACTCCAAGAACAGTGGTATCCTAATGGAAGGGAAAGAAGGCTCTGATATCTGGAGGTCAGGAAGCTAGGTGGAAAGTGTCGCAGAGCGAGGCAGTAGAAACAAGAATGGACTGTGGTGTTTTAGTCTTAGTTTAAGATTTTGAATATTATCCTATAAGAAGTGAGAAGTAATGGAAGTTTTTTAAAGCAGTGGAATGACATGATCAAATATGTATTTTGAAGTATCACTCTGATTGCAGTGTATGTGTAATTGCATATTCATATACTCACTTGGGTAAATATGTGAAAATCAACCAAGGCAAGTGATTTCTGGGGATGGGCTCAGTCATTTCCTCCACATGTTAGCCTGGCTGATAGTCACCATGGTCATAGAAACCAAAATAGTGAGTTTCCTACCATATATTAATGTCATTGTCATTTATTATTTTCTAATAATTAAAAAGCAGATTTTTTTTCTTAATTTTTTAAACTTTTTCTTTTTTAAAATTAATTAATTTATTTTTTGGCTGTGTTGGGTCTTCATTGCTATGCACAGGCATTCTCTAGTTGCAGTGAGTAGGGGCTGCTCTTTGTTGCGGTGCACGGGCTTCTCATTGCAGTGGCTTCTCTTGTTGTGGAGCACGAGCTCTAAGTGCACGGGCGTCAGTAGTTGTGGCTCACGGGCTTAGTTGCTCCATGGCATGTGGTATCTTCCCGGACCAGGAATCAAACCCGTGTCCCCTGCATTAGCAGGTGGATTCTTAACCACTGCCCCACTAGGGAAGGCCCTCTATTTTCTTTTTAATTGAGTTGTAGATGATTTATAATATTATATTAGTTTCAGATGTACAACACAGTGATTCAAAATTTTTAGAGACTATACTCCATTTGAAGTTATTATAAAATATTGGCTATATTCCATATGCTATATAATATATCTTTGTAGCTTATTTATTTTATACATACTAGTTTGTACTACTTAATCTTCTAACTCTATTTTTCCCCTCCACCTTTCCCTCTCCGCACTGGTAACTACTAGTTTGTTCTCTATATCTGTGAGTCTTTTTCTGTTTTGTTACATTGACTCTGCCCCAGGATCCAGCCCCACTCACCAGCAGGCAAGCACCAGCTTTGGGACACCACAGAACCCATAGCCAGTGATGTCAGGATCCAGCCCCACCCACCAGCAGGCCAACACTAGCTCTGGGAACCCTAACCCTGCAACCACCCACCCCAGAACCTGGTTCTGCTCACCGGTGAGCCAGCACTAGCCCTGGGAACCTGGCCCCCTCCCCGGGCTTCCACAACTTGGCCCCACCAAAGAGTGGCCATCAGCTTCCACACAAAGCAGGGCCTAGCAACCAACCAGACTGACAGCAGCCACCCACAGCCAACCACAACAGAAGTACCCATGCAGCCAACAGAAGGGGTACCCCTAGAACACATAGCTGTAGTGACCAGAGAGAAGGGAGTGCTCTGCTGGGACTTAGAGAACATCTTCATAAAAGGCCACTTTTCCCAGGTCAGGAGGCATAACCAAGCTATCAGATACATAGAGATAAAAACAGCAACTTAGGAAAAATGAAGTGACAAAGGAACAAGATAAAACTCCAGAAGAACTAAGTGAAGTGGAGCTAGATAGGCAGTCTACCAGATAAAGAGTTCAAAATAATGATTGTGAAAATGGTCAAAGATCTCAGAAGAAGAATGGATGAACAAAGTGAGAAGTCAGAGGTTTATAGCAAAGCGTTAGAAAATATAAAGAAGAACCAAACAGAGGTGAAGAATATAATAATTGAAATGAAAATACACTACAAGGAATCAACAGTAGACGAAATGATACAGAGGAATGGATCAGTGAGCTGGAGGACAAGAGTAGTGGAAATCACTGAAGCTGAACAAAAAAAAGAAAAAAGAATGAAAAGAAATAAGGACAGTTTACAAGACCTCTAGGACAACATAAAACATAGAAATGTTCACCTTATAGTGGTGCCAGGAGAAGAGAGAGAGAGAAAGGGGCAGAGAACGTATTTGAAGGTATAATAGCTGAAAACTTCCCTAGCCTGGGAATGTAAACAGACATCCAGGTCCAGGAAGCACAGAGAGTCCCAAACAAGATCAACCCAAAGAGGACCACACCAAAGTACATTGTAATTAAAATGGCAAAGCAAAAATTAAAGCCAGAGACTAGATTATTAAAAAACATCAAGGGAAAAGCAATGAGTTATGTACAAGGGAACTCTCAGAAGGCTATCAGCTGACTTTTCAGCAGAAACTCTGCAGGCCAGAAGGAAGTGGCATGATATATTTAAAGTGATAAAGGGGAAAACCTACAACTAAGAATACTGTACCTGGCAAGGCTTTCTTTCAGATTTGATGGAGAAATCAAAAGTTTTACAGACAAGCAAAAGGAGAAAGAGTTCAGCACCAGCTTTACAAGAAACAGTAAAGAGGGGCTTCCCTGGTGGCACAGTGGTTGAGAGTCCACCTGCCGATGCAGGGGACATGGGTTTGTGCCCCGGTCTAGGAAGATCCCACATGCCGTGGAGCGGCTGGGCCTGTGAGCCATAGCCGCTGAGCCTGAGCGTCTAGAGCCTGTGCTCTGCAACAGGAGAGGCCACAACAGTGAGAGGCCCACGTACCACAAAAAAAAAAGAAACAGTAAAGAGACTTCTCTAAGGGAAAAGGAAAAGGCCACAGCTAGAAACATGAAAATTACAAAAGGAAAAAGCTCATTAGTAAAGGCAAATATCTGGTAAAGGTAGTAAATCCACCACATACAAAGCTAGTAAGAAGATTAAAAGACAAAAGTAATAAAATCATCTATATCTGCAATAGGAAGTTAAGGGATACACAAAACAAAAAGATGTAAAATATGATGTCAAAAACAGTAGTAGTGAGGGGGCGAGGAGTAAAAATGCAGGGTTGTTAAAATGTATTTAAAATGAAGAGATCAGCAACTTAAAACAATTATATATATATATATATATATATATATATATATATATATATATATATATATATATATATACCTGTAATACATACACACTGAGAAAAGAGAAATGAATTCAAACATCGTTAAAGATAGTAATCAAGACACAAGGGAAAAGAAAAAAATAAGAAGAAAGGAACAATAAAGAACTATAAAAACAACCCTCAAACAATTAGCAAAATGGCAATAAATACATACCTATCAATAATTACTTTAAATGTAAATAAACTGAATACTCCAATCAAAGACATAGAAGGGCTGAATGGAGACCAAAAAAAAAAAACAAACATGTAATATGCTGCCTACAAGGGACTCACTTCAGATCTAAAGACACATACAGACTAAAAATGAGAGGATGGGGAAAAAGTATTCCATTCAAATGTAAATCAAAAGAAAGCTGGGGTAGCCATCCTTATATCAGACTAAATAGACTTTAAAATAAAGACTGTAATAGAGACAAAGAAGGACATTACGTAATGATTAAGGAATCAATCCAAGAACATGTAACAATTTTGAACATATATACACCGAACATAACAGCACCTAAATACATAAAGCAAATATTAACAGACATTAAGGGAGAAATTGACAGTAACACAATAATAGTAGGGGAATTTAACTCCCCACTTGCCTCAATGGACAGATCATCCATACAGAAAACCAATAAGGAAACACTGGCCTTAAATAACACATTAGAGCAGGTGAACTTAATAGGTATATAGGTAACATTTCATCCAAAGCAGCATAATATGCGTTCTTTTCAAGTGCACATGGAACATTCTCCAGGACAGAACACAGGTTAGGCCACAATACAAGCCTCAGTAAATTTAAGAAAATTGAAATCATATCAAGCATGTTTTCCAGCCACAATTCCATGAGACTTGAAATCAATGACAAGAAAAAAAACTGCAAAAAAAGACAAACACGTGGAAGCTAAACAATATGCTACTGAAAGATTAATGGATTACTGAGGAAATCAAAGAAGAAATTTTTAAAAACCTGGAGGCAAATGAAAACAAAAACACAACAATGGATAATCTATGGGATGCAGTAAAAGCACTTTTAAGAGGGAAGTTTATAGTGATACAAGCCTACCCAAGGAAATACAAAAAACCTCAAGTAAACAACCTAATCTTACACCTAAGGAACTAGAAGAACAAACAAAATCCAAAGATAGTAGAAGGAAAGAAATCATAAACATCAGAGCAGAAATAAAGGAAATAGGGACTAAAAATACAATAGAAAAGATCAGTGAAACTAAGCTTGTTCTTTAAAAAGGTAAACAATATTGATAAATCTTGAGCCAGACTCACCAAGAAAAAAGAGAGAAGGCCCAAATCAATAAATCAGCAATGAAAAAGGAGAAGTTACAACAGACACCACAGAAATACAAAGGATCATAAGAGATTACTACGAACAATTATACTCCAATTTGAACAACCTAGAAGAAATGAACAAATTCCTAGAAATGTACCATCTTCCAACACTGAACAAGAAAGAAATAGGAAATACGAACAGAACAATTATGGTAATGAAATTGAATCAGTAATTTAAAAAACTTCCCCAAAACAAAAGTCCAGGGCCAGATGGCTTCACAGGTTAATTCTACCAAACACGTACAGACGACTTAACACCTATCCTTCTCAAATTATTCCAAAATATTACAGAGGAAGGAATACTTCTAAACTCATTCTGCAAGGCCAGCATTACTCTGATACCAAAACCAGACAAAAATATCACACACACACAAAAAAATTACAGGTCAACATCACTGATGAACATAGATGCAAAAATCCTCAACAAAATATTAGCAAACCAAGTCCAACAATATGTTAAAAGGTTCTTACTCCATGATAAAGTGGGATTTATCCCAGGGATGCAAGGATGTTTCAGTATCTTCAGATCAATCAGTGTGATACACCACATTAACAAACTGAAGAATAAAAACTATACAGTCATTTCAATAGATGCAGAAAAAGCTTTTCACAAAATTAAATATCCATTTATGATAAAAAAAAAACTTCACAAAGTCTGTGTAAAGGAAACATACCTTGGCATAATAAAGACCATATATGATAAGCTTACAGCTAATGTCATACCCCGCGGTGAAAAGCTGAAAGCATTTCCTCTAAGATCAAGTATATGACAGGTATGCCCAGTCTCACTACTTTTACTCAACATAACAGTAGAAGTCCTAGCCACAACACTCAAACAAGAGAAAGAAATAAAACTAGTCCAAATTGGAAAGGAAGAAGTAAGACTGTCACTGTGTGCGCATGAGATGATACCATAGAAAATTCTAAAGATGCCACCAAAAAACTACTAGAGCTCATCAGTGAATTTGGTACAGTTGCATGATATAAAATTAATAAGCAGAAATCTGTTGCATTTCTATACACTAAAAACAAACTATCAGAAAGAAAAATTAAGGAAACAGTCCTATTTATAATTGCTTCATAAAGAATAAAATGCCTAGGAATAAGTCTAACAAAGGAGATAAAAGACCTGTACTCATTAAACTATAAGACACTGATGAAAGAAATTGTAGACAACACAAATAGATTGAAAGATATACTGTGTTCATGTGTTGAAAGAATTAACATTGTTAAAATATTTATACTACCCAAAACAATCTATAGATTCAGTGCAATCCCTATCAAAATACCAATGGCATTTTTCACAGAGCTAGAACAAATAATTTTAAAATTTGTATGGAAACACTGAAGATTCCAAATAGCAAAAACAATCTTGAGAAAGATGAACAGAGCAAGAGGTATCACACTCCTTGACTTTAGACTATACTACAAAGCTACAGTAATCAAAGCAGTATGGTAGTGGCACAAAAACAAACACATAGATTAGTGGAACAGAATAGAGAGCCCGGAAATAACCCCACTCATTTATGGTCAGTTTATCTACAATAAAGGAGGGAAAAAGATATAATGGTGAAAATACAGTCTCTTCAATGCAATGTGCTGGGAAAACTGGGGAGCATATTTAAAAGAATGAAATTAGAACATTGTTTCACATCATAGACAAAAATAAAATCAAAATATATTAAAGACCTAAATGTAAGAGAGGAAACCATAAAACTCCTAGAGGAAAACATAGGCAGAACACTCTTTGACATAAATCAATATTTTTTTGGATCTGTCTCCTAAGACAAAGGAAACAAAAGCAAATATAAACACCTGGAACCTAATTAAACTTAAAAACTTTTGCACAGCTAGGGAAACTATCAACAAAATGAAAAGAAAACTTACTTACTGGGAGAAAATATTTGCAAATGATATGACTGATGAGGGGTTAATATCCAAAAAACATAAACAGCTCATACAACTCAATATCAAACAAACAAACAAACAACTTGATTTTAAAATGGGCAGAAGGTCTGAATAGGCATTTTTTTTCAAAGAAAACATACAGATTGCCAACAGGCACATGAAAAGATGCTCAACATCACTAATAATCAAAGAAATTCAAATCAAAATCACAATGAGATATTACCTCACACCTGTCAGAATGGTTATCATCAAAAAAACCACAAATAACATATGTTGGTGAGGATATGGAGAAAAGGGAAACCTTGTACAGCGTTGGTGGGAATGTAAATTGGTAGAGCCATTATGTAGTACAGTATGGAGGTTCCTCAAAAACTTAAAAATAGCACTACCATATGGTCCAACAATTCCACTTCTGGATATATATCTGAAGAGAATGAAAACACAAAGTCAAAAACATATATGTACCCCAAGGTTCACAGCAGCATTATTTACAGTAGCCAGGTATGGAAGTGGCCTAAGTGTCCATCATCATATGAATGAATAAAGAAGATGTGATATATATATATATATATATATATATATATATATATATATATATATATATATATATACACAATGGAATACTGCTCAGCCATAAAAAAAGGAATGAAATTTTGCCATTTGCAGTAACATGGAGAGATTTGGAGGGCATTATGCTTAATGAAATGTCAGACAGAGAAAAACAAATACTGTATGTTATCACTTATATATGGAATCAAAAAAATAAAACAGATCTCTATGGTTTTAATCAAAGTCTAGAAAGAAAAACCTAAACCCCAGAAGGAATTCTGTCTCTCAATCAGTGGCTACCTTCCTATTTTCCAACATGAAACTATAAAGATCCATTTTTAATCTTCTGAATAATGAATGACAGGCTATTCTTGTTTCTTGGTTTGTTTTCATGATCACCGCCTCCTCTATATTGTGAGGTCCTTCTTAGTATTGAGTGTGTCGTATCTTTTCATTCTCCATGCCTAACACAGTACCTAGTAATAGTACATACATAAATATGTTGGAATTAATATTATTACTCTCTCTAAACTTGACAGCATACAGAAAACCTGAGAGGAAAAGATTTCTAGTAATAAATGAATAAATAAAGGGCATTAATGGGCCATTCACAAAAAAACAAAGAATACAAGTGGATGATAAAGAAGTGAAATTGTATCAACCAAACTAGTAATCAAATGCCATTTAAATGATAATGAGATATTATTTTTCACCTATCAGACTGGCAAAGAAAATTTAAGGAGTGATCAAGCCATAGGAAAATTAATGGATTCATAAGACTCTATAATGAGTAAAATTTTCTTATGGTGTATAGTTACAGCAGTTTAGCAGTACATACCCAAATTTTAAACATGTTCATTATCTTTGTCCCGGCAACTTCATTTCTTATATTTTTATCTTTAAAAAAAGTTATGCTTCCATGCAAAATTTACCTAAAAATATGGTTCATTCCAATGTTGTTTATGCAAAAACAAAAAGGTAACAACATAAATGTCCTACAAAAGGTGACTGATTAATAACTGTATTGAATGGATACAGTTAAATCTTATGCAGTCTTTAGAACTGGGGTTGTAGAATTTTACCCACAGTGAAAGATACTGACAATATATCAAAGAATATATGAGATTATATGGTCTGAATATACATGGATAAGTAACAAACACATATTAGTTAATTATAGGAAAAAGTAAAAGTTATTTTAAAAACTCTATTGCATCATGAGCAAATACACAAGCACATATACCTTTTATAAATTTGTATATGTGCATGCAAGGAAGACCTTCCTCACTCCTACCATGGTGCTTGACACATGTTAGGCACTCTGTAATTTTCATATGAAGTATTTTATATGAAAAACTGAATACCAAAAGTGTTGATAATATTCTACAGTCCATTCTATGAAAATAATTATTCATATTGTATTTCTGGATGAACATTTTTTAAGAGTTATAGAAACTGGCACGTAGAATTATTAATATCATAGTCCTGGCTACAATTTTTTAAGTTATATAAACTGGCAAATAGTGAACACTACTTGAGCCTCATCTAACTAGACAAAATAATCTGAATATTTGAATAATGTCCTATTACAAAATAATTGATTGAATGTATTGATTTATTTAATCTATAAAGTAATAATTACATCAGTCCTTTGTTCCAAACCCTTCACGGCTTCCCAATTTACTCAGTAAAATTTACAGTGCCCTATAAGGCATGCATGATCTAGCTGTCTGATTCCTCTCTCCCCCTAATTCCTACTGTTCTTGTTCACTCCAACTCTATCCAGATAGGCCTTTCCATTTGCTGTTCCCTCTGCCTGCAGTGATATTCTACCAGATATTCTAACAACTAGCCCCTCATCAGCTTCAAGCATCTATGTAAAATTCACCTTTTTGGTAAGGTCTATTCTGACTACCTAATTAAAACTGCAGCTCCCATTTCTCACATTCACCATACCCCTCTCCTGCATTACTGCAAACTAGCATTCTATTTGTTTTAATTATGTGTCCATTCATCATCTACCTTAAGTTCTGTAAGGTTGTTTTGTTCACTGTTATACTCTCAGTATCTGGACTACTACCTAGCACACCGTATATGCTTAACAAATATTTTGCCTGAATGCATGATACAGCTAGTACATTATAGTCCCCTTTCACCTTTTCATACTTCTGTATTAGCATTTAACGTTGAATATTATACATTTATGAGTCTGTCTCACCCACCAGAGAGAATTGTTCAAGGGCAAGGACTATGTCTTGTTAATCTTTGAATCCTTAGCTTACATAGTGTCTAGAAATAAGTAAATTCACTCAGATATGTGTTGATTGAACAAACAAATGGATTAAGAATCAGCATACTTGTATATTCTCCCAGTAGCACTTGCCCCAGTGCATCCTTAGACATTTAAAAGTTGAAATTTATCATGTATGGCAATCAGAGAAACTCCTGGCTAGAAGCTTACTCTGAAACATGTTTCCTGTTCTCATTCTTGTCTTAGCAACTTACTTGGCAATATTTGATAAATATAGTCACCTGTATAAAGTAAATAAATTTGAAAATATTTCCATTTTCTTATTTCATGTCTTAAACACATTCAAAGAGTTTCATTAGTTTTGTTTTTTCAAGTGTCCTGAGCAGTCCCTTCTCCGTCTATTGAAAATATTATCAAATTATGCTTTAAAAAAAATTGCATCTAATTTGCAGAATGCTAGAGAACAATTGTTTGATAGTGTTGGGGAGCAGCATTTGACAGCCCCAAATATGTCTCTTTGGCATATTAATTGTTTTAAATTGGTTATTTTCTGAGAAACAGCAGACATGGAAGGGCTCTGAAACCCACGTAGAAGTTGCCCTTTTGGAAGAAACATAATTTGTAAGAGGAATCTCCATTTTAAGTGTGTCTTTCTGTGCCTGAGAGATGGATGACTAAATATCTAGAAACTCCTATCAGTAGAGAAAGCAGTGACTTGAACCTGCATCACAATCACCCTTGTTTACTATGCTTTTCCTGATACCTCCCCAAACTGATTCTCCCACTCTCAATATCCTCTTTTTTCTTAAATTTTTATTGAGGTATAATTGACTTACAATATTGTGTTAGTTTCAGGTGTACAGCAAAGTGAATCTATTATACAAATACATATATCCACTCTTTTTCAGATTCTTTTCCCATATAGACCATTACAGAGTATTGAGTAGAGTTCCCTGTGCTATTCAACAGGTCCTTATTAGTTATCAATTTTATATATAGTAGTGTGTATGTGTCAGTCCCAATCTTCCAATTTATCCCTCTTTTGTCTTTAGCTGAAGATGGTGTTTATGGTGAGGGCTTCAGCCATTTTGGCGAGTTATTCAGTTTTTCTGGGTCTCTCCCATGTATACATGTTATTAAATTTTTGTTTGATTTTCTCTTGTTAATCTGTCTCATGTCAATTTAATTCTTAGACCAGCCAGAAGAACCTAGAAGGGTAGAGGAAAATTTCTTCCTACCCAACAACAGTTTGTATCATAGGCAGGATAAACGTTCCTAAAGTATTTTAACACTCTTTTAGAAGCACTAATAATTACATGTTTGTGCCATTGTATGTGACATGTTTGTGTGTATATAGATATATTTTATCACTCAGTATACCGTTTAGATTTATTGCTTAAGGTTAGTCATCACTGAACTCATAAATTCAACTATCTTGTTTTAAACTTTAATTGAAAGAAATTCTTTTAAATATCGTCTTATTCTTTTCCTTTTTTTTTCAATCAGAGAAGTGGGAAGGTGAGGGATACTGATTAGCATGACTCTTCCAAGTAGCACAAATACATTTCACAATGTGATCTTTGATAAATGTCCAAATGGATTTTAAAACTAAGTAAATTGAACTGCTTTTTATTGAGTCCCATAATTTATTCCAACCATCTGTGTTACACACACACAAGTTTGTTTTTTAAGGGTTTTAGATTTTTTTTTTGTCCTCCTCAGCACCATCATTAGGATATAAAAACATTAACATATTTCAGGATTGACTTTTGCCCCCTAAAGAATATATCTTTCAGTCAAGAAACATTTTTCAACACCACTATTTGCAATTTGGAGATTAAAAAATATGAACCCAAAAGCATCCTTTTGGCATCATACTTTCTATTTAAAGGCCACCAAATGTTTCTTTCTGAGAAATTGTATTGAACAGTTAGGATCTTGGCATGCACTGTTGTTCTAGGGAGAGATATTCCTGGCCCACACTTGTTGCTGGGTAATGAATGACTAGAATGTGTGGACGGAGCCACCTTCCCATCTGTACTAGCCTTAGCTACCATCGATTGCTGTGTGGTATCCTCTGTTGAACCATGCATGCTTAGTCATTAATTTTACTTAGGACTAATAAAAATACCTGCCTTTATTGATCAGCTACTGTATGCCTAGGACATTACATATAATTTCCGATTTAATTATCACAGCAATCAGAATTTAAAGATAGAGAAACTGATGCTTATGTATTTTATGGGAATTTCTGATAACTACTTTTTTTTGTGTGTGTGTAGAAGTTATTATTGATAAAACAATGTTAGAAATGTGTGGATTTTGTTTGTTTGTTGTAAATGCACTGGAATTTAAAAAGTGCATTTTTAGTTTTCTTCAAGGAGAATGGTACTAACTTTTAAAGTGTCTACTATGCTAAACTTCATATTAATTATCACAGTGAAAAGAAAAGAGGCTTAGTAAGATTAACTGTGTATCTTCTCAAGACTGAATCCAGGCATATCCTGGATTCTTGCCTAAGACTCCTTCATTCAGTATGTGTTTCAACTTGAAATAGTGTACTGGTAGCCTATATTCTCCTACAGAATCCACCTATCTTCCTAACTATGTATCTATCTATTCTAGTCTAGTCTAGTCTAGTCTACCTGTGACCTATAATAATCCTGATGTTTGGGGAATGATATTATCTAAATGGTGACTTTTCTGTGCTACAGTAAGAGTCAAACATATAAGTTACATGTGTAACTATATGTATCAACCACATCCTATGTAAATACATGTATTTGTGGTTGATTCATACAATAAATCCATGCCTAGGTGATAAGCTCTATTGTCATCTTTCTCCCGTCATTTGCACTAAGCTGAATTACTAAGCATGCAACGCAAATCTCAAAACAACTCATATGATGCAATGATACAAAAAGCAATTCACAGTTTAAAATAGATTGTTCTGAGAATAAGAAAAAAATTGGCTAAAGCAATAAAAGTAGAGAAAGATGAAGGAATTTGAGATCATTTAGCCTAGAGAAAATAAAGCTTGCTGAGTTTGAAAAAATGATTCATTTAAATAGGTTTTTTATAAGAATAGTGAACAGTTTTCTATTCTGACATCAGATCAAGAAATGAATTAATAAATTATCAAAGAGTTTAATTGGCTATAAGGAAAATAGCCTCTATGCCAAAGTGATGAAATATTAGAACGAATTACTAAGGAAGATATGAAGTCTTTATACTGGAAATCTGCACAAAGAACATAAACAAACATCCTGCCCCCAAAAGTAATCTACTGGACAACAAGATCTCAAGTAGTTTTTTTCTAAATTTTTGTTTTATAGACATCATAGCTCTTTCCTTACTTTTCTTCCATCTCTCCCTGCCATTCATAACAATATCCTAAACAGTAACAATTTCTGCCTTTTCTTTTTTTTTTTTAAACATCTTTATTAGAGTATAATTGCTTTACAATGGTGTGTCAGTTTCTGCTTTATAACAAAGTGAATCAGTTATACATATACATATGTTCCCATATCTCTTCCCTCTTGCATCTCCCTCCCTCACACCCTCCCTATCCCACCCCTCTAGGTGGTCACAAAGCACCGAGCTGATCTCCCTGTGCTATGCGGCTGCTTCCCACTAGCTAGCTATTTTACGTTTGGTAGTGTATATATGTCCATGCCACTCTCTCACTTTGTCCCAGCTTACCCTTCCCCCTCCCCATATCCTCAAGTCCACCCTCTAGTAGGTCGGCATCTTTATTCCCGTCTTGCCCCTAGGGTCTTCTGACCATTTTCTTTTTTTTTTTTTTTAGATTCCATATATATGTGTTAGCATATGGTATTTGTTTTTCTCTTTCTGACTTACTTCACTGTGTATGACAGTCCCTAGGTCCATCCACCTCACCACAAATAACTCAGTTTCGTTCTTTTTTATGGCTGAGTAATATTCCACTGCATATATGTGCCACATCTTCTTTATCCATTCATCTGTTGATGGACACTTAGGTTGCTTCCATGTCCTGGCTATTGTAAATAGAGCTGCAATGAACATTTTGGTACATGACTCTTTTTGAATTATGGTTTTCTCAGGGCATATGCCCAGTAGTGGTATTGCTGGGTCATATGGTAGTTCTATTTTTAGTTTTTTAAGGAACCTCCATACTGTTCTCCATAGTGGCCGTATCAATTTACATTCCCACCAATGGTGCAAGAGGGTTCCCTTTACTCCACACCCTCCCCAGCATTTATTGTTTGTAGATATTTTGATGATAGCCATTCTGACCGGTGTGAGATGATATCTCATTGTAGTTTTGATTTGCATTTCTCTAATGATTAATGATGTTGAGCATTCTTTCGTGTGTTTGTTGGCAATCTGTATATCTTCTTTGGAGAAATGTCTATTTAGGTCTTCTGCCCATTTCTGCCTTTTATTTATTTATTTACTTATTTATTTATTTTTGGCTGTGTTGGGTCTTTGCTGCTGCGCACGGGCTTTCTCTAGTTGCGGCGAGCGGGGGCTACTCTTCGTCGTGGTGCGTGGGCTTCTCATTGCAGTGGCTTCTTTTATTGCAGAACATGGGCTCTAGGTGAGCAGGCTCAGTAGTTGTGGCTCACAGGCTCCAGAGCACAGGCTCAGTAGTTGTGGCACATGGGCTTTGTTGCTCTGCGGCATGTGGGATCTCCCAGGACCAGGGCTCGAACCCATGTCCCCTGCCTTGGCAGGCAGATTCTTAACCTCTGTGCTACCAGGGAAGTCCCTGCCTTTTCTTTTTAAGCACATCTGATTATAAGACTATTAACTGCAGTTTGTCTTTTACATTCCATTGTCAAGAAGTGAAAATAGTTATATATGAGCCAGTTTTTCAAGAAAAATGCAGATTGCAAGGGAGAGCACACTTAAAATGTATTCCTTACATACATGTAGGGACTAGATCGATGATTGAAAAATATTGTTAAATCATAACACTCCCCTGTTCAAAACCTATCAATGGCTTCTCATTAAACTAAAGTAAAATCCAAATTCTGTAGTATGGTCTACAAGGCCTTTCAGGATCTGAACATTCTGTATCTCTGTTCTCTTCTCCTCCCATTCTTCTCCAGCTCACACCACTTCAGCCACTCTGGTCTTATTACTTACCCAACACACCAGCTTCTTAGCTCTTCCTAGTCTTTTTCCTTGGAGTAATACCAAAATGATACTGAACAGGTGACCACTCAACAATGTTGTATGAGGATATTCTACACTCAGGGAACAGCAAGCACAAAGCTCTGAATGCTCTCTTTCTGTCATTTCCTCCTGAACATGCATAGGTAGACATACACATCAACATCCATATCTTTCTACTGAACATTTTTCTTTGCTGCACATCCACTGACATTATATCTGTTTTGTATACCCATTTAGTGTCAGTTTCTCCTTCTATGTCATGAGTACTATGATCAAAGACTGCTTTCTTTCTTATTCTCTGTTATATTGCCTACACCTAGTATAGTATCTGGCACATGCTAGACATTTAATAAATCAGCCTTTCATTCCACTTTCAATTTAAACGTAGACATTATTTCCACAATGCCAAAATCTGATGGAAAAAAAATATTGTTTATAGTTGTGACTATAGCCAAAGTCAGTATATTTGTGACTGAATATTAAACTTTTCATCTGTATGGTTTGTCATAATGGAAAGAGAGATGTAGTCTGAAGGTGAACTGGGAAGTACAATTTGAAGAAATTATATCATTTATTCTTTCTAAAATGAATCAAGGCTTATTGTCTTCGGGTAAAAATGTATTATTAAAAAAAATCTTACAGTGAACTTCTTTTCTCCATGTAAGAAAACATTTGCTATTTAAAAAATGTGATTCTCTCTCTGATGTGAGAAGAATTTATTCCATTCCCTATCCTAGAATTTCATTGCCATTTGCATGTTGCCTGGAATACAAATTGTACTTAGTAATCAATCAGTGTTTAATTGCTGCTCAAGTAAACCCTCGTAATCAGACTTGCTGTAAAAATGTTAAGGTGTGCAAAAAGCATAAGGTGGCATTTTCCCCTCCTTCTTATTATGCCTGTGTAAGTTCCATTAATACTAATAGGAGGCACAGCTGGTCGTCAACAGGAGATTACAGGTTGCTGTTTAAATCATATTTTATTTTTATACCTTGACAAGATTTATGTATTGAAATCAGTTGGCCAGATTTTTGCTGTTGTTAAGAAAGCTTTTCTCTGAAAGAATGAGATTGGGGAAGGGAAATGGAGTCTCATATTTTTTATTTTAGGAAGATAAAGACTCGAAATCCAAGCAGCAGCTTGTCCTTATACAGCAAGTCTGTCTTATGCTTTAGCACCAGCTGGAGTCCCATTTCTAATTTGCTGTGAAGAATTAAGTGATTTGAGACACATACCCTGGAGTATTTGACCTCCAGTGTCAACCAGCTAGCTTGCAATTCCCTTGGCTGGAAAGTTTCTCCAGAATTGATTTGAACTAACATCAGTTAAAATACTCTGCAATATAGTAGTAAATATCATTGAAAATCTGAGGATGACTTTATAGCCATGAAAATAAGCACACTGTAGAATATTAAGGAAAGGAGTTTAAAAAACATGGGAAGCTTGGTGATCAGAAATGTTGTGACAATAGAACTTTTCACCTCAAGGTCATCGGTTTGAGTCTGGCACAGTTGGGTAGCTTCACTGGCTGAAGGTGATTGTGAACTGTGTCAGAGCTCTCAAGCTTATTTGTCATAAAACAGCTATTCCTGTTATTGTCAATTGCCACAGTGTTGACAATTCTTGAGATTAAAAGGACTAATAAGGACAAAGTTAGGGCAGTATCCTCATTACCCCAATGCAAACCAGCCTCCATTTATTTGTCTTCCTTTTCCCATGTTGTTGCCCTCTTCTGGATTGTTGTCCATTTTTTCTCTGTACCTAATCTAGTTCTTCAAGTCATTCAACTCATTCCTTCTCCCTCTCCATGATACTTCTCCCAATAATCCTAAGGATTATTATTTTCTCATTCCTGACCTTGCTTGGTATCCAGTTACCTGATGATAAATATACCAGTATGAGTAACGCTATTATAGGTGGGGGAATAAATGTCACCATTCCCATATTTCTTGAACTTCTCTATCCCTCTATTTTCTCTTTCCCCAGATTCCACTACAGTTAATTAGCCACATCCCATGGAGCCATATCCTAATTCTCACTCCAAAATCTCACCTGTATCCTCACCCTAGTTCTGGTGCCCCTAGTTGACACTGCCTACCCTAACTTGCTGTACTATCCACTCTAAATCATGAAGGATACAATGAAAGCTTATAACCAGGGACATCCCCATCCCCTTAACATGATAAAGTAGATAAACGAGAAAGTAGATGGAAAGTGTCAGTTATGAGGTGAGATCAAAAGGTAGGGGTAGCTTCTGAGAATCCCTAGTTGGAAAACTACATAGTGATTACCTTTCATAGCCTATTTTCCCATATTTATTAGAGTCATATGTTTGTTGGGATACTTAGTGCATTTAATACTACAGTTCAAGTATAGTGTGAGTTCACATAGCCTTATGACTTTACATAATCCCCTAATTCTTTAACTTCTATGTTTATTCCCAGAGTAAAACTACATGGTGGGATGGAGTAATAAAAATATCTACCTTTTATTGAGAGATTACTCTATGCCAGGTACTGCCTTGAGTGCATTATGTATATTATCTCATTCAATACTTAAATCTATCTCAGGAGATATTATTATGCTTGTTTTATAGTAAAGGAAATTGAGCCTTCAAGAGTTTAAGTACATGACCAAAGTCACACTACCAGAAATATCAAAGTTTCAGGATGAACATAGATATTTCCAAATTCATAGCCCATTTTCTTAACCAGTATTGCCCACGATGTCTTCAAATTCTAATATTTTGTGATTTGATCTACCTATTTAAGCACCTAAGGTCTAGCCTGAGATTTAGCATAATACATCAAGTTTGCTTCAAGGAACACTATGCATATGCATTCAACTCAGTGCTTTATTTAATATATTTGGTAGAATGAAGTAGAGTTAGCTTATGTGCCATTGTGTACCAATTCTTGGTTAAGTCTTTGTCACCCAGTAAGATTTTGAGTGTAATAATGCAGTAACTGACATATATTTTCTTTTTGTCTTAGAAAACACATGGCACATTATTGGGCACTGAATAAATGCTCAGCAAATGCTTATAGCTTTGAATTGATGTTCTAATAAAATTATCAGTTTATGGAAATTCAGAAGTTTGTGCCCTGCAAATTTTGATTTTAATTTGAAAGAAAAATTATCCTACTTGCTATTATGGTACCTAAGACTATATACAATCCACTAGTGAGGTTTTGAGGAATATGTGATCATTTTGTATTCATAATTTATTTTTTCTGAATATGTGATAATAAAAATGTAAAAAAAAATAAGGGAGAAAATATGTAACACTCATAATTCCACCATCAATGCTTTAATCTATGTCAATTTATACAACTGTTTTACACAGTTGGAATTATTTTAATAACCTTGATTTGTAACCTGATTTTTTTCACTTAACACAAAGTATGATATTTAGTAGATTCATGTTATTCTAAATGTTGAGTGTTATTAAGTATAGGTTAGGTTATGCTGCAATAACAAATGATGGCAGAAATTTCAGAGGCTTAATACCACAAGGTTTATGTCTTACTCATGATACATTTCCCATGTGGGTCGACCCAGACCCTCTGCTCCATACAGTCATCCTGGGACCTAGTTGCCAGAGCTTTCACTTTCTTTTGGTTGTACCTTCTGGAACATGTGGCCTCCTCAGTCACTGCAGCACATTAAAAAGATGCAGGAAGTTTTCATCTTAACAATTAAATACTTAAACTAGAAATGACACGTGTCATTTCCACCCATAGTCCAATAGCCAAAACAAGTTATATTACCCTCCTAATTGCAAGGGGGCTGAAAACTGTAAGGAAACATACGGAATATTTTATATAACTAATCTTCCTCACTTTTTTCCTTCAATATAATTCCTTCAGTTTTATATTTAACAGAGATTTCTCAAAGTTATGATTATCAAGAAAGGCATTCTTCCCATTTTTCAAGTGTTGATATAAAGGTAGCAGTTACTAACCTTAGAGTTCAGATTCAGTTAGGTTCACCAGAAATGTAACTTAAATTACTCTCTAACAGAACTTAATTTTTATTCTGAATCCTTAATCAGTCAAATGGCAAAACCAAAATCTCTTTCATTGTAAGGCTTCTTTTCCCTTTCACACAGAGTTGCTTCTTCTAAATTCTAGGCAGTTGACAAAGTGCCGGTGTCTTAGTAAGGAGGGTGGGCACCTGGTCCTTGGTCATTTTCATGTTTCTCTGTGATAAAAGATGAGATGACCATCATCCATTCTGTTCACTGTCCACACATGTAAGTACAGTTTGCTTTTCTTTCCTGAAGACAAGGCCTCCAAAGCATCCTGTTCTCTCTCAGTTACTGCTGTGCGCCTATGGAACAGAGGGAACACATTATTTTGCTACTGTAGCTACATTGGGAATGTGTTAGGGATGGGATGAGTGTGAGGGGAAGCAAAACAGGCAGAGCTCAAGTTCTTTTCTGAGAAACCCACAAGTGACTAATCTTTCATTCTTGATAGGAAAAATTAGGAATATAGAGATTGACCACATATTCTTCCCAAATCTTATGATGTAGCATAACCTTGTTCCTGGATCTCAAGTTTTAAAATGAAAAAGAAAATCTGACTCATTTTACTCGTGTTTTACAACCCTCATTTCAGGCTATAATCTGACTGAATAAATAGAGGAAACACAAAAAATGAGGAAAGGAAAAAGAAAAATACATAGCAAATTATCAAGATATTATTCTGTAATCTGCTAACCAAGTACTCATAGCTGGTTTCTTCTGTGTAAGGTGGCCATATTCTGCACCATGCAGCTATGTTATCTAATAAATTCTGACTGTCTAGTGTTTATTTGGGATCCCGGAGCCAAACTTCTCCTGTAGTAATGTGTGGCTCAATCATATTCTCAACCTTAGAATTTTGCTTAGAGACTCTGGTGTTCCTAGGAATAAAATTTTATTATATACCTTTAGAAGTGGTGGTAGTGAAATGGGAGATTATTGCTGTTTGTTCATTTGTTGGTTGGTTGTTGCTTTAGAAGAAGCATTTTGTCTATCACTGTGGGTAGGTGATTCATTAGTTGTGAATTTTAATTCATTAATTGTGAATGGCTTGTGAATTCCCTCTCTCCCTTCATCTGGCTCCTGGGAAGGAAGCTCTCTCTTGTTTCTAAGGAATTATTTTCCAATCCTCCTGCCCATCAAGCAAAGTTAGAAAAATAGATTATTTTGTCATTCTGGTGGAGGGATTTTTGGCTGAAGAAGCCCTTTTTGAGATATGAATTCATATTCTGAGAAAGAAAAGGACAGGGATAGTAGAGGCCTTATGTTTTGGGAGTGGGGTGAGAATGAGAGTTGACCCTCAGTCCTGAGTGGAAATGGGAAGGAGTGTGAAAAAACAAAAGTGAGTGCAGCTTCCACAGAGTAGAAGCCCTCTGAACAGGTAGGGTCTTAGAAGCTGAAGGCTCGTTTTTGCAAAGACCCAGTGCTAAGTTTCACACTTTTGAGGATCATGGCAAGTGTCCCCCATAACTTAGCCAGATAAAGTGGAAGTTGACCTTCCTTTGGAGCAACAGTCCTCAAAGGCACTGTGTTGTCTAGGCAGGAATTCTGATAAAAAATATGAAAGAGCACATAGTGAAAGATCAAAGTCTAGTATTACATGACATTACGTAGACCCTAGATGGTCTCTTTATTTTTTTATAAACCTTTTATTTTAGAAAAATTTTAGATTTACAGAAAAGTTGCAAAGGTAGTACAGAGAGTTCCCATGTATCTCACATCCAGTTTTCATTATTATTTCCATCTTAGATTAGTATGGTACATAGGTCAGGTTAATGAACCAATATCGGTCCACTATTACTAACTAAAGTTCAAACTTTATTCATATTTCTTTATTTTTTACCTAATTTTTTTTTATTGTTGCAAGATCCCATCCTCTATACCATGTTATATTTAGTTGGCATGTCTCCTGAGATTCTTCTTGGCTCTGGTAGTTTCTCAGAAATCCTTTTTTTTAATGATATTAACGGTTTTGAGGAGTGCTGGTTAGGTATTTTGTAGAATGACCCTTAATGAAGATTTGTCTGATGTTTTTCTCATGATTACACTGGGCTAAGGATTTGGGGGAGGAAGACCACAGAAGTAAAATGCCATTCTCATTGCATAATATCAAAAGTATATGCTATCAGTCTGACATCACTTCTGATGTTAAACTTGATCATTTGGCTGAAATAGTATTTGTCAGGTTTCTCCACTGTGAAGTTACACTTTTTCCCTCTCTCTTTTTCCATACTGTATTTGCGGGGGGCGGGGGGCGGGAACGGAGTGATGAAGTCACTATAAAAGCTCATATTTAATGTTTAGAAAAAAGAAGATCAGTGGTTGGTGGGGAAGAGTGAATAGGTAGAGAAGTATGTAAAGGAGATAGAGTCTGATCTGTGCTTCGAAACAGAGGTAGGTTTGGATAGGCAGAAAGAACAGAGGATGGGGGTCATGCTCCCCTTCCTTGAGGACTGAGAATCTATATAAATTACCTGTAATTCTTCTGCATGGAAGCTTTTAAAATTCTCTCCCATGTATTTACTTATTCAATAATTAATTTATATTAGTGTAGATTCATGGATTTTTAAAAATAGTTTAGGTTATAATACAGTACCACTTTATTTTGTTACTCAAATTGTTCCAGCTGTAAACATTGAGAGCTCCTTAAGTTGGCTTCTGTGTTGCTTTAAGATTCCATTTATGTGTGTGTGTGTGTGTGTGTGTGTGTGTGTGTGTGTGTGTGTGTGCGAGTATTAGTCGACTCAGGAGGCTGCTATAACAGAATACCATAGACTGTGTTGCTTAAACAACAAGAATTTATTTCTTACAGTTCTGGAGGCTGGGAAATCCAAGAACAAGATGCCAGCTCATTCAGTTCCTCAGTGAGGGCCCTCTTCCTGGTTTGCAGGTGATTGCCTTTTAATTTTATCCTCACATGGTGGGGAGAGAGAGAGAAAGAGAGAATGAGAGAGAAAGAAAGAACAAGCTCTGATTTTAATGCCGTCATGGGGGCCCCACCTTCATCTAAACCTAATTATCTCTCAAAGCCTCCATCTCCAAATTGGGGATTGGGGCTTCAACATATGAATTTGGAGGAGATACAAACATTCAGCTCATAACTGTGTGTGTGTGTGTTTTACCACTTTCTTTCTGGCACTACAATATGCTGCAGGCTCATCGTGTGTACTTCCTGAACAGTCTGGAAGCAACGATTTCTCCAAGGAGCCCTGGTTCATTTTATTGGAGAATGGTATTAGAAACCAAGATCTGGGCACGAGGTATGCTTACTGCTACTGGAGTGTCATTGCTTCTAGGCCTTCTCAGCAGACAGAGCAAGGAAATATGTGTATGTATACTCACCCTCGTGTAGATAAATATCTATAAATATTTCCTATGTATCCTTCTGTGACTATATTAAACTAAATGTGAGTTTATACTGATGTCTTCAACTCTAATCCATTACTACGTAGATCATCTAACCTTCTCCCCTTGCTTTTCTGTAACCTCTTATTCCAACGGTGAGAGAACTGACTCCCATCATCCACCATCCATCATCCACCATCCATTTACTTAATTGTTCAGTTTCAGTGCACATGTATAGCAGTAGCAGAACTGTTAACCCATGCTCCAGTGGGAAGCAACAATACATTGCTTTTGTAGTTACTTTTGCCTAGTTTTACAGACTCTGCTAATTTCCAAAGTTGCTTTGGTTAACACCTGTTCCCCCACTTCTTTCAGTGAGGTTATTTTGTGCATTTGTAATACAGTTAGATCCTTTTGTCACAGTCTGCATTCTATCTCGGGATCACTTGATTTCCTAAATAATTTCTTTTTAATTTGCGTACATTAAAGTTTGCTGTTGGTGTTGTGAAGTTCTATGGGTATTGATTGACAAATGCATTATGTCATATATTCTCTATTAGCATCATGCAGAATAGTTTAATTGTCCTAAAATATCTCCTTTATCTCATCTATTCAAACCTTCCCTCTTCTGGAATGCTTGGCAACTATTAGCCTGTTTACCCATTCTACAATTTTACCTTTTCCAGAATTTCGTTTAGATGGACTCACACAGTATGTAGCCTTTCAGGTTGACGTCTTTCACTTAGTAATATGCATTTAAGATTCATGCATATTTTTGTATGCCTTGCTAGCTCATTACTTTTATCACTGACTAGTATTCTGTTATTTGGATATACCACAGTTTGTTTAACAAAAAGAAAGACATCCTGGTTGCTTCCAACTTTTAGTGACTATGAATAAAGTTTCTGTAAACATGCATATGTAATATTGATTTTTATCTTACTTTAAAAAATTTTTTGACATAATTTACATACCATAAAATTCATCCTTTAAAGATGCATATTTAAGTATTTTTAGTACATTTACAATGTTATATAATCATCACCACTAATTCCAGAATAATCTCAGCACCCCAAAATGAAAACTTGTATCCATTAGAAATTACTCCACAGTGTCCCTTGCCCCCAGTCCCTGGCAATCACTAATCTACTTTTTGTCTCTATGGCTTTGTCTACCTGGGGACGTTTCATATAAATGGAACCATACAGTATGTTGTGTTTTGTTTCTGACTTCTTTAACTTATCATAATGTTTTCAAAGTTCATCCATGTTGTACCATGTAACAACACTAATTGCTCTTTATGTCTGCATAATAGTCCATTTTATGGATATAGCATACTTTGTTTATCCTTTCTTTAGTTGATGGACGTTTGGGTTGTTTGTACTTTTTGGCTATTAAGAATAATACTGCTCGGGCTTCCCTGGTGGCGCAGTGGTTGGGAGTCCGCCTACCGATGCAGGGAATGCAGGTTCGTGCCCCGGTCCGGGAGGATCCCATATGCCGCGGAGCCGCTGGGCCTGCGCGTCCGGGGCCTGTGCTCCGCGGCGGGAGGGGCCACAGCAGTGAGAGGCCCGCGCACCGCAAACATAAATAAATAAATAAAATAAAATTTAAAAAAAAGAATAATACTGCTATAAATATTTATGTACAATCTTTATATGAGCATATGTTTTCATTTCTCTTGGGTCTATACCTAGGAGTTGAATTGCTGAGTCATATGCTAACTCTATGTTTTACTCTTTGTGGAACTGCCAAAATGTTTTCCAAAGCAGTTTTACTATTTTAAATTCCCACCAGCAATGTATGAAAGTTTCAATTTCTCTCCGTCCTCACCAATACTTGTCATTGTCCATTATTTTTATTATAGCCATCTAAGGGGTATGAAGCAATATCTTCCTAGAGTTTTGATTTCCATTTCTCTAATGACTAATGATGTTGAGCATATTTTCTTGTGCTTCATGTGCAGATTTTTGTATGAGCGCAGTTTTCAAATCAATTTGGCAAGTACCTAGAAGCATTATTGTTGGATTACGTGTTAAGACTATGGTCTCTTTATTTTTATTCAATCGAATAAATATGATATGAATTGCAACCAACATTTGTGGAAAAACTCCTACCTGTTACAAACTATGACAGCCAGCCATTTGTTAGCCAGAGAGGAGGCAGAAAGCTCCTATTACCCCGTGTCATTCTTCCCTGAGTAGGGAGGAGACATTTCACCCTCTAGGGAAGCTTGGAGAAGCGTTGGGATACTTTTGGTTTAACAACGACTTGTGTGCTACAGGCATTTATTGTCTGAGGCCCAGTCAATACTGTGCAGTGTGTGAAAGCGTCTTGCACAATCAAGAAAAGCCCTATCTCAAATGTCATTGAGCGTCCCAGATGAAAATAACAGCCAGACGTATGAGTCAGCAGAAACCAAAAGGTAGAAAAAAGTGAGGGGTAGAATTCAAAATTTGCAAGTGATGGAAAGAAAATAGTGGTTAAGGACAACTTCCTGGGACTGAGAGGTGATACGATCTTCCTAGAGCTGTCTTGAGTCATGTCATCTCTGGGAACTCTATATGTTATGGTCTCTATTTAACGACCCCTGGGTCACTTGAGAATCTTGTTTTCCTTATTTATATTTTGTATCTTCAACCTGACCACCTAACATTATGTAGATTACCTAAGTGAGTGCCAGGTTTTGCAATCAGGAGATGCTAAGTAGCATACCTTTTTTCCCCCATAAAGATATGGAGAAGGTGGAATTTGAAGAGGGAGGTCCACTTTACTCTGAAGTTATTCATTATAAGCTGTTAGGACTAATATTTGCATGTGGTTAAAATGTTACAAGTAATGGTGGTATCTTTAAATATTAACCTGGCAAACTCATTATTTGGGATACTTTGATTTGTTGTTTTTTTTCTATGTGATTCTAGTAAATTGGTTTCTGAGAAAACTCCACATTATGAAATGGAAGCAAATTTCATACCAAATATTTGCGGAGGAGAAAAAAAAGCCAGTACTTTGCAAGTTTACTCACACTGTGTGGTTTGTTGTTTCAGAAAGCTTAGTATTTCACAAATGTATTCAACATTATGAATCATGAATTAACATAGAAAAAAGTGAAAACTTCTCAATAACACCCATAGGTAGGAATTATAGCTTAAGTTGTGGTTAAAGTAGGACTTTGTCAAACGTATAACCAAGTTACATTCTGTATACACTAAAGCATTGACTTTCCATATACTTGAATTTTGCATGTTACCAAAATGCTGAAGTCATTTTTTCCCTAGTGATTAGAACCTGGAATACATTGTTCTGTATTATCAAGCTGCCAAGGCAATAAGTAGTGGTTAAGCCATGTGGTAGTCTATTACATTGGTGGCCCTGGATGAATTAGTCTCCTGGTATTTGTCCCCTTGTGCAGTCCTTTCCCTGTGAATCTGGACTGGACTAACAATGTGCTTAACTAAAAGAATAGGTCTAAGGTGACTGTGCTAGTTCCAGGCCTAAGCCTTAAAAAGTCTGGCAGCTTCCATTTTTGCACTCATAGGAGGCCTTGATCTTCTAGACAAGAAATTCAGCTATGCTTTTGGAAAGGCCATAAGAAGCAGCGAGGAGAGTGAGAGGCCCTGAGACTACATGAAAGAGAGATGCTTAGCCCTCAGAGAGATGCCTAGCCCTCTCAACCTCCCTGTTGCCCACAGCTGACTTGCCCGCTGAATTTACCTACAAAAGTGACCAGCAATAGGACCATCAGAAGAATCAGAAGCTGAGCCCAGCCCAGACTACAAATGTGTAAGCAAATAAAACAGTTGTTTCAAGCCAGTAAGTTTTGGCTATGAATGACCAGAAAAAGCACTTACAGAATATCTGACACTGCATAGTTTGCCAAGGAGGTACAAAGAATAGATGATGGAGTGATGCATGTTTGACTTCCAGGTTTATTTTATTTTATTTTGTCTTATTTTATTTAAATTTTATTTTATTGAGGTAAGAACACTTAACCTGAGATGTACTCCCTTAGCAGTTGTTAAGTGTAGAATACCATATTGTTGACTATAGGTATGACGTTGTACAGCAGATCTCTGGAACTTGTTCATATTGCTTAACTAAAACTTTATGCTTACTGGTTAGTAACTCCTCTACCCTCTCCCCCCAGCCACTGGCTACCACCTTTCCACTCTGATTCTATGAATTTGGATATTTTAAATACCTCATATAATTGACTTCCAGGTCTTGAGCTTCCAGTCTTGAGTATACTATACATCTTTTCACTGAAAGTTTTAGAAACTACATTTTTTATTAGTAATATATTTTAGCTACATTTTAGATTATCCAAAATATAGCATGGAATATTAATTATATTTAGCATTTTTGTGAGTGAATAAGTTTTCATCTTCTAATAAGTAGCTTATAAATGAACTTTTGGAAGGCATTAGTTTACTGAGTGTTGTCTGTATCATCACATATAGTACCTCAAGGTACAATTTTCAATTATTGCAGTAATTCAGGCAAGGGAGAAATTTGGACCTGCCTGAGCAATTCAAGAAAGGTGCAAGCCACTTTGGTACCCGGAACTGATAGGAAGGAAAGAGTTGGAGTGAGCCAGGTGTAGAAGAACAAGACAGACCTTCTGAATGAGGTGTGACATGCTAAATGAGGCACAGTGGCCTGGGGGAAGCTGCCATCTTAGAAGGGTACTTAAAGACTTGGTTTAGATTCACACTGGATGGGTTAAGAGGATTTTAAAGGAATTACCCAAAGGTAACTTAGCAAGGAAATTACATGATTAGGCCATGTTTTAGACTTATGAATCTGGCAGCAATTCTGAGGACAGAGTAGAAGAGGGAGAGGTTTAACAAAATCATGAAAAATCTTACTGACATCCAGTGTTTTCAGAAACTTTCGCTAGTATTCAAAAGAGATTTTTTAAAACAGAAGTATAAAATAATTGCAGTAAATAGTAATAAGTACTTTTGCTGTTTAGTCAAATACTTTCATATAATGTCATAATAACAACAAATTAGAAAAACTACCATATCTTCTTGATCAAAAAGTTAATTCTTTGGTCATGTAACTTTAATGATCATCCTGGGCTGTTCCATGATACTGTAAATAAAGAGATGTATACTTTTTGCAACCATAACCTTTGTCATCCTCGAGCAATTTTGTTAATGTTGACTTTCCTTAGAAACTTTAGAGTGCTTGTATACGTATATATGTATTTTTCTTTCGGTCTCTTATGCTGGACATGATTTTTCATATTTTGACAAATGTTAAACAGCAGAGCATTTTCTTACACATTTAAATGTCACTAAATAAATGTGAATGTGTCTTCCTGTAATGAAAAAAGATGTTCAAGACAAAGAAATTCAGGCGGACTCTAAAGGAATAATTGAGTCAGGATGAAAAATAAAACGAAAAATGTTCTCCCTATCTCTCAACTTAGTCCAAAGTATCTCTTAGAATATCTTAAAGGTATCCTCTGTGAACGTATACCTATACTTCATATTATTATTTGTAATTGCATAGGGAGTATCACAAGAACTGAGAAAAATATCTTGTTAAAATGTATTACCTTTATAAAATTTGTAACCAAAGATTTATTTATGCACAAATACTCTTCAAAGGGCAGGCCTCGTGTTCAATACCCAGTTATGGCTAGAGTTAGTGCTAGAAAGGCAGGTCCATAAGGTCTGTCCAATTTATATTCCTAGGAGGATGAGCTGTGTTAGGATTATTTCTAACACACAACCTGAATATTCTATTCTATACAACTTTGTAGAATTTGGTGGAAGCCTTTCCAAGTTAGGTAAAGCTTTTTAGAGGGCTTAGTATTTAGCTAAATTTCCTGGATTGGTCTCGGAGCTAATTTAGGCTTTAGTGACATGTAATAACAACTTGAGACATTTCCTTGGCCAGAATTTATGTGATATGTGCTTCTGTGATTTAGAGTGTTATGTTGTATCACTGGATTACAGATAATCCATTTCCCATTGAAATATGTAGCCACAAACTTTAAATGAATAAAGAATGAGTCGAATAAGAAGCATAGCAAATGTTGCTAAAATGCAAAGTCTGCATATATTTTTAGATTTGTCTACATTAGGACCTATACTATAAAATATGGAAATTCTTTTAAAATCTGGAGATACTGCATGGTTTTGGAAGGCATTCCTCTAAATGGATCTAATTTAGGTTTTAAGTATTGTTTGGGATAAAATATTAAAGGTAGCTTTTGATTTGAGATGTTTAAATTAGAGTTGCCTGTAGATTAACTTCAAAGATTAAAACTCATAATCAGCTGTTAATTCTAATTCTTTTTACTGTCATATAAGTGTAAAATTGTATTTTTATCTCTAAGGTAACATAATGAACCATGAATCTACAATTTGAAAAACTGTATACTAATGAACTTATAATTCCCTTGTGCATATGTTGGAAGGCTTTTTTTCAAAGCATATCTGAAAGTATAAAGAATCTCTTTTTAGTGTTTGATTAGCAGCAAAATTAGTGAGTTAGAAACATTATTCATACTACAATAGAGACGTAGGCAAGTTGGAAACTCTCCAATTGGGTATTTGGAAACAGGGACAACTTAATTGTTCTGAGGTTGAGAGACAAATTATTGATTACATTTTCCCACTAAAGTGTTCCCTTTAAAATGAAACTGAAATTTGCGGGGTGGGTGGTGGTGGTGGTGGGATGAACTGGGAGATTGGGATTGACATATATACACTAATATGCACAAAATATATAACTAATAAGAACCTGCTGTGTAAAAAATAAATAAATTAAATTAAATTTTAAAAAATTAAATTAAACTTATATTGTTGGTACCTTTTGCTAAGGAAACACTCATCCTCTACTGGAAAGTGCTTGGCAAATGGTAGGTGCTCAATAAATATTTTCAAAATGAATGCTAAATGCAAACATGTCCACTAATTATGAATCTTCTGCTGCTTATTTGAATTGAATAAAAATTGTGTTTTATTTTTTTTATTGTACAGATTAGACACAGTAAAGAGATATGAATGTTGATGCCATTTTTGGTGACTTTATGAAGCAAATATGTGATTTTCAAATTTTGACTCAATATTTATATTTCTAGTGCACAAATAACTGATTTCTGGAAAATATTAAAGGCAATTTTTTGTGTATCAAATGTTTTGATCTTTTCAATAATGCCTCTTGAACATGAATTTTGAAAATATAAACCCAAGCAATGAAAGAAAGAGTACAAGTGTCTAGATATTAAATGAAATGTTTAGAGGTGTATATCTTAAGCTATGTCTACTCAAACTGAAAATAAGAATTTTCTGTGCAGCATAAGAAATTATGGTAGAATGAGTTGCCTCTGTGTGTGTGAGTATGTACGTACTTGGGTTAGTGTTCTGTTTGTTTTACAGTAAATGGAAAAATAAATGATTCTTCTTGTGGCTGAGTGAGAATTTTAGTGTCCTAAGTTGTGTATGTGTTAGATAAGAAAAAGTCCTTAAATATTCAAAATTGGTATTATTTGTATATACATTAAAGAAGTTCTTTCACTGAATAGGAGAAGCAATGCTTACAGCAAGCTTGGAGTTGGGTGAGGAGAAAGAGGATCAAAGCTGAACAGGGATAGAAGTAAGGATAACCATGAACTAAACAAAAGTGTGAAAAATACTTTTATTACTCATTGGACAAGAAAATTACAGAATCAGGGATGCAGAAAATCCACACATTTTGATGTGTGTAATTTAGTTTCAGTTTAAAAGATGCTGCTAAATAGAAGAGAAACAAATTCAGATATTTCCAATTGAGGCTTGTGTCCAGAAGAAGGGATTTCAGGCTTTACTCAGGTCTATCACTAAATGTATCTGATACCATCATTAAGTATGTATTAATAACCTAACACTTATGTATGTACAATACTATGTTAGATGATGAGAAGACAGAGAATCGTTAGACATAGTTAAGAATCTTAAGTTTTCCAATCTTATTGGAAATCCAAGAGACACCTATAGAAAGAAGATAAGATCTGGTATCATCTGCTATGTTCCAAATATGTGTACAAATAATAAGTGTTATATTCAACTATGATAGAAGGTGGAATGTGATAAGTGTTAAAGCCAAGTAACATGGGAGCACAAAAGGTGGAGAGATTAAAATTGGGGAAGAGGAAATAAGATTTTAATACACTAAGTTTTCATGTAGAGGGAACAGTATAGCAAATGTACTAACGTAAGAAAGATGGAGCAAGATTGTGGAGTTGCCCTGACTGAGCACACATACAGGGTGTACAGTGGTGTAAAAGCCTTAAAAAAGTAAGTTGACTGTAGTAATGGAGAATTTCAAATGTTGGAATATGAGGTATTAATTGTATTAAATAGACCTGTAAAACTTCACAGTCTTTCAAGACTCAAATCCTGGTGTAACATGATGAGATTTTGGTTTAAGATGAAAACTCTGGTAGTGGGTAATGAAAAGAATAAAGTGAAGGTGTGGAGACAAGTAAGGAAGTTACTATAATAATCCAGGTGATAGGGATTAAGAATCTGAACTAGGACAATAACAGAATGAATGGAAGCAAGAGGTAGATGATGTTGCAGAGATGAAATAAAAATACTGTGCAAGCAAATAGTTGTTAGGACAGATAAATGAAATAAAAATGTTAGTAACTACTATTTGTTACACATTTTTATATCCATATTTATTGTCTAAAATTGTCTTTCTGAAATTCTTGGAAAGGTACAATTTTCCAAGACTGAACCAGGAAGAATTAGAAAATATAAACAGACCTATCACAGTGATGATATTGAAACTGTAATTTAAAATCTTCCAACAAACAGAACTCTAGGACCAGATGGCTTCACAGGCGAATTCTATCAAACATTTAGAAAAGAGCTAACACCGATCCTTCTCAAACTCTTCCAAAAATTTGCAGAGGGAGAAACACTCCCAAATTCATTCTACAAAGCCACCATCACCCTGATACCAAAACCAGACAAAAAATCACAAAAAAAGAAAATTATAGACCAATATCACTGATGAACATAAATGCAAAAATCCTGAACAAAATACTAGCAAACAGACTCCAACAGCACATTAAAAGGATCATACACCATGGTCAAGGGGGATTTATTCCAGGGATGCAAGGTTTCTTCAATATATGCAAATCAATCAATATGATATACTACACTAACAAATTAAGGAATAAAAACCATATGCTCACTTCAATAGATGCAGAAAAAGCTTTTGACAAAATTCAACACCAATTTATGATAAAAACTCTCCAGAAAGTAGGGATAGAGGGAATCTACCTCAACATAATAAAGGCCATATATGACAAACCCACAGCAAGCATCATACTCAATGGTGAAAAACCGAAAGCATTTCCACTAAGATCAGGAACAAGACAAGGATGTCCACTCTTGCAACTCTTATTCAACATAGTTTTGGAAGTCCTAGCCACAGCAATCAGAGAAGAAAAAGAAATAAAAGGAATACAAATTGGAAAAGAAGAAGTAAAACTGTCACTGTTTGCCAATGACATGATACTATACATAGAAAGTCCTAAAGATGCCACCAGAAAACTACTAGAACTAATCAATGAATTTGGCAAGGTTGCAGGATACAAAATAATGCACAGAAATCTCTGCTATTCTTATACACCAACAACGAAAAATCAGAGAGAGAAATTAAGAAAACACTCCCATTTATCATTGCAACAGAAAGAATAAATAAAATACCTAGGAATAAACCTGCCTAAGGAGGCAAAAGACTTGTACTCAGAAAACTATAAAACACTGATGAAAGAAATCAAAGATGACATAAACAGATGGAGAAATATACCATGTTCTTGTATTGGAAGATTCAATATTGTGAAAATGACTATACTACCCAACGCAATCTACATATTCAGTGCAATCCCTATCAAACTACCAATGGCATTCTTCACAGAATTAGAACAAAAAATTTCACAATTCATATGGACACACAAAAGACCCCGAATAGCCAAAGCAATCTTGAGAAAGAAAAATGGAGTTGGAGGAATCAGGCTCCGTGACTTCAAACTAAACCACAAAGCTACAGTAATCAAGAAAGTATGGTACAGGCACAAAAACAGAAATATAGATCAATGGTGCAGGATAGAATGCCCAGAGATAAACTCACACACATATGGGCACCTAATTTACAGCAAAGGAGGCAAGAACATACAATGGAGAAAAGACAGCCTCTTCAGTAAGTGGTGCTGGGAAAATTGGACAGCTACATATAAAAGAATGAAATTAGAACACTCCCTAACACTATACACAAAAATAAAATCCAAATGGATTAAAGACTTATATGTAAGACCAGACACTATAAAACTCTTAGAGGAAAACATAGGAAAAATACTCTTTGACATAAACCACAGCAAGATCTTTTTTGACCCACCTCCTAAAGTAATGGAAATAAAAACAAAAATAAACAAATGGGACCTAATAAAACTTAAAAGCTTTTGCACATCAAAGGAAACTATAAACAAGACAAAAAGATAACCCTCAGAATGGAAGAAAATATTTGCAAATGAAACAAGAGACAAATGATTAATCTCTAAAATATACAAACAGCTCATGGAGATCAATATCAAAAAACAAACAATCCAGTTTAAAAATGGGCAGAAGACCTAAATAGACATTTCACCGAGGAAGACATACAGATGGCCAAGAGACACATGAAAATATGCTCAACACCACTAATTATTAGAGAAATGCAAATCAACACCACAATGAGGTATCACCTCACACCAGTCAGAATAGCCATTATCAAAAAATCTAGAAACAATAAATGCTGGAAAGGGTGTGGTGAAAAGGGAACCCTCTTGCACTGTTAGCGGGAATGTAAATTGATACAGCCACTATGGAGAACAGTATGGAGGTTCCTTAAAAAACTAAAAATAGAGGCTTCCCTGGTGGTAGAGTGGTTGAGAGTCCGCCTGCCAATGCAGGGGACATGGGTTCGTGCCCCAGTCTGGGAAGATCCCACATGCCACGGAGCGGCTAGGCCTGTGAGCCATGGCCGCTGCACGTCCGGAGCCTGTGCTCTGCAACGGGAGAGGCCACAACAGTGAGAGGCCTGCGTACCACAAAAACAAAAACAAAAAATCTAAAAATAGAACTACCATAAGACCCAGCAATTCCACTACTGGGCATATACCCTGAGAAAACTATAATTCAAAAAGAGTCATGTACCACAATGTTCATCGCAGCTCTATTTACAATAGCCAGGACATGGAAGCAACCTAAGCGTCCATCAACAGACGAATGGATAAAGAAGATGTGGCACATATATACAATGGAATATTACCCAGCCATAAAAAGAAACAACATTATTTGTAGTGAGGTGGATGGAGCTAGAGTCTGTCATATAGAGTGAACTAAGTCAGAAAGAGAAAAACAAATATGGTATGCTAACACATATATATGGAATCTAAAAAAAAAAAAAATGGTACTGATGAACCTAGTTGCAGGGCAGGAATAAAGAGACAGACATAGAAAATGGACTTGAGGACATGGAGTGGGAGGGTGAAGCTGGGGTGAAGGGAGAGTAGCATCAACATACATATACTAACGAATGTAAAATATTTGGCTGGTGGGAAGCAGCAGCATAGCACATGGAGATTGGTTCCATGTTCTGTGATGACCTAGAGGAGTGGGATAGAGAGGATGGGAGTGAGGCTCAAGAGGGAAGGGATATGGGCACATATGTATGCAAATGGCTGATTTGCTTTGTTGTGCAACAGAAACTAACACAGTACTGTGAAGTAATTATACTCCAATAAAGATCTATTAAAAAATAAAAAAATAAAGTTGTCTTTCTTATAATGTAATTGTCTGGTGTGTGTGTGTCAGAGCAATGCCAACCTAATAAACTGAGTTACTTCAAATATATTTTATGCAAAGATATTTGCATTATTTTGAAGTAGCAGAGCATCAATTTGGGGTATAGAAAGGTTCTCTCAAATGAAGAAGGGATAATAGGCAAAATCTGATAGAAATTCACATTTCATGTGAAATGTATGGAGTATATGTATGTGTGTGTGTGTATATATATATATGGAAATATATATATATATATATATATATATATATATATATATATAATACTCCCCATCAGCTTTATATCTGAAAAGATTATTGAGAATCATTGTTGGAAAATGTGTTGGAATAAGGAAGTTTATTCACCACCTAAACCAATTCATTTGAAGTGGGATTAGATATCATCTATTTAATAATGAGAAAAACCAAAAAAAATAAAAGCCATACCTGAATATGTTAAATAACAATACAAGACAATGGAAAAGAAGCATCTGCTTGACCTGGTGAAAGGACTTTTTTCTGAAAGTGATTTGCTGCAGGAACCAGAAGGAAATATTAGAAAACAATCAGCGTTCAAAAAAGTATGCAAGAAATCATTGTTTTTTACAAAACAATAGAAGAAAGTCATTAGAGAAACAATGTTCAAGTGAAATGATAAAGGAATGACTTAAAATAAGAAAGAATTGTAAAGAAATTAAAAATTATATTAAAAGAATAACAATCCATTGATATCTCAAAAAGCTTAATGATGATGTAGAGGATAAGCTTGAATCAAACAAGAAAGAGAAGAACAATAAAACAGTAGGAAATGACTTTTGCTATTTTAGTCTCTGATGTTTTAATTAAACATAAAATGCATTATGGAGAAATTTGAGAATAAGATAAACTCTGTGGATCTTTTCCCCAGAAACAGGTACACATGCATATACACCTAAAACTCGTCAATTTTAAAAGGTTCGCAGACCTCCCAAATTGCACACATGTACCCTACGTTAAGGTGAAGAATTCCCATTATGCAGTGAATCTGAATAATCTAGTTCAATATTTCCAAAACCAGTATTCCATGGAATACATTTTTTCCCCAACTGGCTAAGACCTAAGTGTCCCATACTCAAGTTTGGGAACTGATAGAATAAGCAATATTAAGCAGATTCCACTACTTCATTACTTCTCAGAGCCTTATATATGCAATGTATCAATACCTAACTGTTTTTAAAAATGCTTACTCTCTGCCAGACAATAAGTGTTCAGTATAATATATATTCATCTTACAGTCCTCAGAACAGTCCTATAAGTACTGTACTGTTATTGACAGTGGAATGACATGGAAAGTGAGGTTAAATAACTTGTGAAAATTCACACAGCCTGTCAACTGGGAGAGCTAGGATTCAAACAATCTAGTTTAGACTCTGTGTTATTAACCACTACAATAAAGACAGGAAGCAGGGCATATAGGGACTATTAAACTTTTGCATTTTGAGGTGAACCTATTAATATTCCACAGAAGTATTTTATAGAGCATATATGGAAAGTGTTAATATGATTAAGTAGTTGAATAAAATATAAACATAATGCGAAACTTACACACACACACAGTTACATAGCTTTGAAAACTAACAAAATACAGAACATGTTTACAAAACGTGATCATTTTATTAGGCAACCAAAAATATCTCAACATATTCTGGGCAGAAATTATGCTTTCTATATTCCTTGTTAACAATGCAAAGAAACTAAAAATTATTAACTGTATTAGTTATGCTATAATTATAGCTGCTGATACAGAGCCTCAAAATAACAGCTCTTAAATGAGTTAGAAGTTTATTTTTGTCACACAAAGAATTCTATCATAAACCATCAGGGTGGATAGGGCAGCTCCTGGTATCAGGGACCCAAGCATCTTCTATTTTCTTATTCTACACACCTCAACCTTTTGCTTCCACATCGTGGTCTAAGTTAGCTGCTTCAGCACCTCTCTCCTTCATGTCTGCATTTCAGACATTGAGAAGAAGGGAGCACACTCTTTCATTTTCAGAGTAAGCATTTATATCACTTCATCATTCCATCACTTTCACTCAGGTCTCCTTGTGGAACTATTACATGGCAACACCTAGCTTCAAGAGCAACTAGGAAGTAGTAGTCTTCAGGATGGTGACCATGTGCTCAGCTAAAAAACATATCACCACATAAGAAGGGGATAACAGATATTGGGATGTTGGAGCAACCTATAGATTTGGCCAATCTAGAAGAAAATATTCTCTTTACTCAGATACACAATGAAATCAAAACTATAGTTACAGCAGGTTTAAAACTGGTGGGATGCTGCCAAACTTACACTCAGGAAAAAATTGAATGCTTAAATGATCTTGTATTAAACAAGAAAGAATGAAAATGAATTAATCACTCAAGTGAAGAAGTTAGAAATAATTCTTTATAATGAGTAGAAGAAAAGCAGGGAAAAATTAATAAAGATAAAATTGCAGGTTAATAATTTATAAATGAGAAAAAACAGCAGAATGGTAAATAAATGTAAATGCTGGCTCTGCAAAAGACCATTAAAAGAGACAAACTGCAGAAAACGCAAGTCAATAAAAAGGGAAGATGCAAGCTCTTTACATTATGTATGAAAGAGCGAATATAATCACAAACACAAAGGAAGATTTACAATCATAGGCATATATCATCACCTAGTGCAGTGCCTACCAGAACACCTAACACAAGTAACAGGAGCTTAGTTTTAATTAGTTAATAGGCCCTAGCCTACAAAAAGCTCTTTCTATAAAGTAATTAATATATAAATCTGTTATAGTAAAAAAATCAATTTAAGATGTTGGAAATATGAATCAGAGAAGAAGGAAGGAAATCAATATTTTTGTAGCACATTCTGTATGCCAGGTACTTTACATACTTTTTCTCATTTATTTAAGCTTCACAACCCTGTAAGGAAAGATTACTACATTTCAAAGCTGAGGAAACAGATTCAAAGAGGTGAGTAGTTTGTTCAATCTCAGGATCTAAATGATTGAAATAGTGTCTGTTCAGGTTAGTCTGCCTAACCTGAAAGCTGATGTTCTTTCCACTGCTTTGTACACTTTTGCTCATTCTCAGACTTCTCTTTGCCAAGAAAATCTTTTCGAGTTCCTTATATCTAAGCAGGCCCATTTAATCTAGTTTATTTTTTCAAATAGCAGGAATTTGTATACAACTTCTTTTGAAAAAGCAGTTTACTGCTCAAAAAAAAATTTTTTTTTCTTTTTAGTTATTGCATCTAGGTGGGAGGGAACTTGCCTAAGGCAGAAGTTTCTCTCAGATCTCAGGACAAATCATATTGCTTCTAATCAACCGGTATACTTTTTATCTTTCAGACACTGGTCTCATAACTGACTGCTTCTTTCCTCTTTGGCTTGTGAGAAGCTCAAAAAACAGGCAGGTTTTTTCCAAAACCCTGCAAAACCCATGCGTGTTTTTTGTACTAACCTTATCTCTGATTTTATTTTCTCTAAGCTTTTTAATTTTTGTTTGATTTTAATATGTTTATTATATCCATGATGTTCCAAATACTTTTGCAAGCCATTTAAAATAGTATATGTACTAAAATGTTGATTGGATAAGACATATATATAGGGCTTCCCTGGTGGCACAGTGGTTGAGAGTCCGCCTGCCGATGCAGGGGACACGGGTTCGTGCCCCGGTCCGGGAAGATCCGACATGCCGCGGAGCGGCTGGGCCCGTGAGCCATGGCCGCTGAGCCTGCGTGTCCGGAGCCTGTGCTCCACAACGGGAGAGGCCACAACAGTGAGAGGCCCGCATACCGAAGAAAAAAAGAAAGGAAAAGGTAAGTATAGGAGTAAATATAAATGAATATTGATATTAAGGAACAATACTAATGTCTTGAGCACTTTACAATGTTATATAATTAAGTGCATCATAATAATAAAAATTATCTCAACGAGGATAATATTTTCATAATGTATACATAAATCATAACATTGCACACCTTAAAAATCTTAAAATTTTATTTTTACCTCAACTATACCTTAATAAAGCAGACAAGAAGATAACACAAAAGGGGAGAAGGGAATAAATTGAGGCAAATCATTCCAAGATCTCAGCAATGAAAAAGCAATAATTTATAGACAAGGATGCATATTTTAGTAACTATGGCAATCACAGAAGGAAAAAGAACATAGAACTAACAAATAGTAGGGAAATAGAATGGCAAAATATAATTAACCCCAAAGAAGTTAAGAAAGGACATAAAACTATAAAACAGATGGGTTATATAGAAAACAAATTATATAATACCTATCAACCCCCTCAGTAACTCTACTAAATAAAAAGGCATTAAATATTCTGACTAAAAGACAAAAAATAAAGCTTAACTATGCTACTTATTAGAAGTATGTCTTAAGTATAAGGGCACAAAAAGAGTGACTGTAAAAGGATATGAAAAGATATATAAGAATGTATTCAAAAGGAAGTTGGGTATTACATTAATATAAGACAAACTCGATTTTAAGATTAGAAGAATTTGTACAGAAAAAAGAACTATTTCATACTAATAGTAGGTCAAAGCAACAACAGAATATACAATTGTAAATTTGTATACACCTATTAACATAGCAAATATATATTATGATGGATAGATGGATAGATAGATATAAGCAAAAGTTGACACAAGTAAAAAGAGAAATAAACAAGTCCAAAGCATATGAGAGAGTTTAAGTCACCATTATTCATAGCTGATAGAACAAACAGACAAAAACATTGTAAGAATATAGATCTGAACAACACAGGAAATTATTTATTGGCATAAATTGAACAGTGCATACAATCATGATAGAATATACATTATTTAAATACATATTGAATATGTACCAAAATCTAAACTTGGCAAGTTCCATAAAAATAAGAAGAATTCCAAAAAAAAGTTTCAAATAATTGAATAATACAGAGTATAGACTTCTGGTCACTGCTGAATTAAGCTATAAAGTAATAACAGAGGTAACTAGAGAATCTCCAACTTTTGGAAATTAAGCAATTTAGTTTGCATGATTGAAAGACAAAACCACAGTGGAAATCAGAAAATCTTAGGAACTAAATAATAATACAGCACATGAAATCTTAGTTACAGCAATGTTCTCTAGAGACAATTTATAGCTTTAACATCTTATATTGGAAAAGAAAGGGCTAATAATGAATATCAAAGTTTCCATCTCAAAAAGCTAGAAAAAGGAACAGCATATTAAACACAGAATAGTAGTTTGAATGAAATAAAAGTAGAAAAAGATGAAATAGAAAGCAAACACACAACAGAAAAATTCAACAAAGTGCAAAGTTGTCTTTTGTTTTTGAATAATAAAATTGATTATCACTTGGAGATAGGAGACAGGCCTGACCAAGTTTTTTTAAAAAAAAAGGAGAGAGAGAAAATCATTTTTACGAAAATCAGGAACAAAAATGAGATGTCATTATAGGTTCTATCGATATTAGAAAGATAATAAAGGATGTTTTGAATAACTTTACACAAATACGTTTGACAGTTTAGATGAAAGGAATAGATACCTTAAAAAACAAAATTTAGGGCTTCCCTGGTGGCGCAGTGGTTGAGAGTCCACCTGCCAATGCAGGGGACACAGGTTCGTGCCCCGGTCCGGGAAGATCCCACATGCCACGGAGCGGCTGGGCCCGTGAGCCATGGCCGCTGAGCCTGCGCGTCCAGAGCCTGTGCTCCGCAACGGGAGAGGCCACAACATTGAGAGGCCCGCGTACCGCCAAAAAAAAAAAAAAAAAAAAAAAAAAAAAACAAAATTTGCCAAAGACATCAGGAAAAGTAATAGAAAATTAAATAATTCTGTGTCTATTTTAATAATGGAACCCATTATTGAAAATTTTACACAAAAATATCCCGTCAAGTTGATTTCACCAGTGACTTCTTCAAAATATTTATGAAGAAACAACACCAATTCTATAGAATCACTTCCAGAGGATTTAAACAAACAAACAAAAAAAAAACAGAAGAAAAACTTCCCATTCTTTTTATGAGGCTGTATAATTCCAGAAAATCTGGAAATATTTAAAAAAATTAAAATCACACAAATTTTTTTACATGAACACAGATGAAAAAAATCCTGCACCAAAAAGTGCAGTGTGTTAAAATGAGTCAGTTTTATTCCATGAATTGTAATGGTGTTTTAGCAACAAAAAATAAATCAATATAATTGACCTTAATGGAAAAAAAAGGAGAAAATAGATACAATCATATCAATAGATAAAGAAAAATAAAATACAATTCATGAAAAGAAAAGAATTGTGTAAGCTGGGAACAGTTGGGATCTTCCATTTTATTGAAAGCTTTCCTCAGAGTTTGGGAATGGGACAAGAGTGTCTGAAGGTTTCAGTCTGTGCAAAAATATCTGAAAAAATGAAATGAAAATAATATTACAGGAAGAAATAAACTGTCATTATTTATAAACAATATAATTACATATGTGGTAAATCCAAAAAAATGTGGAAAAATTACTAAAATTTATAAGTGAATTCATCAAGATTACTGAATACAAGGTCAATATACCAAAAATCAACTGTATAGCTATATATCAGCTACAGAAAATATAACATAGAAATGGTAAAGATAACTTTTACAATAGCATAAAATATAAACTATCTAGATATAAATCTAGATAAATCTAAATACAGATAAATCTAGATAAATCTAAATACAGAATATGTAAATTCTGTATCCTAGAAACTACAAACATTGTTGAGAGAAATTAAAAACCTAAATAAATGAATGGATATAATATGCTCATGAATTGGAAGATATAATAGTGTATAACTATTTTCCCCCTTATAAGTGATCTATAGATTCAATGCATTCCAACTAAAACCCCAGAAGAGTTTTTTTTCTGGTAGAAATTGATTAGCTGATTCTAAAATTTATATAGAAATACAAAGGTCCAAAAATAGTCAAGAAAATCTTTAGAAGAATAAAGTGGAAGAATTTCCAGTGCCAGTTATCGTGGCTTATTATCAAGCTGCAGTAATGAAGATGGTATGGTACTGACAAAATAATAGGTGAAAGAAATAGATGAGAATTCAGAAACAGACACACATTCGCCTGGTCCCTTTATGTATGGCAAAGATGACACTGCAGGGCAGTGGAGAATAAGGGGTACTGGTTCCATTGAATATCCATATGAAAAAATGATAGTTGTTCACCCAGCTTTATTAAGATATAATTGACACATAATTCTGTGTGAGTTTAAGGTGTACAATGTGGTGATTTGATACACTTATATATTGCAAAATGATTACTGCCATAGTGTTAGCTAACACTTCCATCACGTCACATAATTACCATTTCTTTTTTATGGTGAGAACATTTACAATCTATGCTCCTAGCAACTTTCAAGTGTATAATACAGTATTATTAACTGTAATCACAATGCTGCAATTAGGTTCCCCAGAACTTATTCATCTTATTTTATAAGTTTACCTTTTTAGAATCCACATATAAGTGATATCATACAGTATTTGTCTTTCTTTTCTGACTTATTTCAGTTATCATAATGCCCTCAAGTTTCATCCATGTTGTCACAAATGGCAGTATATCCTTCTTTCTCATGGCTGAATAATGTTCCATTGTGTATGTGATATATAGATAGATGATAGATAGATAGATAGATAGATAGATAGATAGATAGATAGATAGATAGATGATAGATAGAGATATATCACATCTTTATTCATTCATCATTCACATTGTTGTTTCCATATCTTGGCTATTATGAATAATGGTGCGTTGAACACAGGAGTGCAGATATCTCTTCAAGGATCTGTTTTCATATCCTTTAGATATATACCCAGAAGTGGGATTGCTGGATAATATGGTACTTCTGTTTTTAATTTTTTGAACAACATCCATACTGTTTTCCATAGTAGCTATACCAATTTACATTCCCATCAGCAGTGCACAAGGGTTCCAATTTCTCCACATCCTTGACAGTACTTGTTATCTCTTGTCTTTTTGATGAAAGCCATTCTAACATGTGTAGTGATATGTCTTGTGTTTTGATTTGCATTTCTCTAATGATTAGTGATGTTGAGTACATTTTCATGTAACTGTTGGTCATTTGTATGTCTTCTTTGGAAAAATGAATATTCAGTTCCTCTGCCCATTTTTAATTGATTATTTTTTGCTATTGTGTGAATTTTTTATATATTTTGAATATTAAATCTTTATCAGATATATAATTTGCAAATACTTTCTCCCATTCCATGGGTTGTCTTTTCACTTTGTTGATCATCTCTTTTGCTGTGCAGAAGCTTTTTAGCTTGAAGTAGTCTGACTGATTAATTTTTGCTTTTTTGTTGCTTGTGCCTTTGATGTCATATCTATGAAATCATTACAAGACTAATGTCATGGAGCTTTTTTCCTATGCTTTCTTCTAGGAACCTTACAGTTTCAGGTCTTAGGTTTAAATCAACCATTTTGAGTTAATTTTTTGTCAGTGGTGTAAGATATGGGTCCAATTTCATTCTTCTGAATATGGTTATCCAGTTTTCCCAACACCATTTATTGAAGAGACTATCCTTTCCCCACTTAGTATTCCTTAAAGGCCTTTGATTCTGTTCTGTTGATCAGTGTGTTTATTTTTAATGCCAGTACCATACTTTTTGATTACTATAGCTTTGTAGTATAGTTTGAAATCAGGAAGTGTGATGCCTCCAGGATTGTTCTTCTTTATCAGTATTGCTTTGTATATTTGAGGCCTTTTGTTGTTCCATACAAATTTTAGAAGTTTTTGCTGTTATTGTGAAAAATGCCACTGGAGTTTTGATAGGGATTGCATTGAATCTATAGATGCCTTTGGGTAGTATGAACATTATAAAGTTATTAATTCCTAATCCATGAACATGGGTATCTTTCCATTTTTTGCTTCTTCTTCAATTTGTTTCACCAAAGTTTTGTAGTTTTCAGTGTATGGATCTTTCACCTCCTTGGTTAAATTTATTCCTAAGTATTTTATTGTTTTTGATGCTACTGTGAATGGAATTTTTTTCCTTGTTTTGTTTTAGATGCTTCATTGTTATTGTGTAGAAATGCAACAACTACTTCATGCCATACAGAAAAGTAAATTTCAGAAGGATTGTAGATCAAATTATTAAAGTTAAAACAATAAAGATTAAGAAAAAGCATAACGGATTTTTTGTTTGGTTTTGGAGGAAGCAAAGATTTATTCATCAGGACACAGCATTAAGTTTACATAAAGGAAAGAATGATTAACTGGATAATATTTAAGTTAAGTATGTAAGTTTTACTGCATAGAATTAAGAATGTTCAGCGATCAAAAACACCATTAATAGAATCAAAACCAAGACACAGGGCTTCCCTGGTGGTGCAGTGGTTGGGAGTCCGCCTGCCAAGGCAGGGGACATGGGTTCGAGCCCCGGTCCGGGAGGATCCCACATGCCGTGGAGTGGCTGGGCCCGTGAGCCATGGCCAATGAGCCTGCATCTCCAGAGCCTGTGCTCCACAATGGGAGAGGCCACAACAGTGAGAAGCCCGCGTACCAGAAAAAACAAACAAACAAACAAAAAAACCAAGACACAATGGTAAAGATATAGATATATGATAGATAGATAGATAGATAGATAGATAGATAGATAGATAGATAGATATCTGACAAAAGACTTTTATCTAGAATATATTAAGAATATCTTCAAATCAATAAGAAAAAAGCATACAGTCCAGGAGAAAAAATAGGCAAATGATTTGAATAGACAGTTCACATAGGAGGACATCCAAATGGCCAGTGAATAGGATAAAACATGCTTAATATCATTGATAATCAAGTTAGTGCAAACTAAGATGAGATTGGGATAACATTACTCACCCACCAGAATGAGTAAAATGAAAAATACAGGTAGACACCAAGAGGTGCATCATTTCTTGATGGTTCCCATCCCAAATGGTTCCCATCTGCCCAGCTGTTGGACTCACTAAAATGTAGAGGACAGCACTGATGAGGATGTACCTTTAAACAGCCCAGGATAAGAAGGAAGCTCACTGTCTTCAGACCTTATGAAGCTTTGTGGTGAAGTGAAACCTAAAAACAAGCCATGTGGCTGACACGGTCTTGGTGTTCCAGCCGGGTGTCAGGCCTGTGCCTCTATGGTGGGAGAGCCAAGTTCAGGACATTGGTCCACCAGAGACCTCCCTGCTCCACATAATATCAAATGGTGAAAGCTCTCCCAGAGATCTCCATCTCAATGCTAAGACCCAGCTCCACTCAATGACTAGCAAGATACAGTGCTGGACACCCTGGACCAAAAAACCAGCAAGACAGGAACACAACCCAACCCATTAGCAGAGAGGCTGCCTAAAATCATAAGGTCACAGACACCCCAAAACACACCACCAGATGTGGACCTGCCCATCAGAAAGACAAGATCCAGCCTCATCCACCAGAACACAGGCACCAGTCTGCTCCACCAGCAAGCCTACACAACTCACTGAACAAACCTTAGCCACTGGGGGAAGACACAAAAACAATGGGAACTACGAACCTGCAGGCTGCAAGAAGGAGACCCCAAACACAGTAAGTTAAGCAAAATGAGGAGACAGAGAAACACACAGCAGATGAAGGAGCAAGATAAAAACCCACCAGACCAAACAAATGAAAAGTAAATAGGGAGTCTACCTGAAAAAGAATTCAGAGTAATGATAGTAAAGATGATTCAAAATCTTGGAAATACAATGGGGAAAAATACAAGAAATGCTTAACAAGGACCTCGAAGAACTAAAGAGCAAACAATGATGAACAATACTATAAGTGAAATTGAAAATTCTCTAGAAGGAATCAATAGCAGAATAACTAAAGCAGAAGAACAGAGAAGTGACCCAGAACATAAAATAGTGGAAATAACTATTGCAGAGCAGAATAAAGAAAAAAGAATGAAAAGAATCGAGGACAGTCTTAGAGACATCTGGGACAACATTAGACACACCAACATTCAAATTATAGGGGTCCCAGAAGAAGAAGAGAAAAAGAAAGGGACTGAGAAAATATTTGAAGAGATTATAGTTGAAAACTTCCCTAACATGGGAACGGAAATAGTCAATCAAGTCCAGGAGGCACAGAGAGTCCCATACAGGATAAAAGCAATGAGAAACACTCCAAGACACATATTAATCAAACTATCAAAAATTAAATAAAAAGAAAAAATTTTAAAACCAACAAGGGAAAAACAACAAATAACATACAAGGAAGTCCCCATAAGGTTAAGAGCGGATCTTTCAGCAGAAACTCTGCAAGCCAGAAGGGAGTGGCAGGACATATTTAAAGAGAGGAAAGAGAAAAACCTTCAACCAAGATTACTCTACTCAGCAAGGATCTCATTCAGATTCAATGGAGAAATTAAAGTCTTTATAGGCAAGCAAAAGCTAAGAGAATTCAGCACCACCAAACCAGCTTTACAACAAATGTTAAAGGGACTTCTCTAGGCAGGAAACAAAAGAGAAGGAAAAGGTCTACAATAACAAACCCAAAACAATTAAGCAAATAGTAATAAGAACATACATATCAATATTTACCTTAAATGTAAATGGATTAAATGCTCGAACCAAAAGACAAAGACTGGCTGAATGGATTCAAAAACAAGACCTGTATATATGGTGTCTACAAGAGACCCACTTCAGACCTAGGGACACATACAGACTAAAGTGAGGGGATGGAAAAAGCTATTCCATGCAAATGGAAATCAAAAGAAAGCTGGAGTCGCAATTCTCAAATCAGACAAAATAGACTTCAACATAAAAACTATTACAAGAGACAAAGAAGGACACTACATAATGATAAAGGGATCAATCCAAGAAGAAGATATAAAGATTGTAAATATTTATGTACCCAACATAGGAGCACCTCAATACATAAGGCAAATGCTAACAGCAATAAAAGGGGAAATTGACAATAACACAATCATAGTAGGGGACTTTAACACCCCACTTTCACCAATGGACAGATATTCCAAAATGAAAATATATAAGGAAACACAAGCTTTAAATGATACATTAAACAAGATGGACTTAATTGATATTTATAGGACATTCCATCCAAAAACAACAGAATACACATTTTTCTCAAGTGCTCATGGAATATTCTCCAGGATAGATCATATCTTGGGTCACAAATCAAGCCTTGGTAAATTTAAGAAAATTGAAATTGTACCAAGTATTTTTTCCAACCACAACACTATGAGACTAGATATCAATTACAGGAAAAAATCTGCAAAAAATATGGAGGCTAAACACATGAAGTCTAAACAATACACTACTAAATATCCAAGAGATCACTGTAGAAATCAAAGAGGAAATCAAAAAATACCTAGAAACAAATGACAATGAAAACACGACAACACAAAACGTATAGGATGCAGCAAAAGCAGTTCGAAGCGGGAAGTTTATAGCAATATAAACCTTCCTCAAGAGACAAGAAACATCTCAAATAAACAACCTAACCTTACACCTAAAGCAATTAGAGAAAGAAGAACAAAAAAAAAAAACCGAAAGTGAGCAGAAGGAAAGAAATCATAAAGATCAGATCAGAAATAAATTAAAAAGAAATGAAGGAAACAATAGCAAACATCAATAAAGCTAAAAGCTGGTTCTTTGAGAAGATAAGCAAAATTGATAAACCATTAGCCAGACTCATCAAGAAAAAAACGGAGAAGACAAATCAATAGAATTAGAAATGAAAAAGGAGAAGTAACAAGTTACACTGCAGAAATACAACGGATCATGAAAGATTTCTACAAGCAACTATATGCCAATAAAATGGACAACCTGGAAGAAATGGACAAATTCTTAGAAAAGCACAACCTTCCAAGATCGAACAAGGAAGAAATAGAAAATGTAAACAGACCAATCACAAGCACTACAATTGAGACTGATTAAAAATCTTCCAAAAAACAAAAACCCAAGACCAGATGGCTTCACAGGCAAATTCTATCAAACATTTAGTGAAGAGCTAACATGTATCCTTCTCAAACTCTCCCAAAATATAGCAGAGGGAGGAACACTCCCAAACTCATTTTACAAGGCCACCATCACCCTGATAGCAAAAGCAGACAAAGATGTCATAATGAAAGAAAACTACAGGGCAATATCACTGATGAACATAGATGCAAAAATCCTCAACAAAATACTAGCAAACAGAATCCAACAGCACATTAAAAGTATCATACACCATGATCAAGTGGGGTTTATCCCAGGAATGCAAGGATTCTTCAATTTATGCAAATCAATCAATGTGATAAACTATATTAACAAATTGAAGGAGGAAAACCATATGATCATCTCTATAGATGCAGAAAAGGCTTTTGACAAAATTCAACACCTATTTATGATAAAAACCCTGCAGAAAGTAGGCATAGAGGGAACTTACCTCAACATATAAAGGCCATGTATGACAAACCCACAGCCAACATCTTTCTCAACGGTGAAAAATTCAAACCGTTTCCTCTAAGATCAGGAAAAAGACAAGGTTGTCCACTGTCACCAGTATTATTCAACATAATTTTGAAAGTTTTAGCCACAGCAATCAGAGAAAAAAAACAAAAGGAACCAAAATCAGAAAAGAAGTAAAGCTGTCACTGTTTGCAGATGACATGATACTATACATAGAGAATCCTAAGGATGCTACCAGAAAACTACAAGAGCTAATCAATGAATTTGGTAAAGTAGCAGGATACAAAATCAATGCACAGAAATCTCTTCCATTCCTATTCACTAACGATGAAAAATCTGAAAGAGAAATTAAGGAAACACTCCCATTTACCATTGCAACAAAAAGAATAAAATACCTACAAATAAACCTACCTAAGGAGATAGAAGACCTGTATGCAGAAAACTATACGACACTGATGAAAGAAATTAAAGATGATACAAACAGTTGGAGAAATATACCATTTTGCTGGACTGGAAGAAACAACACTGAAGGTGACTATACTACCCAAAGCAATCTACAGATTCAATGCAATCCCTATCAAACTACCACTGGCATTTTTCACAGAACTAGAACAAAAAATCTCACAATTTGTATGGAAACACAAAAAACCCCAAATAGCCAGAGCAATTATGAGAAAGAAAAACAGAGCTGGAGGAATCAGACTACCTGACTTCAGACTATACTACAAAGCCACAGTAAACAAGACAGTACGGTACTGGCAGAGAAACAGAAATATAGATCAATGGTACAGGATAGAAAGCCCAGAGATAGACCCACGCACATGTAGTCACCTTATTTTTGATAAAGGAGGCAAAAATATACAATGGAGAAAAGACAGCCTCTTCAATAAGTGGTGTTGGGAAAATTGGACAGCTACATGAAAAAGAATGAAATTAGAACACTCCCTAACACCACACACAAAAATAAACTCAAAATGGATTAAAGACCTAAATGTAAGGCCAGACACTATCAAACTCTTAGAGGAAAACATAGGCAGAACACTCTATGACATAAATCACAGCAAGATCCTTTTTGACCCACCTCCTAGAGAAATGGAAATAAAAACAAAAATAAACAAATGGGACCTATTAAAACTTAAAAGCTTTTGCACAGCAAACGAAACCATAAACAAGACCAAAGGAAAACCCTCAGAATGGAAGAAAATATTTGCAAACGAAGCAACTGACAAAGGATTAATCTCCAAAATTTACAAGCAGCTCAATATTAAAAAAAACCAAACAACCAATCCAAAAATGGGTAGAAGACCTAAATAGACATTTCTCCAAAGATATACAGATAGCCAACAAACACATGAAAGAATGTTCAACATCACTAATTATTAGAGAAATGCAAGTCAAAGTTACAATGAGGTATCACCTCACACCAGTCAGAATGGCCATCATCAAAAAATCTACAAACAATAAATGCTGAGAGTGTGTGGAGAAAAAGGAACCCTCTTGCACTGTTGGTGGGAATGTAAATTGATATAGCCACTATGGAGAACAGTATGGAAGTTCCTTAAAAAACTAAAAATAGAACTACCATATGACCCAGCCATTGCACTACTGGGCATATACCCTGAGAAAACCATAATTCAAAAAGAGTCATGTACCACAATGTTCATTGCAGCTCTATTTACAATAGCCAGGACATGGAAACAACTTAAGTGTCTATCGACTGATAAATGGATAAAGAAGATGTGACACATGTATACAATTGAATATTACTCAGCCATAAAAGGAAACGAAATTGAGTTATTTGTAGTGAGGTGGATGGACCTAGTGTCCGTCATACTGAGTGAAGTAAGTCAGAAAGAGAAAAACAAACACCATATGCTAACACACATATATGGAATCTAGAAATAAAAATTGGTTCTGAAGAACGCAGGGGCAGGACAGGAATAAAGACGTGATGTAGAGAATGGACTTGAGGACATGGGGAGGGGGAAGGGTAAGCTAGGACAAAGTGAGGAGTGGCATGGACTTATACATACTACCAAATGTAAAATAGATAGCTAATGGGAAGCAGCCGCATAGCACAGGGAGATCAGCTCAGCGCTCTGTGACCACCTAGATGGGTGGGATAGGGAGGGTGGGATGGAGACGCAAGAGGGAGGAGATATGGAGATATATGTATATGTATAGCTAATTCACTTTGTTATAAAGCAGAAACTAACACACCATTGTAAAGCAATTATACTCTAATAAAGATGTTAAAAATAATGAAAAATTCAGATAATGCTAGTGTTGGTGAGATGATGCTACAACTGAAACCTCATATAGTGCTAGTATGAATGTAAACTAGTACAACTACTTTGGAAAACGGTTGGACAATATCTACTAAAGCTGCATATATGAGCTACCAGCAATTCCACTTTTAAGTATATGACCAATACAATAGAGTATATATGTTCACCAAATCATTGGAACAACATTTTGCAATGAGAAAAGAGGAAAAGAATAAAATCTTAAAATAAATCTAATTTGAGTTGGGTGATGTTTGAAGCAGCTACTACCTGTAGGGCTAAGTTAAATTCTCCCAGCTCAGTGATTCTAGAAATGCTCTCAAAAACCCCTTTAGCTGGGCACAGGTTCCTGGTCTGTTGACTTGGTCCCAGTTTCAACATCTCACCCCATCTTTCTCAGACAGAGGTGTTAATATAGTGTTTTGCCTGATCCCAGGCTTGCCCTTGGATCTTGACTTTCTAATGTTTCTCTACTCCATATTCTACAGTCTGTGAAGGAATTTCACCCTATTCCTATGATCAGGCCTATCTCACAGAACTCCATCTCAGGAATTGCCCTCAGAGCCCCTCTTTAGCTGGGATGGGAAACTATAAGGTGTCAGTGAAACAGGCAGAAGACTAGCAAACATAGAAGAGTCATATTGATTAGATGGCCATTATTTTTCTAATTGTCCTGTCACTTTTGTGTCACCAATTGGTTTTTCCACGTTGATGAAAATTAATTATAAATTTTCTAACACACTGATTTCATGGCATCCTTCTGGGCATATACTTATTATCAATGTAATTAATATGTTTTCAGATACTCTGCTTTGGGAGAAAGTTCAGGTAGTTGAACTCCCTCTTTAGCAAACACTGTGTCTTGCCTTCATGATAGCCTTGTCTTGTTTATCAGGAGAGTGTCATGGGAATTTTTTTTCTTTTTTAAAAATTTTTTTAAATTGAAGTATAGTTGCTGTACAATATTATGTAAGTTATGTGTGTACAATATAGTGATTCTTAATTTTTAAAGGCTATATTCCATTTATAGTGATTATAAAATATTGGCTATATTCCCGTGTTTTGCAATATATCCTTATAATTTATTTTATACCTAGTAGTTTGTACCTCTTACTTCTCTATCCCTGAATTGCCCCTCCCCCCCTTCCCTCTTCCCACTGGTAACTGCTCGTTTGTTCTCTATATCTGTGAGTCTGCTTCTTTTTGTTATATTCACTAATTTGTTCTAATTTTTAGGTTCCATATACAAGTGATATCATACAGTATTTGTCTTTCTCTGTCTGACTTATTTCACTTAGCATAATGCCCTCCAAGTCCATCTATGTTGCTGCAAATGGCAAAATTTCATTCACTTTTATGGCTGAGTAGTATTTCATTCTTTATCCATTCATCTGCTGATGGACACATAAGTTGCTTCCATATCTTGGTAATTGTAAATAATGCTGCTACGAACATTGGGGTGCATGTATCTTTTTGAATTAAAAAGTGTTTTTGTTTTTTTGGCTATATACTCAGGAGGGGAATTTTTTATTTTTATTTTTTTGCAGTACGCAGGCTTCCCACTGTTGTGGCATCTCCCGTTGCGGAGCACAGGCTCCGGATGCGCAGGCTCAGCGGCCATGGCTCACGGTCCTAGCCACTCCACGGCATGTGGGATCTTCCCGGACCGGGGCACGAACCCGTGTCCCCTGCATCGGCAGGCGGACTCTCAACCACTGCGCCACCAGGGAAGCCCCACTCGGAAATTCTTTACAGAATTCTCCAATCGTTTCACTCCTTTTGTCCCATTCCCTTGTTTCCTTATTCCCTCTGTTCCTTCCAAAGTTTGCAAATTTCTGCATAGGTGTGGAATATCTTCTTGTCATAAAATGTTATGTTCCTCCACCTTCCACTAAGCTTGTTAAAATATATTTACCCTTCTTTTCTGTCTTCCAATATTGAGTTATATCCCATCAAGTTGTACCTAGGAAACTTTTTGGTTAACATTTCAAATAACTTTTGTATTATATAAAGACATACTCTATATAGGGTCTAGAACAATCAGCTTTACGTTTTGTTCTTATATTTTTTACAGTGGCTTAACTTCATAGCCTCATTCAAAGAATCACGTAGGATAGTGAGAAACTTCGTTATCTAATTGACATATTGCTGGATGATGGACCACTCAAAAGTAGAATCAATTTTAGAATTTACACAACAAATCCATTCTCACTGCATTTAGGAGAAGTTAAAAAATGTATTTTTCATTCTAAAAGTATTCATAAAGGGGTAAATGTTAAGAAGATCAATTCCATAATAAGTGAAACATGTTTGACATGTGGTTAGTGGGAGGGGGGATGAAAATAAGAAAAAAACTAAAGATGATATAATTTCTGAATCCTTACAAGTTTTAAATATTCTAAACCTAGCATAATGCCATCTTCTTTCTCTCTGCATTTCTGTTACTCTCTGCACTTTTTATTCCTTAAATCCTTTAATTATAGCACTGGACCAGCTGCAGCAATGAGGACTGTAACTATGATTTGCTAAAACTCTGTAAGCTTTTCAGTTTCTTACAATTCACTACCTCCTAAACAGATTGGACTTGCACCTCGGCTTTCAGAGAAAAAAGTGTGGGCTCTTGTACTCACATGAGATTGACTGCAAGCTGATCCAAGTGGTGCCAGGGATGGACCATACGGGGCTTGGTTTATGCACTACCTGAGATCTGCTTGAGACCATCTACATCTCCAGACCTCAGACACTTCCCTCACTAGTGATGGGGTAGAGGAAGTGACACGCTAGCAAATAGTCACACCTTCCACAGTTATGAAGCTCCGGACACTGCCAGTGCCACTGCCACCTTCATTGCCACAAATTTAGAAGCCTTCACATGTTGTACCAACTGACATAAAGACATTACATCTGCCCGTTGGCTGTACTGCATGCCTGGAGGCTCTGGATTCCCCAGCATATACCTGGAGGGGCCAACTAACACAACCCAGAAACTGGGGAGCTATTATTGCATGGGACATATAGAAAACAGGATACTGCAAATAAATTGTTTGCTTTTCCTTTCCCTCACTGGACTGTTCCAAGTTGCAATTAGTTACATATAACCCTTCTGGGATATCCTGCAACAATTAACAACCAACTGTGATGCAAAGCTGTGACCAGCTCAAAAATATACTCCTTATTATCCTCAGTTTTTCCTTCACTCCTGCTTCTCTGGGATTGCATACCCAAGAAAGTCATAGCACATAAGCTTTGCCTCAAGGTCCATTTTCTAGGGAAGTTTATTTAAGACATGGACTAAACATCAACTAAAAAGACAATTTTAGAGTCCCTCTTCTAAATGGCCACCACTAAAACATAAGGACATGAAAAAGTTGAAAGAAGTATAGAAAAATATATAGCAGGCAAATGTTAATTTTAAAAACCCACTGTAGTTTTATTAAAGACTGATAAATAAACTTCAATGAATAAAACAGGATAATTAGGAATAAAGTGGCCAAATACATGTCAAAAATTCATCAGAAATATTAAATAATTAAATTGTGTGCACCTAATAAAACATCTCTAAAATATATACAGGAAAAATGGTTGAAACAAGAGCAAAGTGATAAATTTCCAATCATAGAGACTTCCAGTCGCCCTTTCAATCGTTAACACATTAAGAAGAAAGAAATTTAAAGATAGAGATAATTTGAGCACACAATAAACATATTTTAATAGAAATTTTAAAAACTGGAAAAAACCCAAAATATTCTTTGTTAAGTGACTGAATTAAGAGACTGTTATATAGGCACTCAGTGGAAAATTATGTAGCCATGAAAATGAACAAATTATAGCTACATGCAACACAGTGAATCTAAGAAACATAGCCTTGGGTGAGACAAGCAAGTTGCAAACCACGAAGTTAATAATACCATGTTATATATGTCAAAATCTAGAAATAGATACATCTACAACAGAAACTATTTGAAAAAGCAGAGGAACAATAAACCCAACATTCAAGGTATTGGTTACCTTTTGGGATTGGCAGGGAGATGGGGTTTGGAGGAAAGCATATGTACAGCCTCGGTGACATGGGTAATATTCTACTTCCTGAGCTGGCTGCAGGGTTCATGACTGTTATATTTTCATGCTTCATGATTTTTATATATAAAATATTTTTACTTATATATATCAATTTTATATAACAAATATTATATTATAAAGTAATATGTAAAATTTTAAAATTAGTCTTAAAGATCATGTCTATTGAGTAAAATATTGATATATCATTAGTTAGTGATAAAATTGTTTAAGAAAATTAATTTTGACAATTTCAATACCAAATTTTAGTCACTGTAGATCTTGAATTGTGGTCTACTCAGAAAAAAAAAATCATACTTTATATCCTGAGTCTCCTAGATTCTCAAAGTCAATAAAAAAGTAATTTTTAAAATGATAAACTCTGATTCAACTTAATGGTCTGCTTTCCAATTCAATTCAGTATTTTTTTCAATATAGAAGGGGTATAAAGTATGTCCAGGGAAATATGGCATGTTTTTCTAATGGTGTTCAGAGGTGTGTCTATCTATAACTTTGAAACTATCAGTGAACGTGTATACTTTACTTAATGTAGAGAAATATTAGTGTTGCTACATGTCATTTAAATATTCTTCCTTGAATTACACATGCTATACATACAGTGCTATATCCTCCCACTCCCATACCTGTAAATTGTTAGTTCAGTCTGTGCACAGAGCTATGAGTGATAAGCTTAGAGAGCACCAAGATGATGTGCTAGTCTGTTCATTTTATTCCTAAATGCTGCCAAAAACCCATATATATCCCATATCTTAAATACACATATTCATTAAGAGATAGCATAATGATAACTAGCTGATTCCAATCAAACCTTCAGTTTATTCACTTATTAGCTGTGGGTTACTTATTATCTTGCTGCCACATTTTCTGCATTTTAAAAATAGAGATAATGTTATTCCCCAATTTAGACGTTTGTTGTGAATATAAAATAATATAGGTGAAGTTCGTAGCACAATGTCCTTTTTATTCATTGAAAGTGCTCAATAATTGTAAACTACTGTCATTATTATTATATAGTTGAGGTAGTGCTTACACCTGTGACCAGTGTTTTTCTCAAAGGAAATAGTACTGGTGTGCTATTTTACTCTTATGTAAGATTTCAGACTACATAGGCTCTATAAGAATATCATGTTTATATGTACGGAGATTGGAAATAAAGGAACGAGTGTATCAGTTTTAGCTGCAAGATACAGAAGACCCAACTAAAAGTGGCTTAAACAATAAGGAAAATTTATTATGTCATGTGTCAAAAATCCTTTTTTAGATGTAGGGTGGTACTACACAGTTGGTTCAGAATCTCTCTTTTCTGCCATCCTCTGCATGTGTGTTACTTTCTTCAGCCTTACAAGAAGGCTACAATAGCTTCAGATAGCTTCTCAAAAGACTATTCAAAGATTGAATGAAAAGGCATCCCTCCCCTTTGTCTGAAGAGTATGAAAAAAATCTTGCAAGATGATGTAGTCTTGTGTCTCATTGGCCACAACAGCTTCACATGTCCCTAGAAGAAGCAGGGGTGGAAGGTTGTGAAGGTAGGTAGTGACAGTATTTGTCACATTGAGGATGGGAAGGAAGTGTTGGAAGCAGCATTTAAAATGTTAATCAATCAACAATCAACAAATATTTACTGTACAACACCTAGTATAGAGAATTATTCTATAAATATTTGGGGTAAATACAAAAAAAGATGGCAGTATGTCATTAAGAAGAAAAATCAATAATAAATATTTTATTAAAAAAGAAAAATACTAGCAGGGACATAGATTCAATTAAAATAAGAAAAATGTACAGAATTATAAAGTAGAAGTATCACATTATTTGTGTATAAGCAAATGTTCTTATCTATATATATATATCTCCTCTTTATCCTTAACTACATTTCCCTCATGGGAAATAACACTCATTTTATTTTCAGTGTTAGCATACCACATGGTTTGGAGAAGTTCCTTTTTTTTCTGGTTGTTACCTGGACACTAACATTTAAAAAATAAATGGAGAAACTCTAGAAAAGTTATGCAATTTGCAATTCAAGATGCAAATTATAATGATAAACTAAGCACTTAGCATGTATAAATATTATACTTAGATTCTAGGGCTTACTGACAAATGATAAGCATGAAAACACTTACACAAACAAGGAAGTATATCATATTTTAGTTCAAAGCCATCACAGAAGCCATAAAATTCCTTAGTGCACATTTTTGAATTTTGGAAATATTGATGATTTCTACATGCATATTGAATCAAAATGGTCATCAAGAGAGTAAGCAGTAAATATTTAATGGATTTGTGAACATTAGGCCAATTATTTTTAACTTGTTTCCATTATAGATAAAAGGAATATTGAAAAAAAATTCTCAGTGCTGTTTTTTTTGAAGATGCCAAGTTTTTAAAGGCTCTGAACTCATAAAAATTTTAAAGCTAATAGAAACCTTATAAATTATTTCATCCTTTCTCCTAATTTTACTAATGAGATTCAGGTAGAGAAGAGGTTAAGTGACTTTTCCCAGTTCGTGCAGCTGGCTAACTGCTTTCTGGGACTGGCTTGCACCCTTTTCAGGCTGCATTTGAACCTTTTTCACAGATTCTTTCCTTTTCTTCTCTAATGTATTTGTGTCCTTCATTTCTTCTCTGGCATGCTTGGAATACACAGAAACTATAAAACCTGGATCTTAAAGCAGGCAAATAATATATTTTACTTAAATTTTAAACAATTCTGTTAAAAACATAATCTGGAGAGATGGATTATGTTTTAAGTCAGTTGTGTTTCCTCCCCACCCCTCCACCCCAGATTTACTGAGGTATAATTGAGAAACCAAAATTGTATATATTTAAGATGTAATGATTTGCTACACATTGTGAAATGATTACCACAATCAAGCTAATTAACAAATCTCTCATCTCACATAGTTATCGTTTTTGTTTCGTTTCTTTGTAGTGAGAACACTTAAGATCTACTCTATTAGCAAATTTCAGGTATACAATCACACTATTATTAACTATATTCACCATGCTGTACATTAGATTCCTCAGGATTCATTCAACTTATAACTTACAGTGTGTACCCTTTGGCCAACATCTCCCCATTTCCCCCTCCACCCAGCCTCTGGCAACCACCATTCCACTCTGTTTCTGTGAGTTTGAATTTTTTAGAATCCACATTTCAGTTGTCCGTTTCTTTGCTCAAGTTTGGATTCTAATATCTGGGATATTACTTCTCTGACAGTTGGGAAATCTAACCAACAGCTCCATTCCTCACAAGCTCACCATCCTCAAGCTTACCCAAAAGACTACTTGATAACACTGAAGAATAACCACTGTAATTATAGAATAACAGAACAGAAAATCAAACTGGTTCAAAGTCTCTACCCCAACTGTAAGAGACCCCAAGGAGTCTCTTACAGTTCTCCCTGTAAGAACTGCGTAGTTCTTACAGGGAGATTGTTCTTATGAATAAGGATTTTTATCTCCAATCCTTGCCCATGCACTAAAATCTACCCCTTCTCCAAACAGGAATGTCCTCAAGGCCACATGGCTCAACGTTATCTTCTGAAAATACCTCTGCCATGTCTATGTTGCTTAAGTCATTATCTGTTTGATAGAAGCACACCCTTTAGGCAATTTCCACCTGGTCTCATTACAGTTCACGTCCGTTTCCTATGTTGGTAAAATCAACCAGCTATTTTCCATTCAGAGATTCATTCCTTCAATAAATAATGGTTAAGCACTTGGCTTATTCCTGGCATCCTAATAAGCTCTGGGGATACTTTGGTGCGCAAGAAAGAGACAATTTCTTCCCTTAAAGAGCATTTAGTCCACTAGGGAAGACATGCAGCTAGACAACTAAACTCAACGCGATTCTTGCTCTGATCCAGCAATTATGGAGTATAATGAAGGCACGTGACAGAGAGGCCTGATGTAACTTCCAACGATGGTTACTTTTAAACTGAACACTGAGTAGGAAGCTCACAGGCAAAATAGGTCAATTTCCTTTTTACTCTTGTGTTTGGTAATTAGTTTCCTCATTAGTTTTTCAACAGAATTGTTCCTCATTAGTTTTTCAACAAAATTGTTCGTGAAAGAATATTTAAAAACTAGAAGCTTTTCTTCTGGAAACCTTAATTCTTTTTCTCCACACTATTTGCGACATCTACATTTCTCCACTTCCTGGAACTGACTCTTAATATGTGAATTTAATTTCTGTCATGGCTGTGGTTTCCAAAGAAGAGTCACTGACCCCCTATCTCACAATCACTTAGGGTAATATTTAAATATGGAGATTATAGGTAAGCCTCCTAGTCCTACTGAAACATAATCTCTGGGAATGTGAGGAGAGGAAGAGAGAGAACTAAAATTTGCATGCTTAACAATTCCCCTCATACACACTAAGGTTTGAGACTTATTGGCTGCCATCATTGAGTGTATATTCAGAATGTAACTAAAATCCTCTTCCCCAGTTTTCTTCTCATTGCCTCCAAATGGAGTATATGTGTCTTTTCAAGGAGAACTATTCCTAGCTGTCCAAGTACCAAAAAACTCACCTTGATTATTTCCCATTATATTACCTAAGGCACTATGTTGGTATATAAGCATTTCTTGGGACTAAAATGACACATGCCTAGGGCAATCACCAGTTGTTGTGGCTCTCTTACTTGGTAGAAATAGGAATTAGTAAGGTCAGTTTTCAAAATTCCTGCTTAGCCTATCTGGAGTTGTATATTTTTATCTAGGGAAACAAAATCACAGTTCCTATAAGTGACTAGCCTCTAGCCAATTCAGAAAATTAGGGCAAAATTTATCAAAGTACCCTAGAGTTTTTGACCCAAGATCCAACATTCTACTAACTAAATCATTTGGGTACCAAAATATATTGCACAAAACTATTGTATTAGTTAGGATAAGATTAGTCTGCTGCCAAAAAGACTCTTAAGGAGAATTCAGTGGCCTAAGGAAGATTCAAGTTTATTTCTCTCTCATGTTAATAGTCCAACATTAACTCATGGTCCAAGTTGGGGGGTATGGCACTGCTCCACATGGTTTTTAACTGACTAAAATTCCTTTCATTGTATCTCCTCCATTCTCTAGAGCATTCTACCTTTCTGCATGGTAAATCAGATTTCTGTACATTCCAGTTAGGGGAATGGAAGGGGAAGGGGAAGGGGAACATGGAGAAAGCACAGTAAATGCATACATCATTTCCGTTCATAGTCCAGAAGTGAAAACTTTGTCCTGTGGTCACACACAACTGAGAATCAGGCTCATAGTTGTAATCTCTGACTGAGTGGCTATAAGCCTGGTGCCAAATGTATTACTATGGAAAAAGGAAAAAACAGATATTGGTGTACAGCTAGCAGTCCCCATAACTGTACTTTAGACATGCAAACTGAAATGGTATTATTTTTCCCATAAAAGAGATTATTGACGCTGAAAAAAATGCATGTATTTTGTTCATGAGCATAGGACTTTATTAGCTTAATAAGAAATGAGATATACTCCCTTTTTTGGAAAATAAGTCTGTGTCATTTTTCTATTGCTACTTAACAAACCACCCCGAAACTTAGTGGCTTAAAACAGAGATCAGCAATTTTTTTTTCTGTAATGGGAAGATAGTAAATATTTAAGGCGTTGAAGCCTATATAGTCTTTGTTACAACTATTCAACTCTGCCATTGCAGTGTGAAAGGAACAATAAACAAATGACTATGGCTGTGTTCCAATAAAACTTTATTTTCAAAAACATGTCATGTTCTACATTTGGCTCATGGGCTGTATAGATTGGCTGACCCCTGGCTTCAAACAACAACTATTCTATTTTTGCTTATTATTCTGTGGGATGATAAGTTGATTGTCCAGTTAGCAGACAGGTCATCTAAGGCTAAATAATCTAGAATGGGCTTGCTCATGTACCTGGTGTTTAGCAGGTTGGTTGATATTGGGGACCTTAGATGGTATGTCCCATCTCCACCCCATGTGGTCTCTCATCCTCCAGGAAGCTAGCTCAAGCTTCTTCGCATGTCAGTCTCAGGGCAGCAAAGACAGCAAGCCCAGATGTGCAAGTGCTTGTCAAATCTCTACTTTCAACATGTTTCCTGATGTTTTATTGGCCAAAGCAAGCCACCTGATAAAGCCCAGATTGAAGGTGCAGAGAAACTAGCTCTTGATGAGAGGAACAGCAAAGTCATAATGCAAAAGGTGTGTGCAGACAGGGATAGGAGGGATTATTTTAGTCACTTTTGTAAACAATCTACCATGAAATCATTGAAGTACTAAAGGACATTACAATTCAACTTGATATTTTTAACAATAAGATGATCTTCATACTTTGTGAGCTATAGTGGAAAGTGGGTAGGTATAACATCTTAAAATATTACAAAGAATTATATTCCAAGGCCAGAGAAATGAAACAAGGATCTTAAGAATAAATCCATATTGAAGACTACCTAGATGAGAGAGTTGTTAAGTAAGCAACTAAGCGGGTTTATCTCTAGACTGTTTAATCTTTTCTTAAATTCCTTATTTCCTGCAGTTGCTACCTTCAAAGTTTCAAGGTATACATACAGCCTGTCATCTTGATAGACATAGTGGCCTCTGGCTCAGAATTTTCTGTTTGAGCTTTCCAAACAGTGGGGTATACAGCCAACATCAGTCCTTGAATTAACTTATCGAGAAGTTTTGAAGAACTAAAGCCATTTACAATCTAATTTAGTGGATGGTGGGTTAAAAGCCCCAAGGATGCCCTTGAGCTTCTATACGAGTCACTGTAGAAAGCAGAAGTTTTTCTAAACTAATGTACAGAAGAAATATACTATACAAGTATTAGCAATTGTCTTCTTTACAAAATCTAAAAATATATAGGAGAAATCATTCCATCTGTAAAGCCAGTGAAATAATTTTTACAAATCCTCCTCTCCTGGAATTTTGATTAACTAATTGAAATGTTTTCTAGTGTGTTAGAAAAGCAAAATGGTTCAGTGTTTTATGTAATAGGATGAATTAAATTACTAGAGTGCTACCATTATTGATGTTTATACTACATACCAGGCATCATGTGAAATATATCATCCATGGAAAGGTATGCAGAACATTATGAGGACCTGTCGTATTTGTTTTTTCTTCTCAGATGAAAAAAACTAAAAGCCCAGAAAGATTAGGGAATTTCCCAAGGTCCAGGGGTGTGCTGGTAAGCTGGCACATGGGGGTAAAAGCCCTGATTTATATGGTTTGCCAATTTTTGCCATGTAACTGATCTCAACCTGGCTGATTTCAAATTATCAGTGTGATGTCAGTGAACACGATGTTGGGAAGAGCTGTACATAATCCGCTATCATGATCCAGTAGGAGGTGGCTCTGATACTCCACTGTCAAGATCATAAGCATAATAGGAAGTTGGAGAGCCAGGATTTGAGCTCCTGGCTGTCTACAAAGTCCATCCTTTAAACCATCATACAATATGCCTTCAGACATAATAAACTATTCACCTGAAAAATCACAAAAGATCATGAAGGTCTACAATATCTTTAATCCCAGAAACATAGATACTTCTTTATTCTCTATTTTATTGAAACTAATACAGGAAATAGTCTCAGAATTATTCAATAACCATATGTTAGAGGCCAAGAAAAACGGTGTACTTCATCCATCACCATTTCTATTATTCTTCCCTTTCCATTATCTTAAGCTTTCACAGATTTTGCTAGTGTTGCTTCTTATTCATATTTCATTGCCACTCTTCATCTTAATATCCATATACTTGGTCCCCAACAATTTTTTTTGCTGTTTCAGAATGTTGGCTGCTTTTTTTCATTTTCATAGTTTATTAAATTTTTTCTTACCTTATAGTGTAACTTTCTCACTTATGCTCTTTAGTTCTTCAACATTCTGGCATTCCTTGTTTGAGCAAGTAAGTAGATGGATAGAAGTCTAACTACTAAAATAAGATGGGTTCACATTTTAAGAATTATTTAACCTTTTTTAATACCAGAGTATCCTCATCTGTAAATGAGGATAATAAGAGTACTTACCTTGTGATGTGTGAGTGATTGATCATTTAAAAAACAAACAAACCAGGAACTATAGCAGGAACAAAAATGGAGGGTATGAGATGGTGGTACGGATGATACTTTGAGAATGTATGAGATCCAACATCATTTTATGCTGATGAAAAACATCATTTGATGTTTGGTGGGAACATATCTCAAAGATTTGTAAACAAAAAAACTCTTGAAAATGATAGCATTTTTTTCATAGCATGAAATAAAATTGCACTAGATTATTTTCTTTGCATAACAGATTTTATACTAAGAATTTCATCCTTTGCTAAAATAATTAAGATACTCATGAATACCATTTACTGTTACCATGAATTGAAAGAATGACAGATGAGAAAATTAATTTTTCCCAAATATTCTCATATGTGTTAAGCTTTAAGAAAAATAAAGAAAACAATTTTGCAAATTAGTATGAATTTTTATCTGATTGGTAAAAGGAAATTTATGAAAGCATACCTGTGATGATAGACCAATACATGTTTATACTATGCTGGAGAAAATGAGAATTTTAAAACTCATCAGAATTTTCATAATTTCTTCAAATAGCTGAATTGAAGTGAGTGGATACCCAGCAAAATTATTTTTCATATACTTCTGTAGAAAAATAAAAGTACAAATTGAGGTGATTTCTCTTTTTATAAAATGAGCCCCATTATATATTTTCTTCCCATATAAAGATAGAACATATACTGCAAAAGAACAAACTTAAAATGGAGAATTCTCACTGTCTAGTAGTAAAACAAAATCTTACCTTCTGTTTGATGTATTATTCTTGTTACTCATAACAAAATTCAGTGATATCACGATTTTCTGTTGAAATTATTATTTTATCATGTAGCATACCCTAGAGTTTTGAAGAGTTGTACAGAATGGTGAATAAGAATTTTTTTGGACCTGATGCATTTTCAAGTACATCCAGGCAAATGAAAATAAATAGATAGGAAACAGAGCTAATTAAGAAGATTGAGTTTCAAATGAAATAAAACCGGCAATAGGAACAACATTGAACTCTGAATCAGGAAATGAAGCCATGAGTGAATTCGATTTTAAGTAGTGGTTAATTACAATTAAGCTTCAAACATAACTTGTAAATCATATATCAGAGCATTATATAGAAAATATAACGTAGTTTGTGTTTAATATATTTTAATTTACTTTCCTTCCTTAACTCCTACTCTAACGTTGTTATACTATGGAAAGCCAAGTTTCATATGACCAATAGAAGGTAGTTTAATAATGTAATAATGTCAAGGGCTAGAAGGAAATTCTGGAGAGAAAAATCATTGACTTAGAATTTAACCAATATCCTTCTAATAAATGGAAAGTACTGATGAGGGCATAGATGCTGCATCAACATAAAGAAAAGAAATCTATTGAATATAATACCTCTGTTCTTTCCAAAGTCAAATGATTCTCTTTACTATTCCAATGGCTTCACTTGTTAAATTTCATCGCTTAGCAGACAAAATGTGCAACTTGGTAATAATATAGTCATATTGGCATTTTTTCTTCCTACAATTAAATAACTTGAACTTTCCCTCTATATAGCATATTACACTATAGACATATATTGTTTCTCTTCAAATTTTGGTATTACCGTAAGGTGTGAGCTTCACTTATTAAAACAAGATAATTGAGAGCTTTATTTTATTCAGGGGAAAATATGGGGGTTAGTTTTTTGTTTTTATTTTTTGCGGTACGCGGGCCTCTCACTCTTGTGGCCTCTCCCGTTGCGGAGGACAGGCTCCGGACGCGCAGGCTCAGCGCATGGCTCATGGGCCCAAACGCTCCGCGGCATGTGGGATCCTCCCGGACCAGGGCCCGAACCTGTGTCCCCTGCATCGGCAGGCGGACTCTCAACCACTGTGCCACCAGGGAGGCCCGGGGGGTCAGTTTTTGCATAAAACTTTAGACTGTAGTAAATCTCATTTTTCTCAGTATTCTGGGTTAGATTTTTATTGACTAGTAAAATAGCATGATGTTTAAAACATTTACAATAATTTATTTTATATGTAAAACTGTATCACTGACGAATATTGAATCTAAACATACTTTAGTTTAAACAGATTGTAAAGCAGAAGTAGTGAGAAAGCTAAATAAATGATAGACAAATTAAAGAGGAGTCAGGATTAGTCACAAAGTGAAAATGAAAGCTCTAATAATGACAACGTTGTGAACTAAACATTTAAAGAAAATGCAAGACATATCTTGGATTTCTAAATTTCTATTTCCTCATAGTTTCTCTGGGCTTAATTTTATTATCAGGTTATGAAATCTAGCCTAATGGAATAATAAGCATGCTGAACTTACAAAGAATGCTACCGAAATTATCTTGCAACATAAATATGGATTTTGTATTATCCTGAATATAATCACTATACTGTCAAGATGTTATATCTAATAGTTTTTATCCTGCAATGTAGACTACTATAATTCCTCAAACCTTTATTTATTTTTATAGACAAGCCATTTTATTATTAGAGTTTGCTTTTTGTCTTGAACACTTTATTTTTATATTAATTCTACCTTCTAGAGAACAGTGGAGAATGTTTAAATTGACCATTTTTATGGAGTACGTGATTTGTCATGAGCAATATAAATAAATACATTAATTGCCTTATCATACTTGTATCTGACAGATGGGTCCCCAGGCACAGAGCCTAACCTTTTATTTTGACACCTGCCACATTTTGCCAGCCCTGACCCTTTTTCTTTGCCAGAGTGTCGCTGTGCTGTTCACCATGGTTGCACTAATCCCCAGCTTTTAAAAGGCATAATATTGGAACCCTTCTGAGAATCGCTGCTATCAATCAGCTGATACCACAACATAAAGCATTTTACAGATCCATCCAACATCCTTTCTTTCCTGTGATTCAAACACATTTTCTCTTATTTCTGTATCCTACTGGCTCAATAAGATTACATGGAGTTTGTTTTAATCTAATACCCCATATTGTTACCTTCTGATATAAACCATTTAGTTTAGCAGTAATTTAAAATTTAGAATTTATTGGAGAATAATAAAAGAAGTTATGTTTACATTTTTAAACTAAAAGATACTTCTTTACTACAAAGCAAGTATGCTACTTTAATGTAGCTAAGGAGTTAAAAATAATCTGAACATGTTAATTTGAAAAAAAAAAAAAGCATCGGGACAATAAAACATGTTTTGAGAATTACTGTGCACTCAATCTCAAACCTGCACCTTTGATTTCTGGGGTGATTCCAAAAGCCACTAACACATGATATGTGTCTGGATTCATACAAACTAAAAGCACATGCCTAGTCCATTAGACAGAGGTCTGATTCTAAAGAGTTCTGCAACTCAGAGGACAGACAGAAGGCAGGTAACCTGTGGAGGCGCATCCATTACTGAAATAATTTAATATAAATTTTAAAGGATTCCCTCTTTGAGAAAAATCAGACTATAATTAATTATGGAAAATGTTGTAAGCAATATTTTGGAGGGAATATGTTGGAAACAAAGAATGTTAGAAGTAGATAAGTAGGTGGGAGACAGATATTTGATAGCAAACATAAAGTTCCACCAGACCAACCCAGTTTGGCTTACAATCTCATTGCGGACTGGAAGCCAATTAGAGACAGGTACACTAACAACATGCCTTTCAAATACGGCATCTATTGCTTCTGAAGTAAGCTTATTTGGAATAAGGGAAAGAGCCTTGGACTATGTCTTAAGCTAACTTTCTTCTATAATTTAGACCCATTTATGCCAGCTAGGATATATATGTACATTGCAAGAAGTATGGGATCTGTATCTTAGGACATTCAAAGATAATGCTGTTTCATGCCTGGGGCTAAGAGATATTAGAGTTAAAATGCAATTCTAGAGTTATGGCAGCTTTTTGTACCTCAGCGTCAGCGTTTTTGAATCTTTAGTGAGCCACCATTAATATGACTCAGCTGTATTTCACTTCTTCCTCTTTCTTCTCTGCCCCAATCCAAATTTCACAGTTTACTCAGAGTTTCTGATAGTTTATATTTTAAGCATGTACAAAACCTTGGGCTATCATAGAAAATCATTTTTTCACTTATTAGATCTAAATCCAGAGACAAAAAGACTGAAGGGCCCGTCATCTTTTCAAGCCTGGCCACAGTTCATAGGTTGCTAGCCAGCCTATTCTTTGGTCCCAATTCAATCAACTCTAAATGGTGGGAAGCAGAGATTACTTGTGACTAAACATCTCCACTTAGGTGGCAGATGTTCTGGATGAAAATGATTCTCTTAGAAGGAATATGTCATGACTGACATAGACAATATTCAAAGCGTAGTCCAGAGACTGGAGCTGGTCCCTGTGCTATTTGTTACCCAACCAGAATGATAAGCACATTGAGGATAACCATGTCAGAACTTTTACAGCTATTTGTTAAAGTCACTTGATGGCTGTTGAATCCCACAATAAAAAGTTTAGATTTGTGTTTTGTATACATTTTTGGGTTTTTTTCCTAGTAATTCATTTATATTATATTATTAAAAAATAATGGTGACATTGAAAGTGGGTGGTAAACTCATCTATCACTACAGATATTTTGATAGGCACTGGTTTAGAAGGCTCCTAGAGTTCTAATTGTGGTGCTCGCCTAGCTAATTAAGTAATAATGATCAAATCTTTGCAGTCATATTATAATCCTCTAAATATCAGTTTCCTCTGTAAGGAAACTCACCTTCCCAAGTTATTATCAGTCATAAGGCAATACATGAGAATAAATTTGAAAAGTTGTAATAGGCTAATCAGAATTAACTTATATTTAATTGTTATTAAAGTCTCTACATACATATATCTATATATATCTTTCCCATATAAATATAAGATATAGCTGCAGTGGAGATTTTATTGCTTGTTTATCTTGTATTTGCTATTTTTTGCAAAAGGCAATCAGAGATCAAATTGATAAAGATCTACTCAGGAAACAACCTGTTCTCAATAATTTTACAATTTAGTTGATTGTAAATAAAAGTTAAGTAAAAATATTTTAGCAGTGTAACATTCCAAGAACTACGAGGAAGAAGTATATGTGTAATAAATTAGTCATATAAATATTAAAGACTAAAGATATTCAAAGGAAGGAGAGAGAATTTCATGCTATGGTGATTAAGGAAAATTTTTAGAACAGGTAGGATTTGTACAGGATCTTGAAGAATGAATGAAATTTGGAAAGGTGGGAAGGACAAACTAGGTTATTCTAGGCATAACACAACTTTCAAGCAGAAGCATTGAGTCAGAACATCTATGTATATGTGTGTGAAATGGGTGGGTATTCCAATAGATAGATAGATAGAAAATAAATAAAATTAGAAACAAAATAAATAAAGTTAAAAATTCTAAAAATTAAATTACAATAGGCAGTCTTAAGTTTTTTGTAGTTTTCCTCACCTAAAGCATGATCTTAAATTATTAAAACTGAAACACTTGAAATAGAATTGCTTTTACATTCATATCATTTACTGTCACATGTTAAATGCAAACAATGGAAGTGCAAAATAATTTAATAAATCATTTTCTTCAAGTAAAACAATAATTTAAATGATAATTTTTAAAAATCTCATAAACAATTCAAAGAATAAAAACACAGTTATTAAAGTATTAGTATTCTTTCCTGTGGATATCTGACATTTCAGTCTAATGTAAAGAACAAAACTGAATGGCAAGAGAATTGCTTCCCCTAATAAGCAACTTATTACCTTAGCAATTTTATTACTTTACACTAGGGTCATAATAATTAAATTACAGAATATCATAGAGCATCATGTAAATTTGAACCACTGAACATATAGTGCCTCACTTATAAAAGTCCACCAAGTATGAATGCCGTTATTTTAAGGCATAAGAACTAAGATATTATTAGCAAAGCAGTGATTTC